>NC_064633.1:341857752-342185252 GCF_023864275.1 Schistocerca cancellata | reverse complement strand
ATCTTCCCCATCATATTCATCTTCCTCTTTGACTCTCCCATTGTCTTCACCTCCTACTCTGTCCTCTGCTTTCATAAACGCTTTGATTTCTTTGGCTCTTTTGGCTTTGTATTCCTCATGTTGGACTGTCTTCTTTGCCTTTCAGAATAGCTGTCCTCCTTGAATTTCCTGTTTTAATTAATCTGTGTAGAGGTTGGGAAATGGGTCTTACAGGAAGTTAAGTGCTTGCTTCTTGAATCCTGTCTTTCTCTCTGACAAAACCTGTCAAGGGTTTTGGTATCCAACATAAGGCACAGCTATATTAGAATCTCAAATTGAGAATAATCTAATCTCATTAGTATCTCCATTAAGTGATGTTTAGAGACAATATAAATATTGTGGTTAATGTTCTTTTAAAGAATGATTCACTGAATTTGTTATGGATGATAGCAATAAATTTGAAACATTTTCGCATTGAAAGATTCACTCAATTACATTACACAAAAATAATGTTTTCTTAGATAGTCAAACTGTGGAATTATGTATAACTATAAATATTATTACATTACAGTCAATTTTTATTTTTTGGCAGGATCAGTGTAGTCTCATGGAATATACCCCATATTTAGTACTGGCCTTCCTCTGTGAAGAGCCAGTTGCTGCATCATTTGGTGTTGTACCACTGTTTGTCTGCTTTTGGTATTTCTCATGATGTCTGCACAAGTAAAATGCACCATAACAATGTGTAACAAAATGTAAGAAAACAGTAAAACTGAAAGGTTGGTTATTTTACAAAATAATGCACATTTTTAAATATATTTTTGAAATATATTAAACCAATTGTTATTGGTAAAACTTTACAATCGGTGCACATACATCTGTATCGTGCCATTGCCAAAAGGGTAAGAAGGAAACAAACACTCTAATGCCACTGTTTTCATGGATAACGTAATTACTACACATTTTTAAAACAAAGATTAGTAGAAATTCATAAGTTTACATATACTTACTTTCAAAAAGACCTTTGACTTTTTATAACACAATTATAAAATATATTTCTGTATTGTGTACTCAATGCAGTAAGGTAAATACTTTAATTGAAATAACATCATAATTGTTACATAGCTGTCCATAAGCAGTAATATCACCTGATATTGGTGTTATAATCATGCCCTTAAAGGACTTCTCAATCATGCTCAAGAGTTCATCTTTGTGGTATCATCATAAGATGTATTCTAGCATCAGATGGAATTGTAACAAATTTTCTCCGTGTTACAGCAAAATGGTAACAAATTGCCCTCCACATTACAGCAAAATTGTAAGATTTAGTCCTCTATGTTACAGGATTGCCTTCCAAGTTACAGAAAAATTTTACCAGATTTCCCTCCAAGTTACAACAAAATTGTAAGAAATTGCTCCATACATCATTATGTTGCAGCAGAATTGGAACACAATAAGGAGGTACTGAATATAGCTGGGGACAAAAAATTTGTGGCATAACTTGACTAAACGATGGACTTAGTTGATAGGATCATGGAATTGTCAGTTTCATAATACTGAAAAGCGTCTGAGGTAAATATTGTACAGGGAGCGCAAGGGATAAATTCACTAAGTAGATCAAATGACTGTAGGCTGTGATAGTTTTGTAGAGACGATGTGACTATTATGTGATAGATTAGAATGCAGAGCTGCATCACACCAGTCTTCAGACTGGTTGGTTCAAATGGCTCTGAGCACTATGGGACTTAACATCTGAGGTCATCAGTCCCCTAGAACTTAGAACTACTTAAACCTAACTAACTTAAGGACATCACACATATCCATGCCCGAGACAGGATTCGAACCTGTGACCATAGCAGTCACGCGGTTCCGGACGGAAGTGCTTAGAACCACTCGGCCACACCAGCCGGCTCTTCAGACTGAAGTCCACAAAAGCAATAGATGCTATTTGCCTGTACTTCTAAAGTAGTGTAACTGTAGGGAAAAATTATTGCATTCCTTTCTTCAACCTTTAGATGGATGAACACTGCTACACATTTTGAAAAAAATAACGGTGAGTTCAAGACCTCCTATGGCTGTTAAGAGCATTTTGCAGAATATATTTTTAAACATGTCTCCTTGATGCAGGAGCCAATACATCACTAGGGGCAAGGAGAAACATTCTCAGTTTGTCATCAAATTTTAATTTACTGTCTGCCAAACATTTTTTATCACTGGATAAGTGATGAAAAATTTTTGTTGCAGCATTGTGCACCTATTTTTATGCTAAAGACAAATTTAATGTATGTCAATTTTCCTTCTGGTATTGTATCTCATTGTTCCTTTTGAACTGTAGTGGATTATTTACAACAAACGTCATGAGTGAATAAATATACTGTGAAGCAGTAGTCAGAATACCCAACGGGGTGAGAACCACATATTATTTTTACAGCACATTTTTGCACAATAAAGACTTAATTTCTCAAAGATGATTTACCTCAGAACATTATTCGATGTGACATTATTGAATGAAAATATGCAAAAATGTCAGCTTAATGATTTGTCTCTCTCCAAGATTTGTAACAATTCTAAGAGGAAAAGTGGCTGAATAAAATTTTTTAAGAGTTCTAGAGCATACTTTTTCCAATTTAAATTCTTGTCAATATGAACCTCTATGAGTGTTGAAGTTTACACCCTATTTATTATTTCCTCACAATGTGTTACACTTATTGTTTGGTGTGGTACCTCTAGATGTGCAGAACTGTATACATTGTGTCTTTTTAAAATTGAGGATGAGACCATTCACTGAAAACCAGTCAATGATACTTTTATGACTTTATCATTTCATCTGTTTCTGTATGTGTGCTTCTATTGATTACAGTACCAGTGTCATCTGCAAAAAGAACTAATTCTGCTCATTGTATACTAAAATGAAGATTGAATCTTGGCAGACACCATAAGTGATTCCCCCTCCCCCACCCCAATCAGAATTATGTCCTTCAGCTATACTGCACGAATTAATAAGTACAATTTCCTGCATTCTTTGGGTTACATATATCATCCATGGGTTGGCTATATCATCAATCAAATAAAACATCAGTTTATCTAGAATACTGTAATCCACACAGTAATATACCTTAGAGAGTTTGTAGAAAAATGCCAACCACTGCTATTTTATTATTTAACACTTGTAAAATCAGGTGAGTGAATGTGTAAATGGCATTCTCAGTAGAGCAACTCCTCTGGAACCCATACTGTGATTTGCTAATGATCCTATTGTTGCTAAGCTGAGATACTATTCTAGAATACACCATTTTCTAAAAATTTTGGAGCATGATGTCAGCAGTGAAACAGATTGGTAGTTATTAGCATCTCTCTTATCACTTTTCTTAAAGAGGGATTTAACAATGGCATGTTTCAGTCTCTCTGCAAAAATTACTTAAGTTAGCGATTCATTACATATTTCAGATAAGACTGGGCTCATTACTCGTGAACAAATTTTTAGCACTCTATTGGAAACACCACTAAAATCAGATGAGCCTTTATTTTTGAGAGAATATATAATTTTCTTAATTTTAGAAGGAGAAGTTGGTGATACAATGATATGACTGAATTTTAATACTGTTGTGATTTTTCTCTTGAACTGATTGTCCCTACATTTTGTTCTAGATGTAAAAAATGATTATTAAATGCATTTGCTACCTCTGACTGATCATTTATAGTACTTTCATTCATTTCCATATTGATGTTGTCTTGTTCTGTGGCTAATACTCCTGTCTCTCGTTTCACTACATTCCATATAGTCTTAAGCCTGATTTCTGACAGTATGTGCATATTCCTTGATTTTTTAATAACTTTTCTCAGTAATTTTGAGTAGGTTTTGTAATGTGCAACTACTGCATGATCCTTACTTGTCCTCGCCAAAAGATACATTTCCCTTATCATTTCACAAATTACTGTAATTGCTCAAGTGATCCATGGTTTTTAACATGGCTGTTTAATGTCCTTTCTTATTGGCTCATGAAGAAAGCTATAATGATATGAATGTACCATGGAATAGATTAAAGTTTATGTTAGTATTTGGTTCATTATAAAAAAACATCCACCATCATCTGCTGTAAACTTCTCTTACAAACATTTGTCCTGGAGTCATTAACTATTGTAAATGTTTTCCACTGAGGAGTACCTCTACTGTTAGGCACTATGTTATTTATCCTGCATCATGGTTAGAGAGGCCAGTTGTTATTGGGTAAACTGTTATTTTCCTGCTTTCTAACTTCCTACATAAACTATACTGTAAGGTAATCAAACATGTTAACACAGTTGGATCTAACAGAACCACACACCATTATCTTTGGCTAATGACGCTGCTCATAGTATTTTTGGGTGGGTCGCATTACAGAAGTTGTGTATATTAAGGAATAATGTAGGCCACAGAAACTTTCGCTCAATATATTATATTTATTTACATGCAGCGTTAACTGGCAGTTCCTGCATCAATCGATGATACTGTGCAGGTCTTCCAGCATTTCACTACAGCCTTTTGGCGTTTGTTACCTTCTGTAAATAAGTTTCATCTGCAATAAGCCTCACTGAGCTTCCAATATTAACCAGAAAACAATTTCAAAACATCAACGAAGTGCTTCCTATTTATATCTTTGTTTGCTACAATCCACGATCAGCAGTCATGATCGCAAGATATCATATTTAGTCTCAACCTGCTTATTCCACAATGTACTGTATATGATAATTTTTTACAATTTTTCTTTAACAGAGTGATGGATGGAGCAGTTTCTTACAATTTTACTCTTAACTTATGGTGTGCGTAGGCAAAGTGTTTGTAGTATCCACTGTATAAATTAATATTATCAGCAGAAGAGGACAATAATAACAGAAATTAAGAAAAAACCAACAAGGAACACAGGATTTGACATATTACCAGATGACTTATAGTCGTGTGCTAGTAATAGAGTAGTAATCTTAGTCAGTGATGAATTCAGAGCAAAGGTTCGTTAAAGGTGCTTCATAAATGAAATAAAAATGACAGATTTTAAATTGCATACAGCCATCTAACAGCTGCATGTGTATATGGCCCACAAGAGGGAAGGAAGGATGATACTGACACTTTTTATGATGATCTTCATAAAGAATTGAGCAAATTTAACAAGACAGACCAAGTTGTGTTGTCATCACTGCTGATTTTAATACAGGAGTTAGAAACCTACCTATACCAGGAATAGTACAATTATTTGTAGAAATGTCTCTTAATAAATGACTGGAGTTTTGTTAGCAAACCTCTTTTAATAATTTTATACTTACTAACACTTTTTACAAAAAGAAAAATATTCACAAGTTTACATGGAGTACAAGAGGCTTAAGGCCTATGATTGATGCACTAGTTAATAGTAAAATGAAGGATCCTATGAAAGATATGTGTGTGTTTAGAAGAGACGACATAGACAAGATAGAGCTTACATACAGATTGAAGAAAACATATGAACTCCAATACGAGTTGGTCAAAACACAACTTCTGTCAGATTGTAGTATAAGAAAACCTTATCAACACAGATTCCAAGAACAGTTTGGCTCAGTAACAGTCAATAAAGACATCGATATAGAATGTAATAATATTAAGACCTACATAATCGAAGTGCACTCAGGAGCACTTGGGCAAGAGAAGAAATAGTTGAGCAGACTGCTGCTGACAGAAATGAAACCCAAAGAGTACAGTGCCTGTTGCTACAGATGGGACACAGGGATACGTCAGAATAAGAGAGGGAAAGATAAATTCGCTGAGCTTCTTACATAAAATGTATTTTTGGGGGGAGGTGGGGTAAAAGCCATCATCACACATTGTAAGGTCCCTGTGGTTACTGGTATCACAAACTTTTTAAAGTTAGAATCACCATTCAGGCACCTTGTTATGAAATAAGTTAAAAGTAACAGAAGAGTCAACAAAACTCTTAAGAATGCACAGAAAAGTGAAGTAAGCCTATTTCATCAGAATATTAAAGGACTGAGTAATAGGGTAGAAGAGCTTTCTGTCTGTTTAGAAAATTTAGAGAGCTCTGAAAAGATAGACATTCTGTGTCTGTCTACCATATAACCATGGTGTTAGAGAAGTTACATATATAAAAAATTACACTCTAGGATCTTATTCATCTAGAACTAATATGGGAAGAGGAGGAGTTCATACATATATTAGGACAGAAAACTAGTTCAAAAACATTGAGACAAATAGATTTAGTAGAAATCAGCACACACAAGTGTGTAATGTTGAAAAGTAGTTCACTTTCAATTGTAACTGTATATAGAGCGCCAATCCAAAATTTTGAATTGTTTGTGAGAAATTTGGATTCTTTGATAAGCTATCTGTCAGACAGCAGCAAGCAGTTAATAGCCTGTTGGCATTTCAATGTAGGTTTTCTAAAGGATTATGATAGGAAATATTATCTGCAAACTTTATTTGGATACTACAATTTAATCTCAATAATTATCTTTCCAACACAGATAGATAAAGACATTAGGTCCCTAACAGATAATATTTGCTTTGATGAAGCTCAAAGCAAGGAAATACTGTAGACTCAGAAACAAATACTTTCTCTGATCATGATGCACAGTTAGTATCTTACAGCAATGATATTTCTCGGTGGAATTCAATTAGAATAATTATCGACACCAGAACAAATATTTTTAAGAACAATTTAGAAGAGGTGACCAGAAATGAAATTTATAATGAATCAAATGCTGACATAAAATTTAATATATCCTATAATGAATACATATCACCTTTAGAAAATAGTTTTCCACTTAAGATAGTCAGAAAGGACATTTGATGGTCATGAAAAAAATCATGGATGACTAAAGGGATTAAAGCATATTGTGAAAAGTAAGGGGAATTGTAACTGTTGACAAGAATGAGGCCCTACAGTAGTTACACACTACTAAAATTCCTCAAAATTACAAATAAAAATATTAAAAATGAAGCAATGTGCAAATTACATCAGAAATCAATAGTTCTGATGACAGAATAAGGCTATGTGGAAAATACTGAAACGAGAGGCAGGACAACTGGCCAAAGAACCGGATGGTATCAGTATTGAGTTAAATGGAAAGGCTATAAAATACGAGTCACTGCTAGCAAACGCATTTAATAATAATTTCTTAATTAAAATAGAAAATTCATGTACGAGCAGTTCAAGAGAAAAAGTGTGATAGTACGTTCATAAAGCAAGTCTCATAAAATTCAATCATATGAATGTATCAGCAAATTCTCCCTCTGAAATTAAAAAAAAAATCTTATATTCCCACAAAAATGAAAGCTCATGTGGATTTCATGGCGTGAATGCTGTAGATTTATTCCCATAAGATAACCCCAGTCTTATTTGAAGCAGGTAATGCATCACTTACTCAAGGCATTTTTGCAGAGAGATTGAAATATGCCATGGTTAAACCCCTCTAAGAAAGGTGATAGGAAATATGTCAATTGACACAATTTTCCAAAAGTTTTGAGGAGACAATGTATGTTAGAATAGTATCCCACCCGAGCAAGAAAAATTTCCTCAGTACCATCACAGGTCGGATTTCAGAAGAGTTACTCTACTGAGAATGCCACTAACACATTCACTAACCAAATCTTACAAGCATTATATAACAAAATAGCTCCAGCTGGTATTTTCTGTGACCTTTCTAAGACAAATCAGTATCTGAACCATAGTATCCTCCTAGGTAAATTGAATGTTTACAGAATTGATGATACAACCAACCACTTGATAATGTCATATCCAACCAAAAGGATACAGAAAGTTGTATTTAGGAATTCAACCAACGTAATCTGGGAATGTTCCTCTGACTGGGGAAAAATCATATATGAAGCTCCAAAAGGCTCATTCTTAGGTCTGCCATTGCTATCCATATATGTAAATGATCTTCCATTTAATACACAGCAAGTAGAATTTGTCTTTTCGCAGATGACACTAACATTGTAGTCAGTCCAAGCATGAATACAGCGACAGAATAAATGATAAACAGTTTTCTGAAGAGTGTCTTTCCTGGTTTTTTGTAAATGGTTCACCCTCGATTTTAAAAAGAGAGAATAATCGGTTCTGAACATCTATAAATACTACATCAGTGATAACTGTAACATAGTGAATAAATAATAAATAGCATAGAAACTTCAAAAATTTTAGATGTCCATGTTGTTGAGAATGTAAACAGTAAAAAGCATATTTTAGAATTCCAGAACCTACTTAGCCCAGCCACATTTTCATTTAGTGTCATTGCAGATCTTGGGGAGGTATAAGTCGATGTATTTTGTGTATTTTCATTCAGCCACGTCATATTGAATAATATTCTATGATAACTTATCTTTAAGAAGGTCTTTATTGCCGAAAAATAATCTGTAATAATAATATGTGGTGCTTACCTACGATCATCTTGTAGACATTTGTTTAGGGAGTTGAGCATGCTGACTAGTGCTATACAGCATATTATTCCCTCTTTAAGTTTGTTATTAATAATCAACTCAGTTTAAAAAAATAATGATGTACATAATTAACAAGTTGACTGAAAGCGAAGAAAAGAGACAGCTTATGAGTATCCTAAACAGCTTCTACCTGAAACTATTCTTTATGGACCCCAGTAGAATAACAGAGTTCCATTATTACATAATATCTTCACAGTTGTGAAAAATGATGTCATGGAGGCACAAGATGTAAACTTAGGTCTTTCAGATCACGACACAATCGTCACATGTACAAATTCTTCTATCCTCAAGGTAGTAACAGACAAGTGGGGATATAAAAGACACTTCTGTACAGAAAAAGTAAATACTTTTATACAGACATGAGCAATGGAAACCTGGGAAAACGTATTTTCAAAAACAACAACCAATGGCTCACACAAAACTTTTTGTAGTCTTTCATGTCCTTATTTTAGTTGTTCCAAAAAAGCTTTCAAAAATCATTTGGCACATAATGGAACAACAACCAGTGGATATCACCTGCTATCAGAGCATCTAATAAACTCTAAAACACAAGGCAGTCTAATCAAAAAGGATAACAAATATAAAACTTTGCTGAATGTAAGATGCATTTATAGGGAGATGATTAAAAAAGCTAAAAAAAATAAAATGATGAAGTAAATTTAGGGTCAACAAACACATCGAAAGCAATATGGAATGTAGTAAAAAGATAAATAAACAAAAATGTTAAGAGGACATTGTTTTAGAAGATGGAGTGTTTCTCAGAAATCTTGTTCCAGCAAATTAGATTAATGATTACTTCATACATAAACCAGCCAAGCTGTTCCAGGAGAACAAAGAGTCACTTCAGTATTGCTATGTTCTACAAATAAACCAGAAGTTCTAAGAGTAACAAAAGTAATGAGGAATAAAATGTGTTCAGGGGTTGGTTGAAATTCTAATAAAATCTGTTAGTGTCCCATCAGAATCACTCTTGCACATCTTACATATATCAGAAGGAGTGTTTCCTCAAAGATTAAAAGTTTCAAAAATAAAACCCCTTATAGAAAGGACAATAAATATATATATATATATATATATATATATATATATATATATATATAATGGTAAATTATAGACCAGTAGCTTTGTTACCTGTATTTTCAGAAGTACTAGAGAAAGTCATGAAATAGAATTACAAATTTCCTTGAAAGATTCAATCTCTTGTCTGTTAACAAACACAGTTTTTGCAAATGACAGAGTACAGAATCAGCTATTTCTCATTTCACAGAAATAATTGCAGTGGAACTAGGCAGACACAACAGTACAACACGAATAAATTTGGAATTATCGAAGGCTTCTGATGCTGTCTAACATGATATCTTGCTAGACAAACAAGAAGCCATTGGTATACAAGGAGTTGCGAAGAAATGGTTTCAGTCTCATCTCCATAATAGAAGATGGGTAGTAGAAATTACCTCAGCAAACAATAAAAACCAAAATATGGTTTGCAGATCTGATTTTTCGGGCTGTCCAATTGGGGTAACACAGGGAAATGTTCTAGGACCTCATATTTCTGTTTTATGTAAAAGACATCAAAATTCCAGACAGTGGTACTCATATAACCCTGTTTGCTGATGATAAAAACGTTGCTGTAACTGATGTAAACCAAGTATTCGTAACATCTGCAACTAGAGTTTTGGAATATTTACAAAAATTATTTGAAATGAACAAGTTAACTTTAAATATTTCAAAAACTTATTAAATCCATTGCAGGGAAACAAAGTCAGAAAATAACCTTGACCTCAGAATACAAAATAAATAAGTTAAGAGAGTATCTGTCACAAAATTTTTCGGTTCCATATAGATGAAAATTTAGATTGGAAATTCCACGTCCACTATCTCACTAGCAAGTTAAATTCTGCTTGCTTTGCACTATGTGTAATTAGTAATTTGTATAGTAAACAATGTAGCAGAACTGTTACTTTGCTTACATTCAAACTGCTATTATCTATAGCCTCATTTTCTGGGATCATAATATGACCAATCTAGAAACCATCTAAACACTATAAAGACGAGCTGTTGCAATGATTTCCAACAGTTGTGAATTAACGAGTATTGCATTCCATTTAAATATATGGCCGAAAGAGTCAGCCTACAGGAATTGTGAAACGAACGCTGTCGTCGAGGACCGCGTCCCACAAAAGGCACAGATTCACCACGAGATGGGGAAACTCACAGGCGTCTAATGTCAATTGAGGCCCAAGCGCTGTAGTGTGCGAGTGAGACATATGGGAACCTGCGTCATAGGTAAACCCAGTAAAAACCGTCTGTGGTCGAGGAGATGCAGCAGTCTTAAATATGGCGGACCTAAGATCGACCATGAAGGGAAATATTTATTAAAGCTATTTAATTCTGTAGTATTGCAGGGTATCAAGCCACAGTAATTTTAATCTACCATTCTTCATAAAATTTCATGGTGATCCTAATAAAATTTGAATATTGATCATATCTATAACAGTTTAGAATTTACTGTTAAAGTGAAATTAACAAGTTTTGTAACAAAGGCCTAAATGATAAAGTCTGAACGCTTTGGTCGTTTTTAAAGATCGATATTTCATGTAGAAGAGCATCAATAAAATGACAAACGTTGTCAATATCAACTCTGTGACTTCATTTATTTAAAAGATATAGTAAATTTAAATTATCAGTATTTACAGTTAAGCATCAGATCATCATTTCCTACATTCAAAACACATTGAACGATGACAGTATGATACCTTATCGAATAATTAAGTAATAGAATATTTGTTGTATAGTTTAGTGCATAAAAATTATTTTTGTTCTTTATTTATTTATAAGAAAGCACATTGGTGCTAGACGAGTTTGAGCCAAGACATATCGACGAAGAGGAACCGCATGTGTGCCCAAACATCTTTGGGAAGTTAGCTCGCAATTGGTGTCTCTTCCGGAATAGGACTTTGGAAAGTGTTAGTTGAGGGATAAGAATCTTGCAAAGTGTTAGAACAGGACTGGATTTTGGAAAGTGTTAGTTGCGGAATATGAACTCCGTAAAGTTTATAATTGGATTTGAATTCTGCAAAGTGTTTCAAAAAGTATTATCTGGACTTCGATAGGCAGGAACTCTCGCAAAACCTAAATGTGAGATCGTTTCAGGACTAAATATTAGGTTCCTTTAATAGCTGTGAAATTACAATTGTAATTCTCACAGTTAACGACATTCTGTGACCTTTGTCCCAAGTCTGTGGCAGTTTAGGCAGTTTGCATGGAGGCTCTGATCTACGAATTTTGCAACACTTAAGTCCTTCGAGTTTTATCAGTGGTTAGGAGTGATATAAAGTTGCACGGAAGAAGACATCAAAAGCACGTGGCTCCAGCCAGCAGCGGCATTTTCAACGGCGATTCATTGCGCAGTAGCAGTTGCAGTACGACAGCAGAGGCTACGAGATCTTCAGCATCAATTTCAACTGCAACATCGGCACCAATACCATGGTAGAGGGACCCAGCACGACAAAGTTAAGTATCTGCGCTGATAGCGATATTATGTATGGATCTGTAGTTCAATCGCCAATAATAGACGTCGTTGATATTAAGCGGTCGGCCAGTTTGTCTGGGTCCGAAAATACACTCCTGGAAATTGAAATAAGAACACCGTGAATTCATTGTCCCAGGAAGGGGAAACTTTATTGACACATTCCTGGGGTCAGATACATCACATGATCACACTGACAGAACCACAGGCACATAGACACAGGCAACAGAGCATGCACAATGTCGGCACTAGTACAGTGTATATCCACCTTTCGCAGCAATGCAGGCTGCTATTCTCCCATGGAGACGATCGTAGAGATGCTGGATGTAGTCCTGTGGAACGGCTTGCCATGCCATTTCCACCTGGCGCCTCAGTTGGACCAGCGTTCGTGCTGGACGTGCAGACCGCGTGAGACGACGCTTCATCTAGTCCCAAACATGCTCAATGGGGGACAGATCCGGAGATCTTGCTGGCCAGGGTAGTTGACTTACACCTTCTAGAGCACGTTGGGTGGCACGGGATACATGCGGACGTGCATTGTCCTGTTGGAACAGCAAGTTCCCTTGCCGGACTAGGAATGGTAGAACGATGGGTTCGATGATGGTTTGGATGTACCGTGCACTATTCAGTGTCCCCTCGACGATCACCAGTGGTGTACGGCCAGTGTAGGAGATCGCTCCCCACATCATGATGCCGGGTGTTCGCCCTGTGTGCCTCGGTCGTATGCAGTCCTGATTGTGGCGCTCACCTGCACGGCGCCAAACACGCATACGACCATCATTGGCACCAAGGCAGAAGCGACTCTCATCGCTGAAGACGACACGTCTCCATTCGTCCCTCCATTCACGCCTGTCGCGACACCACTGGAGGCGGGCTGCACAATGTTGGGGCGTGAGCGGAAGACGGCCTAACGGTGTGCGGGACCGTAGCCCAGCTTCATGGAGACGGTTGCGAATGGTCCTCGCCGATACCCCAGGAGCAACAGTGTCCCTAATTTGGTGGGAAGTGGCGGTGCGGTCCCCTACGGCACTGCGTAGGATACTACGGTCTTGGCGTGCATCCGTGCGTCGCTGCGGTCCGGTCCCAGGTCGACGGGCACGTGCACCTTCCGCCGACCACTGGCGACAACATCGATGTACTGTGGAGACCTCACGCCCCACGTGTTGAGCAATTCGGCGGTACGTCCACCCGGCCTCCCGCATGCCCACTATACGCCCTCGCTCAAAGTCCGTCATCTGCACATACGGTTCACGTCCACGCTGTCGCGGCATGCTACCAGTGTTAAAGACTGCGATGGAGCTCCGTATGCCACGGCAAACTGGCTGACACTGACGGCGGCGGTGCACAAATGCTGCGCAGCTAGCGCCATTCGACGGCCAACACCGCGGTTCCTGGTGTGTCCGCTGTGCCGTGCGTGTGATCATTGCTTGTACAGCCCTCTCGCAGTGTCCGGAGCAAGTATGGTGGGTCTGACACACCGGTGTCAATGTGTTCTTTTTTCCATTTCCAGGAGTGTACTAGCGTGCCGCTTAGCCCGAAGTCGGAGCAGGAGAGCGTGATTGGGGGCGAATTTAGTAGAGCAAATAGTCCGAAATCAGGCAAGGGAGATGAATTTGGGGGAGACATGATGTCGCAATTAATGCAAATGATAAGAGGACTGGGATCCAAAACCGAATCGGTTAAAACCGATATGGGATCCAAAATTGATTCTGTTACAAGCGATATGTGTGACGTAAATTTAAAAATTGGCTCTGTTAAAACCAATGTGGTTGACGTTAATTAAAAATTTGATTCGGTTCAATCCGAAATAGCTTCGGTTATGAAAGTCGAAATAGGTAAAATGGCTAGTGGTATCGAGTACTTGATAGACGGAAAATTAAAACCATTTAGGATGAAATGGGCAAAATTCTGATGAAGTTGGGATACTTGACTCTAAGGTAGATGAAGCGGAGAAAAATTTCAGTGATAAGGTGGAGAAGTTGCAGGCAGATCTGGGAGGCAACATAAGAAATTGTATGAGTAGGCAAGATGCTCTAATCGCTGAGATGACAGGCTATCGGCAACGTCTCTATTCTAATAGGTAAAGGGGAGAAAGAAGTAGATAAAATAAAGAAACAAGCAGAATCTGGCATTACAACTGAAAATAATGAAGTTAAAAAGCAAATCAATGAAATAAAAAGCGAACTGAATTCTTTAGCTGCAGATCAAATCTCTACAGTGATCAGTGTTCCGTGAATGAACTCTGGATCGGTCAAATGTTCTGCAGACGACGGGAAATATCACCCAGTAAATTTTCTAGCAGCTTTCAGGGATGGTTTTATAAGGGGAGCGTCCGACGAGGCGAAGGTAAAATTCGTGAAAAGACATATGGAAGGTGTGTCGAATTCGTGGGTAAATATACACAGTGATACGTGCACTACCTATGAAATATTTGAAAGCAGTTTCCTGAACAAGTTCTGGAGTGAAACGAAGCAACCGCAACTCCACAATGAGTTTCTTAACGGGCCAACATTTAAATATGGGAACGGGTCGATGCGAGAATTTTGTAAACGTGAACTTGCGAGATTAATGCATGTGAAACGTCTATTGGGAGTCCTTAATGAAATTAAAGCGGTTACCAGAAAATTTGCAGTGGGATCTAGTGCACAGACCTAGCAACTCAATGGACGAATTTTTGGATTTTGCAGAAAAATTAGAACAGGTGTTGAAATGTAAACCGCCAAGTTTTCAGAATGGAAATCATAACTACAGTCCGAGTAACTACTATGAAAGACATCCAGGAAGTTAACAACAGAACACAAACAACACTTTTGTTAAGGGAAACGGTAACAGGAACAAAAAAAATTGTTCAAATGGCTCTGAGCACTATGGGACTTAACTTCTGAGGTCATCAGTCCCCTAGAACTTAGAACTACTTAAACCTAACTAACCTAAGGACATCACACACATCCATGCCCGAGGCAGGATTCGAACCTGCGACCGTAGCGGTCGCGCGGTTCTAGACTGTAGCGCCTAGAACCGCTCGGCCACCCTGGCCGGCTAACAGGAACACATTCAATGATAAATTTCAAAGGGTTAATGGGAACGGATACTTTCGTGACTGACCGACACCAAGAAAATAGAATGGAGGGAACGGCACCTAGCGAAATGAACCAGTGTTAGGTCCAGAGATGGCAAAATAAACCGGCGATGAATAGGTTGCGAGTAAACGGAAATATGATAAGTGTGAATAAATCGGCAGTAAGGCGTCAGAATTTTTAAATGAAATTAGTAAGAGATGAGAATCAAATAGGTAAATTTTCAAATCAGATTGTATGTAAAAGACGTAATCCTAAGATAATGAAAGATAACGATAAAGGCGATGACGACGATTTAGGGCTAAATGATTTTTTTTATGAATGTGAGACAAAAGAGTGTGTGAATGTTGATACAATGAAAGATTCTATGTGCCAAAAGAAGGCTGAGGTGGAGCTGAATTTGGTGTAGTTAGATGGTATAAAAAATTCTAAAGAGGTACTAACCAGAGGTCACGATTACAGTAATGAAGGTGATGATGTTTCAGGTGATATTGTGACGGCGAAAGTTGTAAAGGAGGTTAATAAGGACAGTGTAGCATTAGTCTCGTCAGCTGTTGATGAATTTGTGTGTGTTATCAGTGGATACTGGTGAATTATTTTTGAAGGAAGGTAGTAATTATGTTTTACGTGCTGAAATTACGAAAGTTGAAGCTGCTGGTATTGATACTTCAGAGGAAGAAATTTTTGTGTATCGTTCTACTAATGGAGGTGAGCCAGAAATTCTGGATAGATCTGTGGATCTTGAATGTTTGTTTGAGAATGAATGTTGATCTGAATTTGATATGTGATCTGAAATTAATGTGGCGCAGGGACGTGCAGGAGAGGAAAAGGTATTGTGCTCAGGTTTAAGTCAAAATGCATCAGAATTTAATGGTACTGTTTATTCTGAAATTGCACGATGCTGTAGCTATAATTTATATGATGTAACGGCAGAGGATGGTGAAACTATGAACGGTTCTAAAATTGCTGATTTGCTGACGGAGGTAAATGAGGTTTTATGTAGCGAGTTGTATGATGTATCAGCGGCTGTTGAAAGTGCTGTTTGTGTAGGTGTTTGTAATGACATCGAAGTAAAAAGTAATGCTTTATTTCATGATAATGACATTGTAGCTACTAATGCCAATAATTTTAAGGGAGAATACAGTGAGTTTGATTCTAACATAGAAACTTATATTTGGACAGAATGGTATCTTAAGGAGGAATGTGATTTTACTGTAACTGATTGGCGATGGTATGGTAGAACATTACAATCGTTTTTACCTCATCTGTGCGCTCAAGAGAAGTTTAAAATAGCGAGAGGTCTAGAAGCAGGTTAAGAAATAAATGTATCTGTGTTTAGATTATAAGATTATTTGGAGGGGTAATTTGCATTGTTTTATTACAGGATTTATTGTAGCTTGTTTGTTGTTTTCTCACATAAGGACTTTTTTGCGCACAAGGTTTGTGCAATTATAAAGAGATCGTTTAGACGCACATTTTGGTGCGAGAAGGTCGGAGAACTCAATTATTTGGTAAACGGTACCAAGTCAGAAATCAGTGCACAGTATGCATGTAAATTAGTTCTTTGGTGGTATACAAGGGATTTATTTATGTGTATGTATGTGTTAGACTTAAGTTTTTGGATGTTTTATGTTAGTTGTAACTTGCAAATAATAAGTTGTGGCCGGCCGCGGTGGTCTAGCGGTTCTGGCGCTGCAGTCCGGAACCGCGGGACTGCTACGGTCGCAGGTTCGAATCCTGCCTCGGGCATGGGTGTGTGTGATGTCCTTAGGTTAGTTAGGTTTAAGTAGTTCTAAGTTCTAGGGGACTTATGACCTAAGATGTTGAGTCCCATAGTGCTCAGAGCCATTTGAACCAATAAGTTGTGGTCACGCCAATTTGAGTGCATGGAGGTCTAAAAAATTCGGAAAATAAAAATTAATAATGCTTACCTAGGAAGACAGACGTATTTTTATCTATTTATCTGAGAATATTTTGGGGGAATAATTTATTGTTTTCTGTACACAGCTTCACTGCACGTAAATAAACGAGGGCTGAGAATTGTTCATATTTGTTGTTAGTTTTGAGCCGAATAGGAGCTATTTAAATTAAGGCTACTGGCTGTGGCATTCAAAGCTAAGAAGAAAACTGTATTGGTTTTATGTAAAAGAATTTAACGGTTATTATGTAATGGATGTTATTGTTACTTTATTTCGGACATGAAAGTGCTCAAGTTTTGATTATTTGAATACGTTAAAATGTAAAATAATGTAGAATGAGCTGTAGCCAATCAGATGGACGGCTTCAGGAAAGGGAACTGCCCTAGTCATTTGAGCAAGGATATTCAGCAAGCGGGAAACGTGGGCAGGGACGGGCAGAGCGACAGTGCTGGTGCAGACGCGAAAGTGGACAGGTTGGCTGGAGACACCAAAGGGTACAGTTCGGATGCAGACGTGGAAGCGAACGGTCGGTCTTTAGGCACCTAGGAAGTGAAACGACTTAGAAAATTTCAGGTTGTATGTATTGCAGGACTTCGTCTCTGAGCGGTGAGCAGCCACGCGCCTGGTCTTAACACCAACTTTTCGCGTAAATGACGAGGTGGAGTATCGGACTTGTGTTTCGCGATGAGATTGTGAACAATCGAACTGTGTCAAATGGATATGCACTTGAGTGTAACAGTAATTCTAAATACGACCACCTTCGCTATTAGTTTGCTTTCTGAATAAACATTATTCTAGCTAAATCGCAACTGTGTGGCCTACATCATGTATTGGTCGTTAATTTAGTTCCCGATATTATTATTACTGTTATTATATGTTATGTTAACTTTGTATTTCGCAAACTTGCCATCAGCCAGACAATTTACACAAACGGTCACAAGCGTCTAATTTAAGGCATGTAATGTGACACATGCAGTTAAATCCCTAGACGAGTTTCTACCAAGAAATTTCGATGAAGAAGAATCACGTGAGAGCCCGAACATCTCTGGAATGTTAGCTCACATAGTTCAAGGCCAATATCCTCCAAGTAGCTATTTAAACAGCTAAATATTCTACCTTTACCATGGCTCTACATACAAAAAAGTGTAATTAACATAAAAAGGTGCATTGAAAATTTCATAACCATATGGATCTGCATTCATATAATACAAGAATGTGCAATTACATCTGTGTAAAAAGAGTAAACAAGGTTACTGCACAGAAACAAACTCAGTTCAAGGTACAAAATTGTATATTAACCTCCAGCATATATAAAAGACTAAAAAAATTGTCTACATTTAAGAAAGCAATATTCAAGTTATTAATGAGAGACTGCTATTACAGTGTAAATACATACCTTCAACAACCTAGTAGCAAATAACTACATTCATGTACTATATTGATACCATAAGTATTGTCAACAGCATTTTCCATCAAATGTATGTACTCTGAACAGAAGTGTTACAATTATTATCTGTTTTTATTGAAATTTCAACTATGTATTTTGTAAAAAATATGTGTTATGTAATTAATCAGAGTTGTGTGTGCAATTTTAATGTAAGATTTTGTAGGATACTGTGCGCCCTCATATTTGTAGGATGATGTACATCATTATTTATTCATATATACTATGTATTTTCTGATGCAATACATGCAATGTAAATTGTCCCTGGATGAACAAACTACTACTATATTATCAGAAGGAAAAATAATATTCATTACTGTACATTAATGTTGCGTTTAGCACAAAAAGGAGTGCAAAATGGTGAACTAAAATTTTTGATAACTTATCCAGTGATATAAAACGTGAAATTATACTGAAAAAGTTTCTCCTTCACTTTTTCTTATATTCCATAGAATAATTTATATTCTTGTAAAGTGTAAAAGATGGTGGATAGGAGTTATTAATTCACATCAGTATTTTAGTAACAAAAACACTAATAAGAATAACAATAATAATAATAAAACAAAAAACTTATAAGTGTTCAACATTTACCCATATTTAAAAATTAATTTGTGGTGCAAATGTGAAATGACTTGTTCCACTTTATTATGCTTTTGTCGTTCAAATTATCCATGGAACATGAAATTAACTAACCAATGGAAAAAGATGATTCAGAATTTGTAATAAAGAAATTAAGGACATCATTAAAGAAAAATGGTAGCTTATTTGCTTACTTGAAGTTTCTATAGGCAAAAACATTAGAGAACTGGCAAATGAATAAATTAAAAACGAATGCTGTAAAAAAAATAGTGCACAAGACACACCAAGAGTCATGAGACATGTTCTTGAGTACCTTAGCACAAAAATGTACATGGTAGGCAGCAATTGACATAAAAAGTCATAAAAGCCCTGAACAAAGAGGAGAAAGACATTTCTTCACTGAATATCATACAGAATTAGCAATGAATAAATGATTATACAGACTTCAATGTTCACAGAAAGCCAAAGATTATGCTGGAGAAAGTGTGTAAAATAAAACAGTAAATCCAATTGTTATGGAAGAACTACAACAGGCTTTGAAATGTATGAAGAACAGGAAAGCTACCAGATGGAATAAATGCTGAACTGATATAGAGACTTATCACCAGATTTTTTTTCACTAGGCTTTTACAGGTAATAAATTAATGGCAAAGGAATTGCAAGATCCCAGACCCTTGGTATACAACAGAAGTAATCTTTCTTCAGGAAAGGGAAACACAGTGACTAAAAACTATCATGGCCAGCTACAGGTTTTAATGAAAAACAGTCAATTACCATACAAATAACATCACAAAAATTGTTATTTCCAGGGAACAAAATAGATTTATATCACGTTGTTCTTGCACAGACAATTTGCTTATAACTATTAAGGAGATCAATGAAAAACATGAAGAATTTATTCTAACATCCACTATGGCCTTCATCAACCTTAAGAAGGTTTTCAATTTTACGACTTGTGATAGTCTACAGAAGATTGTGCCTGAATGTGCATAGCCTTATCACCTAACAGAGGCAGTGAAAAGTCTTTATAGAAATACACATTTGTAATAAACCCAAATAATAGTCAATTAGAATTAAAACAGCAAATGATTAGTACCTGAATATGTTTCCGTTTGTAGATGACATCGTTATTATTCAAAAGAATGAAGATGATCTCCAAGATCAGTATACCAAGCGAACAAAATATGCCAGGAATACAGTTTAAAGGTTTCTGGCAGTAAAACGAAAATAATGGCATTTCTCGGAAAATATATAGTCAGGATGATAACTGATTTATATAATTCATTTTCAAAAGAAGTCTCTCAGATCTCTTCCTTAGGCCATGATATAAGTTTTGATTATAACTCCAATATTGGAAATAAAATACACAAATTCCAAGATGCCTGTTGTACGATTGGCAGAACATTGGGCCATAGCATACAAAAAGAGACCATCAGTAATTAATAAATGTAAAACGAAGGGCTTCATAAGGGAGACATGGTTGGAGATGAATATATTAGAAGATAATTAATTATTTTCAACATGAACGAAAAAATTCAAAAGCATTCTGAAAAGTGGAGACAACACCTAATGAGAATACCAGGTCATAAAATTTCCCAGAAGATCCTGAACGACAACCCAAATGGGAAAAGAGATACTGGAAGAGTTTGGAATAGAGAGGAAAGATTTTGTTCATGAGTCTGGAGAGGACAGTAGCCTAATTCTTGAAAGGAAGACGTTGATGATGATGGAGGTGGAGATGGACACGAAGTTAGTACACTAGTCTTATGCATCTTAAATTTGGAACTCTTCTGGGGGTTGTGCTCACCATCACGAGAATTTCGGAAATTGAGGAAAGATGTGGTAACTGCCACAATTATACAGGATGTTTCTGCATTTGCTTTGAGTAGCAAAATGTTTGCTTCATTATGAGGTTGTTAAAAAGCGTACCGTAAAATATGTAATTGGCTTACAATAACGACTGCTGTAAACTCAGTAGATGAAACCATTTCGTTTGTTATGTGGCTCATGCTTCGCGCCAATGCGTTTGACTAGGGTCAGTGAAATATGAGCCACCTTGGTAGGCATTGGCAAGTCTGAATCTTGCTAATTAAGCGTGTTTTCTTGTGGAACAAGCCACGGTTTGTTCTAACTTGTCTGTGTGAGAAATCACTAGTTATTTTCGTTGAGTTGACGAAATATGACATGCGTGGAGGCTGCGAAAGTATTGACTTGCTGACTAATTGCTTTTGCTTGTCGGAACAAGTCGGCAACTGTTGCCTCCCCAGTAGAATAGGCTTATAAACAAGGCAACTACTAACTGACAGTTAGTCATTCACGCTCCTGTCGTGTGTGCATGTGTTATCAAATCGCAAAAAAGGCAAGTAAAATATGCGCTATTACAACGTGTCATTTACAAGCTGTAATTTAAGAAAACAGAGATTCCTCTGTTTCCATGTCGCAGAATTTTGGGTGATGGCAGAAGCACAATAAGCATCGAAAGACTGTCAGCATTTTTAAAAGAGAGAAAGTCAACTGATATTGGTAGGAAGATGCGTCAACACAAAATTTGGAGCAGCGGTGCTGTAAGATGCATCCAGCATTCACATTATCAGCTATTACTCGTAGACAACTTAACTTCCCCAGCAGTGGCTCTGTGTACATAATTTATCCAAACAGATGAGCGTGGGCATAGCTGATTTCGAAACTATTTATATGAACTAATGTAATTGCTTTTCTTCATGTATGCCATGTAATAACTGTGTATATAAAATGTCAGTTGCTGTTCTTAAGACATCATGTAGTGGGAATATAAATACCCGCTGTTTAAATGATAACTTAATTCACAATGGAGTTTAGTTTCCACATGCAAGATTATGATCTAAATTCCTTTTTGGTAGCGAATGTGAAATTAGTAATTTCGTTCAAGAAAGAATGCTTTACACAAGTTGAACACTTTGTTGCATTTGATGTGTGTCACAAATATGAGATGTTGAACTGTGTCTGACTCAGTACAACAAGCTATTTGTTGCTAGTTTCCCAAAAAACGTAAGTCAGTGTCAGTTTGATTTTTGTTAACCCTGTGGTGCAGTTGTCTGCTGCGTGTACAGCTGTTAATGTCGTTTCTTTGTCGTTTTTTATCAGACCTGAAAGTGGAAATGCTCGCAGTCCACTCCAGTGAATACACCCTACTGGTGCTGTGCCCTGCGTGTATTTGCAACCTCAGGACTGATTAAAAACGACAAAAAGCGACATCAAGAATTATCCACTGCAGTGCAGCAGTGTTAAGCCAGCTACAGCTCTTAAAACGTGAATAGCCGCCGGAAATGTTTCAAATGTTTACTCAAATTGTAACAACCTACTGTTCTCCATGGATGATTTTCTAAAAAGTGTTGAAGGTCAATAAATATGTTTAATTGTCTCATGAACAAAGAAAGCAATATAAATTGTTTTATAATAAATTGATGTTTAAAGTATTTTTGTTTGGTTTTCTCCCATTCCATCTGTAATATGTTTTATTGTTGTAATCAGCATGTTATTTATGTGCACTCCAAGTATCCATGAGTTGCAGCTCTAAAGACAAAAATTCGTACTGAGATTGCAGCTGTACTTAAATTAATATGCAGAAGAAATGGTAGGATTCAGAATCATTAATTAGAAATAGACTCAGTTTAGGGTCACTTTAAGAAGCTTATGTAAATTCACTGTTCATCAGTGAAGTATAAAACGGAGAGAAGTTAAATTTAATGACAAAGGTGTACAGTATTTGGCACAAAAATTGTTTCAGTGGGGTATCAAAAAGAGATGAAATTTAGTGATAAGATAGTATAGTTTTAGACATAAATATTTTTAGTAGAGTATAAAAGCGAAAGTTGAAATTTAGTTATGAGACTGCACAACATTTCACACAAACATTTTGTTTTTTAGTGAAGTATGAAAAAAAAAGGCAGAGAAAGATGAAGTACAGAGGTTTAATGTTATACAAACGTGTGTGAGAAAAACGAAAGAACATTAGTCCCATCAACAGTGGGGTCATTAACGACTGACCACAAGCTCTGTTTAGTGAACGATGGGGCAAAGGAAACTGGTCTTGTACGTTCAAAGGAACCATCTAGCTTTTGCCTGGTCTGATTTAGGGAAATTACAGGCAACCTAAACCTGGTTGCCCAGATGGGGATATGAACCATCATTCTCGTGATGTGAGTCCAGTGTGCTAAAGACGCATTTGAACATGGTGGCTATGTACTAATTAACTGTTTCATTTTAATGATGCCAGTTTTTTGTAATTTCCCTCCAGCACTATTTCTCCCATCACATCTGTCTAGCATTTGGTTTTAATCCTCTACTGGCACCGTTTTTTATTTTTAAATTTTCGACCACTACCATTATGCATTTTTTGTTTTCTCATCTGCGTCAGCTTTCATTTTTAAATTCGCTGCCAGTGCCATCCTACATTTTTAAAATTCCCACCATGGCCATCTTGATGAAATCATGCATTCAGTGTCACTGATGACGTCCTTGCTCCTGGAACATTGGTAAGCCACGCTAACACTTGTACTTTCCAAGGTCACTTAAGTACCAAGTGGTCCAGAGTTCTCATAGATCCGGTACTGACCTAGTAGTATACACTAATTCGAATAAAACATTCTATGTATCGTGTGTGCAATTTTTATTGATTACAAAGTCAAGTTTTCATCCAGTTAATACTGGTTTATTTACCGTTTGTCATTTTTGTTTTGAAGTTCAAGTTACGAAGTTGTGCTGAGTTTAAGTAATTGAATTTTCAACTATGATTTTGATTATGGTTTGTTGGCCAATTTTACTCTGTTGTTTAAGCCTGCTGAACGAATTTATAAATGCTGACTGTGGCCATACGGTATTTTTGTACGGGTTTTTTAATGGGAATGCTGATTTTGCTCGTAGAAAATATAACACACGTTTCTTTAACCGCAGTGCATCAGGTTGAACTGTGTTTTTTCACGTTTTTACCAAACTTTGTAAAACTGGTGGAATGTGCAGCAGTCATATTTTATGGTATGTAAATCAATTGTTGCTGTTTTGTGGTGTATCAATCACATTATTCATCTTAAATTAAGATGCTTAAATTCTTCATTTGTGTGGCCATATTATACATAGTTTTTACAATTCTTGAGGGTATTTTCGTTCTGTTGTTGAAACTAAAAAATGCGTGTTTTTTTTCTCCAGACTCGTTTCATTTTACTGAGATAAAGCATCGTCAGTGATCTGTAATTAAGTTATTTGATTTGCTTTAAGACTGAAAAACTATTTGTTAACAATATGCTCGTTTTTACTCACGGTTATTTCCGCTTTATTTCTCTCATACATTGCAAAATGCCATCTGCTAGCACATCGTTGATGTTTCCCTTCTTTAGACACTGATAGTTGTGGTCTAGTTTTTAGTTTCTCTGCAGCACTATGCGTTTCTTCTGTTTTACACTGCACACTTTTCGCACACCAATGTTCGTGTTTATCCTCATGCTTCTAAGTATTTATTGAGGTTTGTGTTTCGTAGTGTTGCCAACTTAACCTTGCCACTAGTTTGTCTTTGATCTATACTCTTTTGTTTTAGTTTATTATATTTGTATAAGTCTATTTAATAATGTTGCTGTGTATTTATATACTCTGTTAAGAGTAGGGAAGGAATAGTGATGGAGTTTTTTTAGGTGGGGGAGGGAGAAGCCAAATGATGAGTGGACATAAGTGTATAGTAGTGTGATGGAGTGCGATTTGGAGCAGAAGGTGAGGAGCAAGAGTAAAATGAAATCGGAAGCGGGGGTTGGGTGGGAGAGTGGAAGAGGATGAAGTATGGAAAAGGCTCTTTTCTTTTTCGTGTACAAGGTAATTTCATCAGTTATTTTATTTAGCTTCTGGTTTCCAATATTTATTTGCTCACTGAGCAACTGTTTATTTTGTGTTAATGCTTTGTTATGTGGAAATTTTCTTGGAAAGGGAGGAGGTGTCTGTCTTTACTGATCCTTATAATGTTCATATCTTTTTGAATGTAGCTTGGTTTGTGGCGTGCTTGCTTCAGATGACACACAAATGTTAAATGGTTTGTAGCGTATTTAAATGTTCTGATGTGTTTTTTATATCTTGTATCGAATGTCCTGCCAGACATTCCATTGTATGTCTTTTCAAAATCACTGCAACTGAGCAGATAGATACCAACATGTTGGTATCTGTCTGGTTTTGAATTCAGTTTTGGGAATTGTTCATTTTGCAAGCAATGTTTATGCCTTGTTTTTTGAATATGCTACCGATTTTATGTGTGAATTTGCTGTGGTAAGTCAATGTATGCCATTTTTAGTAGTAGAGCAGCTTATAAGTGTTGATGTGGTTTGGTTAGCGTTTTTTATTATTTTTGTCTTATTTTTCTGTTTAGTTTGTTTACCATTGTTTCTTTCTGTCCATTTGTTAATGCTATTTGTTTTGTCTTTCTGGTGATCAGAGGTGTTTAGGGGGATCCTTTCAATCTGTTTAGCATGTATCTGACTGCAGCCCGTTTGTGATTCTGCAGGTGGTTTGTTATTGTCTTTTCTTATGGTTAAATCTAGAAAGTTTTCTTGTTCTTCTTCTATGGTGAACCTTATGTTTTTGTGTATAGTATTTATGACTTTGTGTAGGTACAGTATTCTATTTTCAGATTCATCTATCATGCATATTACGTCATCCATCTATCTGTACCAGTAGATGATGTAGATTTTCTTTGTTTATATGTCTTCAAATATTAATTTTTCTATATGATACAGGAAAATGTTGGCTAATGTTCCTGAAATAGGTGAACCCATAGGACGCCCTTCTTCTTGTATGTAGTATTCTTGATTGAATTCAAAATTATTTTGTTGTGTTATTAACTGTAATAATTTTATCGTTTCATCTGTGTGTTCATGAGGTAGCTAGTTGTATGTTTATCTTCAGTTATTTTTATGGTTTCATTACCAGGAATGCAAATTTCCATACTTCCTAAATCAAAGGAGAACAGTGCGGCTGTGCCAGGGATTTTAATGTCTCTATGTTCTACCAGTTGAGAGAAATATATGATTGTTCTATCATTTCCTACTTTGTAGTACTTGGTGAGCTGCTGTGACTACATTTGTTTTGCTAGCATGTATGTCAATTCACTAAAAAATTTATTCGTTTTCCTCTATTATACAGTACTACAGTCGACTAAACAATCGTATTCTGTGACAGACCTTTGCGACCAGACTGAGTGAAAGGAGCGACGATGGCAGATGAAACGAATTTTGAAGAATTTGTAACTCGTAGCCATCTCTGAATAATATTTTCATATTTTTGAAATAATCACGCACTGTTAACAGTCAATATGGCTTTAAATAGTATCAAACACAATACCAGTTCTGCATTTAGTTCTTAAGAATGCTGAATAGCTTCTTGTTTTCCAAAAACGTACTTTCGCTTAAAACATTTCGTACTCTCAGGGCACATCTGCTGTATTAAACTGTCCCTGCTGCGTGAATATGTGTAAAAGCTGCTTCTTCCTCATCTCTGTCTAACATGTTTAAGTAGTTAAACCCTGGTGATTTAATATCTGGATTCCTGAGAATTTTCAGGAGAGATTTATAGAAGATAATATAGTTTTTGGTGTATTTTTGGAATGACGAAATCGTTGGATATCTTGCTTCTCTACTACTTTGTAAATACGCAACAGAAAAAAGTGCAAGAACTCTACATCAGTAGCTGTAACTGTCTAAAACTGCTTTAACTGAGTCTGAAACAAATACAAGGACGCTTTCATAAAATTCCTGCAGACAAGACGCTTGGCAGCGTTAGTACAAGGGAACAGCTGAGCGTTAAAAATTTCACACCCCCGTCAGCTGTGTGTAATTGAAACTGCCCGCGACTTCTGAACGCAGCTTGACTTTGCACATTGTCGGCCAGAACGCCATTAAAACTTTTGGGATCAGGAAACCACCACCGCCGTCCTAGGGGTCGCAAAACTAAATTGCTTTTGACCAACTGCGCTGGAAACGGCTCTTTCTAGCGCCACGAACAGAACGCGTGTTCTGAGGACACTTTTAGTGTTGCTGTTAAGTTTTGTGACAGGAGCAATTTTCTGCGGTATACTTAGCTCCCGAGATGTTCCACTCTTCCATTGTTCGACGGACCTACTATTTTCTCTTCTTTTATCATTACATTTCGTGTGGCCTCCATCAACGAGACGAGCATTCTAAATACACTTTCACAATTTAAAAACGAACTTCGTAGTTTCGCCGCCTGAATATTTCGTGAATGGTTCTAGATACCGAGACGTTAAAGCAACTGTTTTAATGGAGTGTTACAGTTTTCTAACGACGCACGAAACCTCTTAGTATGACTTTTTAAAAGTGTGACCTCCCATCTGACTTTGTATTATTATATTTATCTTTTGTATTATCCACATTTCTGTTTTTATGCTATTACTAAGTACAATGCTAAAAGTTGTTAGACCATTAATAAGTCATATCTGTTACAGCAGTCCAGTCCAGTGCCTGCTGTGGATTGCCTTAACGGATATAACTTAATAACGGTCTAACAACTTTTAGCATTTTACTTGGTAATGGCACAAAAACCGAGATCTGATTGTACAATAGAAAAATTAATACTACACAATCAAATGGCGGATTAATCTTTTAAAAAGTATTGCATGACTGTTGCTCAATGCCACAGAATACTCTTAGAGTTACTGTGACTTTTCACCGAGCGAGGTGGCGCAGTGGTTAGCACACTGGACTCGCATTCGGGAGAGCGACGGTTCAATCCCGCGTCCGGCCATCCTGATTTAGGTTTTCCGTGATTTCCCTAAATCGCTCCAGGCAAATGCCGGGATGGTTCCTTTGAAAGGGCACGGCCGACTTCCTTCCCTAATCCGATGAGACCGATGACCTCGCTGTTTGGTCTCTTCCCCAACCAATCCAAAAAATCTGTGACTTTTCGCAATAATAACTAGATAATTTTCTAAATACAAGGGGGAAATAAGACGTATCTCATCATAACACAGACAGGATCGATTAGAGAACATTTTTCCAGGAAAAAGACGTATAATTTGGCGTCCCCCCTCCCCTACTCTCCACACACACACACACACACACACACACACACACACACACACACACACACTCCTCCCACCCCCAAAGTTCCTCCTTTCCCTTTGACCACATCGCTACAAATTGTGGTACGCACAGTATACGAATTTAGCACTTGGGCGTCCCTCTATGTTTAGCGTCCCAATCGGCTTTTCGTGGCGCTTGGGCCCTGAATACAATGAAAAAAGCATTTTCCGAGAATTGGAGATTTCATTTCGTCAAGGATGAGTAGGAATTAGATGGTTTTTACAGTGGAAGCGGGCTGTAGCCTGAGCCAGTGGTCGTCTTCATATCTGTAGCGGCACTACTACTAAGAAGCTGGTGTGAATATTTGAATTGTTACTGTATCATTTCCCACGTTATTAGCCTCTCTTATACACGGTCCCCATAGAGGTTATACAAGTCAGCAGGAAAAACGCTGTCTGCCCTCTGCTAAAAACGTAAGCACAGTTGAACAGGGCTTGGTGCGAAGCCAAAAATGTTGTGTCACGTAGGACAGTGTCATGCCACGTGCCTTGGAATTAGTATCTTGAGAATTACGTTACTAGTAATTTTTTTGTGAACACTTCAGTGTAAAAGTTAAGTAGCGCTGTAGCACTGAACATGTCTGAACTCCACTTTCCAAGTCTCCAAACTCGCTGAAAAAGTATATCGTTCCCTTTTAAAAAGAGTTTATCGTTCCCTTTTTTAAAAAGTTTGTTGCTTCAGTACCTCGCTGCATATACAATACCTATACAGAGAATTATTTGCTCCTTTGCACACTGCCACCTAATGGAAATCTCGTGTCGATCTTCTCAGTTTGTAGTCTTTACGAAATGTTTGTGGCGCACAATCTACGGGGTTCGTTCTGCATATAATCGCAAATTAAGGCCCTAAACAATCTGAGAAGATTATTGATGTCCTCAAGTTCAACGCTAGAAATAATACCTTCGGTACTCCTTACTGCAGCCATAAAAATGTTTGGTCACTTGCGCAGTAATATAAAATAACTGAGATATATCAATGCAAATTTTAATTCTAACTTCTAACCATTTCTTTTGGACAACTCCTATTTCGCGAACTTATGCTTAACTAAACACTGGTAGCGTGCTTAGTATAGTAGACAGGAATGTTTATTTTGTTACTGGCTGCAAAGTACCAGCCTCACTTGCTGTTTTTTTTTCTGAATTGGAAAAGAAATGTGCAGTTTACCATTTCATTTGCGCAGCATCTAACTTACAGTCGTAGTACATTCTTATAAACTACGTTTGGCGTTTTGCTTTGAGGTGCAAAGAGGAATATATTTTGTGGTTGTCCAAAATGCGAACAGTTGTCCGTTTGAGAAACACGATTCTTTTACACTTATTCTGCGATACTGAAATGTTTGCCATTGTGCTTTATTGGGAATCATGTCCGCCCCCGGTAGCTGAGTGGTCAGCGCGACAGACTGTCAATCCAAAGGGCCTGGGTTCGATTCCCGACTGGGTCGGAGATTTCCTCCGCTCAGGGACTGGGTGTTGTTGTCCTAATCATCGTCATTTCATCCTCATCGACGCGCAAGTCGCCGCAGTGGCGTCAAATCGAAAGACTTGCAACAGGCGAGCGGTCTACCCGACGGGAGGCCCTCGTCACACGACATTTCATTTCATTGAGAATCATACTGTACGTTAATACTACCGGAAGTCGGAGCGTTTCTAAACCCATTGGTATGTAAATTGAACTGGATTTGTGGTACGAATACTGACTTGCCTTTTATTTTCAGTTAATACTTTCGCTTTTGTGATGACGTTTAGAAGCTTTTTGCGAGGAAACATTGAGTAGCTTTGGAAATTGTATTGCAAAGTTTACGCTTCCGTCTTGGTTCTTAATACTATCAGTGGACTTAAATTAAGGGATTCGGCAGTGAACAGTGGTAAGGGAGAGTCGGCGAGAAACAGATATATTAACTGTAAAATGTCGGGGATGGCATGTTTCATTCATGTTAGTAAAAAGTTCCACGAAAATCCGGTATATGGCACCACTTTGTCAACTTTCGGATTTTCGCTGTTGGCAGCTTTTTCCATTCATGTATAAGTAAACAATGGTAAGTGCCTAAACCATGGCGGCAAGTGAGAGTGAAGTGTCCAATGTTCGTGTGAAAAACAAGCTTTTCAGTGAGTTTTTCAATGAGTGTGGAGATGACCTGGAATATGCTCCTGAAGATGAAAGCACCTCCAGAGTTGTTGATAATCAGGTAGATATGAATATTTATTTCTGCCCTCCAAGACCCAGACGATCATCATAGGCTGCACCACCCATTCCTTCTGTCTCCATGATTTCTACTCAACCATTTTATGGCATTCCTATCCAGCTCACTCCTACCCTCAAATACCTAGGCCTCACCCTTGATCACCACCTCACCTGGACTCCCTATCTCCTTACAATCCAACACAAAGCCCACAGCAGACTCCACCTCCTGAAACTCCTGTCCAGCTGGACATGGGAACTGCATTCTTCCACCATCTTTCACACCTACAAATCCTTGATCCGTACCATTCTTTGTCATGCCAGTGTTGCTTGGATTTCCGCCCCTCCCAGGTTCTATAAAGCGCTCCAAATGCTAGCACACCGTGCACTCCGACTCGCCTTCCCTATCTGCCTTCCAACCCACAAGCGCGTCCTCTACGACCTCATCCCCTTCCCCCACCTTCTCCTTTTCCTTGAACATGTCCACACCCTGTATATTATCTGCCAACTCAATTCCCCCGACGCCCAGGTGCCTCCCTTCCTCTCTGCTTCCAGTCCGTTGCCGTGCCTTTACTGTTGGGCCCTGCCTTCTCTCCATCTCCACACCCTCCACCTCCTTTCCCAATGCAACTTCCAGCACCTGCCCCTCCCAGACGATTAGTTTCGCCCTGACGTCTACCCCTCCTCCCAACTCTAACCCCACCTTCCTCCTGCCTTCTCCTCAGGGCTCCTTTTCCTCCTCCTCCCTTCTCCTGAGTGGCTTTTCCCCTCCTACACCCCCTCCCTCTCCCATGCTCCCCTTCAGTGTCTCTGCACTCCCTCCTGTCTTGTCTTCCCGCTTCATCTCCCGCCCTGTCCGTCTCCTGCTTCTTGGTGCACCTCATGCATCCTTTCTTTTCTCTTCCTCCCACCCCCCAGCCCCCCACCACACCTTCCTCCCCTCTTTTTCCCTCCTCTCCAGGCTCCAGTCCCTCGGCAGGACCCTACCATCAGTTTTTTTATTCTTCATGAGTGCTCTGTCCTTTCCAGTGGTTTTTTAAGTGTCTTGCTCTGTGTGATTTTTATTCTGTGGCCGACTTTTAATTTGTGTTTGCTTCCAGTGTTTTTTAAGTGCACTTTGATTTGCCAGCTGTGTTCTTTTAACTTGATGTTGACTTGTTAACTGTCCCCCAGTGCATGTGCCCATCTTAGTGTATATTTTAACTCCCATCATCTCCATTTACTGTGTTTTTTATGTCCCGCTTTTTATCACCCCTTTTTAATGAAATTACATTAAGGAAAAAGAAAAACTTATTTCTGCAAGTAAACAGTGTTAAGTTGCGTCCCTTAACATTATTTACATGAATTTACTTGACAATATGATAACAGTAATGTTAAGGGCTATCCTTAACACTACTTACTAGCTGTATTGAGAAATCCAGATTAGTTTTCTATGTATATGTAATGGTAGCTATGTGTTAAAACCTACCCTTCTAACAGCAATCGGTATTAAGTTATGGATCTGTTATAATGGAGTTTCTCTATTCCACATGCTTATCTTTTTCAAGATTTTTTTTCTGCAGATGTGTGGGAGAATGTCAGTGTATATCTTACACAATGAAAACTACAGTAGATGTATAGTTTTAGACGTTTCATTATTCTTAGAACTGTGCAGAATGTTAATCTTATGACTCTGATTTTTTTCTAGGCTCATAGGCTTCTTGGAGGTAGATGTTGTGGTCACATTGATGAAGCAGACACTAAACGTGTTAACGATCAAGAGAGCACACGGAAAGGACGAAAGAGGCTAAAACGTGACAGTGTGCAAGAACAGATGAAGAAAAACAGGAATGAAGGAGAGCACTATACGAAGTACAGATCTAAGGGTTTTCATGTAAAAAATGTTAAATAAGTGTGTTGAAACTCCAATGTTTCGAGTGAATAATGTTAAGTACTTGTTTCTGAAAATTTGAAAAAGAAATTCGAGTTCATATTACATACTAAAAATATGGAACTACTGTGGCTGTGTAATAAAGCAGTGCTGTACACAAAAAATATGATTTTTTATGTATTTCAGATATCTGATTTATGGGATTTTATTAAAATATTTGTGGTGCGTTTTCTCAGAACTACGGACTTATCCCTTACGATTTTTTAGTGCCGAGCCCTTCAATTCTTGTTCACCAGGCATAATATTCATGTTCTGTAATAGCTGACAAACCCAGTATTGCCCATGTATTTGTTTTGCCAAACTTCTATTACAACCTGAAACAAAAAATTAACTTTGTAATGTAATATCGAAAAAATTTCATTTCCATGTATTCGTGAAAACACCTTTCAAATTATGAAACAGTCGTAGAAAGAAATATGCGTAATCTACAAATATATAAGTACCGCTGCTTCGGGTGTCTAAAACGCGACTTTGTGAACGTCTCTATGGTAATGCCACTCCATAGTCCTATAGACGGCTATTCTTTTTGCCTACAGACGTTTGCGCTTCGCAGTTGAAAGCTATCAAAAGCGCTTCCACGTGTCAGAGATTTCCTTAAGCTGACCTGACTGTAGGAATGTACTCGTAGTAAAGAATAAACGTATAAAAACTTCACACGTGATGCGGCATTTTTTCACATATGTCAGTGTTGATCACGACATATCTCTTGAACCATATGGCGTACAATGATGAATTTGTGTAGGAACTTTCAGTAGTATAAGCGGATACTGTCTGCAAAATGTGTTTCGAACGAAGTGCACAATGCGGCAGTTTTACACGCATCTCAGTGTTTATTGCGTCATATCTCCTGAACTACAATAGGTAGGTGAGTCTTACCAAGACAGCGATTGTTACCTGACAATAAGGAATGAGTGCATCGAGTTTGGTTGAAATCAGCCCATTGGTTTTTGATGAGATGTGGAACATGCACACACACATATATACATTCTTATAATATGTGAGAATTTGTTTGTTGAATTACGGCTGGCTCTGAGCGCTATGGGACTTACCTTCTGAGGTCATCAGTCCCCTAGTACTTAAAAGCGCCTAGAACCGCTCGGCCACACCGACCGGCTGCTGAATTATGACATTAGTTGTTATTAAAATTGTTCACCCACACAACCATTCTTTGTTTGTGCAGTTTCTCTCTGTAAGCGAAACACTTTTTCATAAGTTGTTCATCTATCTTTATTCCGTTGCACAATTCATCTGTTAAGATTTTCTTGGAATGAAAATCAACACTGTAAACTCCATTACCAAGTTGCATTGTAGAACCTTCGAAAGCATTATGGAAGATTTGAAAACTTTTTTTTAATTGTAGAATATTCGAACAAACTCGATCACAGCGTAGACAATGTATATTTTATCCTTCAGAATACATTGACGAGAAAGAAATATTAAATATCTTGCCTCATTCAAAAACTCCTACTTCCACACCAGCTGTCTCTGCATAGCCACTATAGCGCACAACGATGGAAGCAAGGTGCAGCACCAGACACAAAAACCTGTGATTGGTGGTGGGTGCTTTTGCAGGTACCGTCATCTGTATACATTAAATTGGTGGAATGACTAGCGGCACAGATTTATTTATTCGTATTTGTTATTGAACTATGCAGAATTCCACCACACACAAAAAAGCATGAACAGCCGTAAACTGACTCCTTCCACATAATTTCGATAGCAGTAGCGTAAACTGATCTATGGAATATGCAACTAACTAAAATTTGACTAAATGGTTGTTCTCTCTCTCTCTCTCTCTCTGTCTCTCTCTCTCTCTCTCTCCTCCCCTCTCCCTCTTTCCCTTGTTCTCTCCATCTCAATTGACTGAAGCTGATATCAAAAAAAGCTCACCTCATCTATTTGCTTCATTTACCACACACACATTATTTCGCAGAAAATCTTTCTGTTTCTATTTAATGAACGCCCTTAATGCACTGAAATAAAATGTGGTTGAAGCATGCAGTCTGTAACGGACATTGACGTGTGTACTTAATTGCAAATTGTGTTTATTCACCTAAAATTGTGTATCTATACTGGTAAAAGTTTTGAGTTTCAGCATTTCACTATTAGTGACATTCTGAACGAGAAGTTCAAACAATTTGTCCACCTTCTTCGTCTCTCATTCCCCGCAAACCTTTAGTTTTCTAATCTAAACACTTCCACTATGCACTTGAAATGGATTTCTAATCGAATAAGTATCAAAAAACCTGTTTTTAGTTTTTGTCTTAAAAATTTTCTGTGGTTTCCTGCACAGGAAAAACGAAGAATTTGTACAGACGAAAGCCCCAAAATTATAGAAAATTTAAAGTGTCTGCACTCATCAAAATGCCCACATGCCACGCAGACAACTATTTTAATAACCGAATTTGGTTCTCACTTGTTTGTTTTATGACTTTTTAGTCTTAGTGGCACAACATTGTTAGAGACGTAATTACATGGTAGGATTCAACACCTAAACGAGAGTTTTGACAACTGCGTATGGGAGCGGATACCTAAATTGGAAAATTAAAGACTTTTTGAAGAAAAGCTGTGAGTTCATTCCTGAAATTTTTGATAATTATTAAATATATTTTGGACCATAATTTATGACAGCAACATATTCTTAAAATCCAAGAATTTTTAACATGATGCAGCCCTGACAGCAACTGTGATAAATTTATACGTCAAAAATCCGCCTCAGTTGCGAAAAGTTACTGGTCTTTACCCAGGTTTCAGCTAGAGTAATTTAGCCTCCTTCAGAAGCATAAAATAAACTAATACATGCCAGAATAACACACAGTCAAACATAAAAAGCTAAAGTGTCGTGGTACCATGTCAAGCTAGAGTTCCAAAACAGCGTCCGCGGCTATCCGACCGCTTTCCATGAAGCGGGGCCGCGGCTGTTTCTCAGCTAAGTAACGTAGCTTGACATGGTACCACGATACTTAAGCTTTTTATGTTCGACCGTGCGTTATTCTGGCATGTATTAGTTTATTTTATGCTTCTGAAGAAGGCTAGATTACTCTAGCGGAAACATAGATAAAGACGAGTAACTTTTCGCAACTGAGGCGGATCTTTGACTTATATTCTTAAAAGTCTGCTTTAAACATAATAGTGTAAAGAACGTCCAGAAAAAACATCAGGCTCACACTTTGTTTTTATTTCGGTATATGTGTACCTATGCTGTACATCAATAATTAACGTGCTTTATTTCACTTGCAACTCAGAATATAATTTAGAAAAACGTGTGAGACCAAAAGCTGTGGTTCAACATCAAATTGTCCCCAAAGGATCTGTTAAACGATCGTAAGCATTGCATGGGCTTGCAACTCTTATTCTTCGAACTACACTATTTAGAAAACTTACAAGTTTTTCAAGACTACCCCTTGCGTTCCCGCACCAGTCCCCTTAAGCTAGCGCAAGTTAGCGTCAGTAGACTCTACACTTCAGTCCACCTGTAAGAATTTTATCTGCAAAAACTATATCTTTACTAACCAAAGTTTTCTTCAGATTTGTCTTCCTCCATGTTATGTGTTTCTATTTCTCCGGTTTGCCCTCCGTGAATAACAGACGTATGACTCCAAAACTTAATGACCTATACACGTTTGGCCAACGCTTTATCTCAGGCTCATGCGCCCGTTGATCATTCGTTACTACTAGGTATACAAATTAACAGAACATTTCAGCTGCAAATGAAATCACTGTACGCACATATGGCATGTCTCATGAAGAGTCCATTACCAAATTTCAGGAATCGACGGAACAGGGTGCAACCAGCTGTAACTCCTGGCACACGGTGGAAAAGATAATGTGTGTTGTCTGGTCCCTGATGTCATATTACACACTTGGTTTCTTCCAGAAACTGGAGTAGACGTCTGAGAAGACTAGTCTTCATCATGGAGTTTTAACGAACATCAAAATTGCTTGCTATTAGTGGAACTGTACGGCTACAGTACACCACCGTATGGCACAGTGGTGAAGTGGTGAAGAGGCTTCCAGTGTGGTCACACATCCCTGAATGACTAAGAACTAACGAGGAGAACGTGGCAAGGGACATAATCTGATTTCCCAGAAACTTAGTTCAGTGAATGATGGATCAAAATAAGCGAACACCTTACCTATAGATATTCGACCGTTTCTAAGCAAACGACAGTCAAAGTTTTATAGGTACTCTATGTGCCTTTCAGTGCATAGTTAAGTTCGACCGAAGCGGTGGCACAGTAGCTATAGTTGGTGCAACATAAGAAGATCCCTGACATTTTCTAGCGCTGTTGCCAGCTTTCAGCTATGGAGCGCTAACGGCTGCAGGAGAAAGCAGTAGCCATCTACAGAGCTGTGACAACACTGTGGCGTTGCCACTGAGATGTTTAGAAATTCGCATTATGTTATCGGTTGAGGTAGGCCTGCAAAACTGTTGCACCCAGCCCACTGCAACTATCAGAGATGAAAGTATGCCGGCTGAACTATAGCGTCGACACTTCAAACTTTTGCGCCTCGTATTAGAAATCCAATTATTGTTTTTATGTTTGTTTTCGCTTTTCATTTATCTATTTGTCGAAACTTCTATTTTTTGAATGTTTCTCCAACGGGAATGCACCAAATCTTCCTGAAGAATAAACATTAGAATAAAATGCAAGAACTAATATAAGAATAAATAATAAAAGAATTTGAGAATTTGGTCATAGTGGTTCCTTCTGGTTCTGGATGTTCTAAAAAACGGGTTCTGAAGACGCAGTGCTGTCCGCCAGCTCTGCCTTGCCTGGGTTATTCCATCATTGTACTGGTTATCAGATGTTAGGTGGAGTTTGCAAGAGTGTTGGTCTGCATTTAAACTGTCACTAGTTTGAGTCTCCATCCGGCCTTCAGCCGACAAATAGTTTGAATTTCTTGTTAATAAGGTCTTCAGCTGTGACTGTAAGTTGTCTTGAGAAGTTTTAATTAGACAAAATATCTTAACAGTGAAATGTTGATGATTGTTCTTTAAATATCTCTCGAAGAAGTTTAATTGCTTCTCAAAAATTTGCTATCCAGGCCTTCAGCTGTCATATTGTTTTTGAGTTATTACTATTGGGGCCTTCAGCCGACAAATTATTCGAATATCTGGTCATAAGATCTTCAGCCGTGAGTGCAACTTGCTTAAGAATATTTTTAATTAGACATTGTGTCTTAACAGTCAAATTTGATAATTGTTCCTTATTGTCAACCGTATTTGCAATTGTTTCCAAATAAAGTGTACATGATTTTTTAAAAAAAACTGAACAACCAACGGTAACTTATTACAGTCCCGTCCACACCGAATCCTGCCTTTCCTTAAGTACCAGGTCTCACTCCCCCTGTCGGCAACTGCGCCGGACTGCAAGTGCATGACGAGCGGTACCGCCACCACTGAAGCCGCAGCCAACTGCGAGACGGCCGGCTGCACTTCGTCTCCGATGTCCTTCTGCCTCGGCCGCTCACCAGCGTTATTTCTTCCACCTACGGTAACTGTTTATAATGTACAAATCGGCGACAATCACATACCCGAGAAACGAAGAACACGTGCCCAAACGTTTACCATGTTTGGAGCCAAAGCCCCCACACAGCAGGAACCGAAGCATCGCCCAAAGTGGCTTCTCATGCAACAAATAAAGATGTAATCTCAATACACAGTTCTCCAGTCACCCCTCCAGGAATTCGCCCCCTTGGCAAATTCTCGGAAGTAAAAAATAACAATGCTAAAAAATACTTAATGTACACTAATGAAATTTCGGGAATACATTTGTCTGTGTAACGTATTTAGGTAATTAACATTGCAGGATCACAGGTTAATGTAAGCATGGGATAAGCCATTACAAATGTAAATTGCTGGTATGTTAATAACCAATGTAACCGCTAGAATGCTAAACGCAAGCATGCAAACTTGCATGCAATGATATATAAAGATGGTATCATAGTTAAGACTCACTGGCCATTTGACCATCTTCTTCTGTGTGGCTGCACAAACAGTGCCCGAACTCTTACGGGAATCGGCAGTAAAGCGGCGAGTAATGAGTATAATAGGCAGGGCCACTATGAATACAGTGCGGGACAATAAGTTGCGAATGTGGGTCTCACGGGGAGCGTGCGAGTGATAAGTCCCTGCAGTCGCACTATCCTCTGTCTCCTTGGTGGCTCAGATGGATAGAGCGTCTGCCATGTACGCAGGAGATCTCGGGTTCGAGTCCCGGTTGGGGCACACATTTTCAACTGTCCCCGTTCACTTACATCAACGCCTGTATGTAGTTAGTGGTATTCATTTCATTGTAATTGCATGCAATGTGTTGTACGGGTGCCAGAAGTCAGTTTGTGGGATGGAGTTCCATACCTGTTGCACTCGATCGGTCAACACAGGGACGTTTAATGCTGTTTGTAGATGACGCTAGAAGTATCGTCCGATGATGTACCATATGTGGCAGATTGGAGACAGATGCGGTGATTGAGAAGGCCAAGGCAACATGTCGACATTCTGCAGAGCATGTTGGATTACAACAGCGGTATGTGGACGAGCGTTATCCTGTTGGAAAGGAAAGTGCTCCTGATGTCATACAAAATCGCACCCCAGACCATAACTTTAGGTGTAGGTCAAGTATATCCAGTATGTAGAAAGGTTCGTTGCAGGCCCTCAACTGGCCTCCTTCTAATTAACATACGGTCATCACCGACACAGAGGCAAACCAGAAAACATAACACACCTCCACCCTGCCCTCCGATGAGCTCTCGCTTGACACCACTGAAGTCGAAAATGGTGGTACTTTGGGGTCAGTGGAATAAATGCTACAGGGCTTCTGGATCGGAGCTGTCCTCGAAGTACACTATTTGAACTAGTTCGCTGTGTCATATACAGTGGCTACATTCGTGCTAAGCTTTTCTACAGTATTGCAGAAAGAACATGTAGGTTCTCGTAGCACTGTTACATGGCCTCTTTCAAACTCACTGATGTGTTCATAATAGCGTCTTTGTCGCCTTAAAGGCATTCTTGACTACCATCAACTCGCCACGTCCAATCTCAAAGGTAACTAACGCTCACGACCTTTACAGTACGTATTTAAAGCAAACCTGATTTGCATCCTCATAGTGCCGCTACTAGCGCCTCTGATAATCGACTGGAGCAAAATTGGGATACACATCATCATTCAGATGTCGCTCAACTCCTTATTGGTGTTGAAATTTTTTTCCGTTAGGTTAAATCTCTTCGCGTATCTACGGCTAAAATGAGACCTCTGGAAAGCGTTAATTGGGTGACCGAAGTGTAGTCATTTCTCCCTCCTGCGTTTCTGGCGAGTCCCCCGTCTCCACAAACGCAATTCTCGCGCATTACAAGGGCGTCCAGCCGATAGCAATCGCTCTGGCCCTAGGTAAAGCACCGGCCAGCAAGTACCGTATTTGTTATTCCGATTCCGCCGACTCTTAGTGCGACTGTAATCTCCCCTCCAAGGCAGCTTCCACGTAAACAGAGGCCGACTTCCACTTTAAACTCATCCCTACAGCTCGCACGGAGATCCTAAAACTATCAGACAGATGAAGTTACTAAAAACATGCACTATATGCACTTGATCTAAATCCGTTTGGAAGGAAGAGATGAGGTGAAATGGCAGACGGACCACCCAACCACTCCCCGATCTCCGCGAACCTGTTTAATCATAAGCATGAGTTCACTGGTTTCCAAATTAGCATATCGGCATTAAGAGCCGATTTGATATGAGAGGAGGCAGCCGAACCTCGGACTGACGTCTTCCAACATTATCGGCATTGTCAGGAACCTTGAAAACGGCAAAAAATCCAACTGGGAACCAAAGGACGCGCTTGCTAAATACTATATGCGGAGAACCAAAGATATCAATGTTGAAACACGTATCATTGCATGCGAAACGTCGAATGAAATCTATCATACACTTACGAAATATATCACAAAAATACAGGCCAACGCAAGATTGACTCACTTGGAAAGATATAAAACTTTGAAAATTATAGAAATATACCATGAGGTGTCAAAAGCCACGGGATATCTCCTAATATCGCGTTGTGCTTCGTTTTGGCCAGCCTAGTGCAGCAACTCGACGCGGAGTAGACACAACAAGCCACTGGAAGATTCCTGCAGAAATGTTGAGCGATGCTGCCTGTGTACCTGTCAATAAATGCGAAAAAGTTGACGGTACAGAATTTTGTGCACAAACTGACCTCTCGATTATGTCTCATAAATATTTGATGAGATTCATGTCGGTCGATCTTGGTGGACAAATCATTTGCTCGAATTGTCCAAATGTTCTTCAAACCAATGGCGAACGGCCTAGTGACATGGCGCATTGTCATCCATAAAAATTCTATCATTCTTTGGGAACATGAAGTCTATGAATGGCTGCAAATGGTCTCCAAGTAGCCGAACGTAACCATTTACAGTCAGTGATCGGTTCAGCTGGAGCAAAGGACCCAGTCCACTCCATGTAAACACAGTCCACGCCATTATGGAGTCATCGCTAGCGTGCAAAGCGCCTTGTTGATAACTTGGGTCCATGACCTCGTGGGGTCTGCGACACACTCTACCGTCAGCTCTTACCAACAGAAATCGGGACTCATCTGACCACGCAACTGTTTTCTAGTCGTCTATGATACGACCGATATGGTCACAAGCCCAGGAGAGGAGCTGCAAGCCATGTCGTACTGTTGGCAAAGGTACTCGCGTCTGTAGTCTGCTGCCATAACCCATTAACGCCAGATTTAGTTGCCATGTTCTAACGCATACGTTCGTCGTACGTCCCCCATTGATTTCTATGGTTATTTGATGTGGCGTCGCTTGTCTGCTAGCACTGATAACTCTACGCAAACGCTACTGCTCACAGTGGTTCAATGAAGGCCGTCAGCCACTGCGTTGTCCGTAGTGAGAGGTAATGCCAGAAATGTGATATTGACGAAACAGCATTGGTCACAAAGATAACAACGTTGGAAAATCTGAAATCAAGACTTTAATCTGAAAAAGAACAAATGAAGAAAAATAAAGAACAAATGCGTGTTGTATTCAAAAGCTACATCCTGCAAGAAGAAAGATGAGAATAAAAAAATTGAGAAATCAGAGAAGTGCTTTGGATGTGGAGGTTCAGGTTAATATGTCAGTGAGTGTAAAAAGAAGCTTAGTGGTAACAAGAACAAAATAACTGTTAGTGATCGTGTTTACGAATTACTGCTATATTAGTGGCAATTTGTGAACAGTGACCAGGAGAGCACGGAAATGGAGGCATCACTACGAGACTGCCATGCCAGAAGAAAAAAGATGACCACAGCATTTACGAGAAGACTATGTAACATCAGTATGGCCTTATTTTAAACTTGTTTTTGTAATGCCATTTAGCCTGAAGATGAGGTTTACCTGGAAACATGAAGCTAAATAAATAATACAGAAGCTGACAAAGTTTGTGACTCGTAGCGGTAATTTTAAAAAAAAAACTTTACATAAAAACAACCTTTATATAAAAAAATTACAAAATACAATGCTCTCCGAGCGGTAAATATCACCTGGAGAGTGTTCGGTAATAAAGGAACTGCCTTCGTGTAAATACTGCAAAAATACAAATCATCCAGCCGAAAAATGTTACTACAAAATTGGAAGAAAGCACCAAAGGTAACACTTGCGATAGAAAAGCAAGATAAGAAGACTGATAAAATAGATACCAACTTTACTGTAGACAGTGGCAGTAATGAGCATATGTCACATGAAAGGAAAATTATGTCAAACGTAAAGACCTGTGAAGATACAAAAACCAAGATTGCACATGAAAATTTCATGTGTTCTGATCTTGTTGGTGAAGCTGAGTCACAATAGGTATTGTTGTCAAATGTGTCACACGTCCCTGAACTGTAAAGAAATTTATTGTTAGTGAATACTATTACTGAAAAAGGAGGGGTGGCAATATTTGATAAAGAAATGGTGAAGACAAATAGAAATTAATGACATTAGCTGTTTGTGGGGGTTGATTTAAATCAATGGATAAGCTGAAAACTTCTGCCACACCAGAGTCGAACCCGCGTCTCCGGAGTCAGCGCTATTGCACGGATTACCCTAGCACGCTTTCTGTCAATCCCAAATTCTCAACTTATCTACACACTACTGATGTAGTGCCCCTTGCCCATTATCCTCATTACTCGCGGCATTTCACCGATTCCCGTGAAAGTTCGAGCGTGGTTAGCATCCCCACTGAAGTCATCATTGGCCGACCTCGCCTTAATTATGCATGTGGTGTCTATTCTTTCCGACATGTCCGAAAGAACAGACACCCCATATATAGAAATGGTGAAGACTGTGAGTGATGGAGAAGTTATTTCGGAAGGCAACCAATCAAGAATGGGCTGGACATCATTAAAATCAAAAGTGACTGTAAAACGTAAGCCTTAGTGACACAACAGACGAAAACTATTCAGTGACACAAATAACTAGGACAGATGAATTTCAGTTATCTGCAAAAATACGACAATAGTGTTATGGTGTGTATAAAACTGTGTTACAGGAGGATATGCCTTGTTGTCAAACATGCATCATGGCAAAGTAAGTATGAAAACCATTCAATACTGTGCTGCACAGAGCAACGAGATCTTCACACTGGTGTGTGTGTTAAGGTAAGCCCACCAACGTGTTTCAATGAAGAATATTTTTAACAAGACTTGTAGATTACACGCATTTCTTGAAAGTGTATCTTTTGAACACAAAAGATGACATGGAGGAATATGTCAGTGAAAGAGAAGCTCATTTCAGTGTGAAGACAGAAAAAATTAGATGTGAAAGAAGAGAAGAGTACAGAAGTACTGACTTCTGGAAGGTTTAAAAAGGAGGATATAGTGACTGACTACACAATCAAACGGTCTCCGGAATTAAACAGCAAGGCAGAAAGAATTAATCATACTATATAAACGAAGTAAGGGCCATGTTGTTTGATTCAAAAGTTGGAAACAAGATGTGGGGCTATGCAATATTGATTACAGCTTATCTCATCTCATCAGCATCAACAAGATTACTCTGCAATTCAGACGTAAACGCCTGGCAGATGGTGCATCGAACCACCCTTAAGCTACTTCTCTACTGTCCCACTTTCGAACAGAGCACGGGAAAATCGAATACTTAAATCTTTCTGTGAGAGTTCTGCTTATTTTATTTTGGTGGCTATTTCTCCCTGTGTAGGTGAGCGCCAACATTATAATTTCAGACTCTGAGGAGAAAGTTGGTGAATGAAATTTCACGAGAAGGTCTTACCGCAACTAAAAACGCCACATTCGTGTATCATACCCGCGGCACTTTCTCCCTTATTTCGCAGTAATACAAAACGAGCTCCCCTTCTTTGAACTTTTTCGATATCATCCGTCAGTCCTATCTGATGCAGATTGCACACCGCACAGTACGAGGTGCATTCAAGTTCTAAGGCCTCCGATTTTTTTCTAATTAACTACTCACCCGAAATCGATGAAACTGGCGTTACTTCTCGACGTAATCGCCCTGCAGACGTACACATTTTTCACAACGCTGACGCCATGATTCCATGGCAGCGGCGAAGGCTTCTTTAGAAGTCTGTTTTGACCACTGGAAAATCGCTGAGGCAATAGCAGCACGGCTGGTGAATGTGCGGTCACGGAGAGTGTCTTTCATTGTTGGAAAAAGCCAAAAGTCACTAGGAGCCAGGTCAGGTGAGTAGGGAGCATGAGGAATCACTTCAAAGTTGTTATCACGAAGAAACTGTTGCGTAACGTTAGCTCGATGTGCGGGTGCGTTGTCTTGGTGGAACAGCACACGCGCAGCCCTTCCCGGACGTTTTTGTTGCAGTGCAGGAAGGAATTTGTTCTTCAAAACATTTTCGTAGGATGCACCTGTTACCGTAGTGCCCTTTGGAACGCAATGGGTAAGGATTACGCCCTCGCTGTCCCAGAACATGGACACCATCATTTTTTCAGCACTGGCGGTTACCCGAAATTTTTTTGGTGGCGGTGAATCTGTGTGCTTCCATTGAGCTGACTGGCGCTTTGTTTCTGGATTGAAAAATGGCATCCACGTCTCATCCATTGTCACAACCGACGAAAAGAAAGTCCCATTCATGCTGTCGTTGCGCATCAACATTGCTTGGCAACATGCCACACGGGCAGCCATGTGGTCGTCCGTCAGCATTTGTGGCACCCACCTGGATGACACTTTTCGCATTTTCAGGTCGTCATGCAGGATTGTGTGCACAGAACCCACACAAATGCCAACTCTGGAGGCGATCTGATCAACAGTCATGTCGTCAGACCGGCTTGTGCGAGGCTGAGGTTGTTTCGGTTTGTTGTCACACGATGTTCTGCCTTCATTAAACTGTCGCACCCACGAACGCACTTTCGACACATCCATAACTCCATCACCACATGTCTCCTTCAACTGCCGATCAATTTCAATTGGTTTCACACCATGCAAATTCAGAAAACGAATGATTGCACGCTGTTCAAGTAAGGAAAACGTCGCCAATTTAAGTATTTAAAACAGTTCTCATTCTCGCCGCTGGCGGTAAAATTCCATCTGCCGTACAGTGCTGCCATCTCTGGGACGTATTGACAATGAACGCGGCCTCATTTTAAAACAATGCGCATGTTTATATCTCTTTCCAGTCCGGAGAAAAAAAATGGAGGCCTTAGAACTTGGATGCACCTCGTAATATTCCAGAAAATGGCGGACAAATGCGGTGTAAGCAGTCTCTTTAATATACCTGTTGCATTTTCTAAGCGTTCTGCCAATAGATCGCAGTCTTTGGTTTGCCTTTCCCCACAACGTTATCTACGTAATCGGTCCAATTTAAGTTACTTGTAACTGTAATCCCTAAGCATTTCATTGAATTCAGTGTCTTCAGATATGTGTGATTTATCGTGTAAATGAAATTTAGCGGATTCCTTTTATTACTCGTGTGGACGACTTCACAGTTTTCATTATTTAGAGTCAATTGCCACTTTTACACCATACAAATATCTTGTCTAAATCAGTTTACGATTCGTTTTGATCTTCTGATTACTTTACAAGAGGTAAATGACAGCATCATCGGCAAACAATCTAAGAGGGGTGCTCAGATTAGATGCATTGAGATGTTGCCAGCACTTCCGCTTAAGCTGACGTTGATGAAAAAGCCAAGTCAATCGGGCGTTGAAAACCTGTCCTAAGAATCGATATGTCTCCACTACAGTGAGTGGATCGTCATAAAGGTAAAGTTCTTGTTGCGGATGAATGGTATGACGCCGACAGAAGTGCATAACACACGACTTTGCGGCTGAAAACTGGAAGCCTTGGGCTAGAGCCCACGACTGCGCCTTGTGGATGGCTCCCTGTAGGCACCGCTCAGCAGCATCAGTACTGGTGGAGCAGTACGAAATGCAGAAGTCGTCTGCATACAGAGAAGGTGAGACGGACGGCCCTACAGCTGCTGCTAGACCGTTAATAGCCACTAAAAATAGAAATACACTCAAGACAGAGCCCTGCGGGACTCCATTCTCCTGGATATGGGTGGATGGATGGAACTACGGGAGGCACCAACTTGGATACGGAAAGTAAGGAGAGAGAGGAAATTTTGGATAAAAATAGGGAGCGGGTCTCGGAGACCGTACTCATATAATGTGGCAAGGATATGATGGCGCCAGGTCGTGTAGTAAGCTTTTCGTAAATCAAAAAAGACAGCAACCAGGTGTTGGCGTCTGGAAAAGGCTGTTCGGATGGCAGATCTGAGGGACACAAGATTATCAATGGTAGAGCGACTCTGGTGGAAACCGCCCTGACATGGAGCCAGTAGGCCACGTGACTCCAAGAGCCAACACTACGACCAACTTACTATACATTCTAGCAGCTTACAAAGAACGTTGGTGAGGTTGATCGGCCGATAGCTATCAAGTGGGTTTTTACCGGGTTTGAGCACTGGAGTGATGGTACTCTCCCGCCATTGCGGGATCATGAACAATAGAGGGCCTATAACAGTTCCTTGGGGAACGTCAGATATTACTACTGTTTTACTCGACGATTTTCCGTCAGTTATTACGAACTGTGACCTTTCTGACAAGAAATCAAGGATTCAATCATACAACTGAGACGATACTCCATAGGCACACAATTTAAATAGAAGTCGTTTATGAGGGGCGGTGTCAAAAGCTTTCTGGAAATCTAAAAATATGGGTTCAATTTGACGTCCCCTGACAATAGCACTCATTATTTCGTGAGAATAAAGATATTTTCTGAATCTGTGTTGGCTGTTTGTCAACAAATCGTTTTCTTCGAGGTGATTCATAATGTTAGAGCACAGTAAATGTTCCAAAATACTGCTGCAAATCGACGTTAATGATATGGTCTTTAATTCAGTGGATTACTTCTATTTCCTTTCTTGGGTATTGGTGTGACTGGTGCAGCTTTCTAGTCTTAGGGGCCAATTTTTCGAAGACTGAGCGGCTCTATATGATTGTTAGTATGGAACTATTGTATCACCATACTCTGAAAGGAGCCTGACTACTATCTGGACCGGAGACCTTGCATTTCTTCTGTATTTTAAGCTGCTTCGCTACACCGAGGACGTCCACTCCTAAGTTACTCATGTTGGCAATTGTTCTTGATTCGAATTCTGGAATATTTTCTTCATCTTATTTTGTGAAAGAATTTCGGAAAACCGTGTTAAGTAACTCTGCTTTAGTGGCGCTGTCATCAATAACATGACCATTGTTAGCGCAATGTGAAGGTATACTTTATATACGACCAGAGTGTCTTTGGGTTTTTTGCCAGATTTCGAGACAGAGTTTCGTTGTGGAAACTATTAAAAGCATCGCTCATCGAAGTTCTTACTAAATTTCGAGCTTTTGTAAAATTTCGCCAGCCTTGGGGATTATGCGTTCTTTTAAATTTGGAAGGCTTTTTTCGTTGCTTCTGCAACACTGTTCTGACCTATTTTGTGTATCATGGATGATCAGTACCACCTCTTATTAATTTACGCTGTGTATATCTCTCAATTGCCCTCGGTACTATTTCTTTGAATTTAAACAACACCTGGTCCACGCTTGCATAGTCAGATTAGAAGGAGCAGAGACTGTCTCTGAGGAAGGTATCAAGCGAATTTTATCTGCTTTTGTAAATAGATATATTTCTCGTTTATTTTTGATGGGTTTGGATGTTATGATACTCAGTCTAGCTACAACTACCTTGTGGCCACTAATCCCTGAGTCTGTCATGATGCTCCCTATTTGCTCAGCATTATTTGTTGCGAAGAGGTCAAGTATGCCTTCGCAACCATTTTTATACCTCGAATGGGCTCCTGAACTAGTTGTTCAAAACAACTTTCCGAGAAGGCATTCAGTACGATTTCGCAAGAACGTTTTATGCTTACCACCGACTTTAAACATGTATTTTCGCTAACATATCGAGGGTAGATTGAAGTCATCACAAACTGCAACTGTGTGAGTGAGGTACCTATTTGAAATGACACTCAAGTTTTCTTCGCACTGAATCATCTGAGTAGGGGGTTCGGTAAAATTAACCCATTATTAATTTATTCCTGTTGTCACACATAGCTTCTACCCATATTGACTCACAGAAACTATCTACTTCAATTTCGGTACAAGGTAAATTACTTCTGACAACAATAAACATTCCACCAACAATTACATTTAATCTATTCTTTTTTAACACGGTTAGGTCCTTTGTAAAAATTTCAGCCGAATTATTTCCGGCTTTAGTCAGCCTTCCTTATCTCTATAACAATTTGTGATTCAGTGTTTACTATTAGCGCTTGGAGCCCTGCTTCTTTTCCAACAAAGCTACGACAGTTTACAGCTACAATATTGATCGTTGCTTTGTTTACAGTCTTCCTTTGTTCGTACTGCACCGTTTGAAACTGAAGCCCTCTAACCTAAAAAAAAACTGCCCAGTTCTCTCCACACAGGCTCCGTTATCCCTGCAGCCGCTTCCTGCGTGTAGTGGACTCCTGATCTGTTTAGCGGAACCCAGAAAACCACCATCCTATGGCGCCAGCCGAGGAATCTGTTGCCGGTACCGTCTCAGAATCGTCTGGGCCTCTGATTCAGACCCCCCCACTCGGCTCTGTACCAGAGGACCACAATCGGTTCTGTCGACGGTGCTGCAGACGGTGAGCCCAGCCTTCATCTCACAAGAAAGAGTGGCAGTCTTCCAGCTAGATGCCCGAAACGAGAGAGAATCTCTTCGGAACAAAAGCTACACACATCATTAGTATCAACATGAGCCACCACCTGCATTTGGCTGCATCTTGTGCTCTTTATGACAGCCGGAAGTAGCCGCTCCACATCTGGAATGACTCCTCCCGATATGCACACAGAGTGCATACTAGCGTCCTCCCCCTTCTTCGCAGCCGTTTCCCTAAGGTATCCATTAAGTGCGCTACCACTGGAGCTCCCAACTGCCAATAATTCCACAATGTGTCAATGCTCAGACCCTGTGCGTCGTAAGTATTCCTCTGGAACACGGCGAGCGACTTTATCTGGCTCAGAGATTTCGTCAGCCAAAAAAAGCACGTGAAACCTGCTCGTCAAATAAAATGAGGCCCTCCGACGGGCCCCCTGGAAAAGTTTTCGCTGACGGCCACATCTTGGAACGACATCCCACTCGACAACAGGTGAGGAATCAAGCTCACTGCAGGCAGTACCTGGGGTGACCATAGCAGTGGACCAATTGGGGATCACATGGGTCGTGCTGGACGTCCCTTGGATTGACTGACTCCCCCCTTTCCATAGTGATGCCCATTGGCAACAGCCTCAAGCTGCATGACCAAAGCCAACACCACCTGGAATTGTGAGTGAAGGGTCACCAACTCAGCTGGCATCTCAAACAGGAACCATGCTACATCACCCTGAACAGAAATCCTGCTACAACTGTTGATTTTACTCCAGCTAAAATGTGGCATGGAAGAAGACGAAATTTGTCAAGACTGGCTATTTTTGGATCTGTGGTGTTCACAAAACAACTTGGATAATTTAAAAAACGGAGTGTAAGAGAGTAAAGAAGTGATCTTGTAGGATATAAAGACAGTGGGTATGTCGTATGAAATCCGAATACTGGAAAATTTTCTGAAGCAAGAGATCTGAAGTTTATCCATTAACTTAAAAACAAAAAAGAGGAAACCAAAGAAGGAGGAATAAATCTAACTGCAGAAAACCAAAAAATGAGGAGAAGAAGAAAGCTGAGAACATTTTTATGAAGACGAAGAAGAAGAAAGTAAGGAAGATTAGAAGGTCCAGAAGAAATAAGAGAAACTCCAGAAGATCAGAAACCAAAGTGTCAAATAAATTTTCCAAAGAGAAATTATGTTTATGCTCATATATAAGGACTGCATTGAAGGTGAAGACAAGCAAAAGTGGATAAAGACTATAAATGAAGAAAAAGAATCATTCAACAAAAATGAAACTGGACTCGGGTGGATAAAGAAACTGCTTGTGGAATAGAAATAACTACAGGTATCTGGATTTTCGAGAAAACGGATAACCGAAAGTGCAAAGCTAGTTTAGCTACAAGAGGGTGTCAACAGGTTCAAGCAAAATTGGATTTCAAATATATTTTTACTTCTGTTGTACAAATTAGTTCCCTGATATCCCTGTTTGCACTTTCTACACAAGAAGATTTAATAATTACGACATTTGATGTCAAAACAGACATTTTTAATAGTAGTCTGGAAAAACAAGTTTTTATGGAAGATCTACATCTATACTTTGCAAATCAGTGCGAAGAGCACGGTAGAGGGTACGTCCCTTTGTACCAACTATTAGTGTTTTCCCATTCCATTCACTCGTGCAGCTAAGATTAAAAGAGGATACAGAAAGTATAAAGAGAAAGGCAGCACGAAAGTCACAGACTTGTTTAACCCATGGGAGAATGTCACAGATCTGCTGAAGAAACTGAACTGGCAGATACTCGAAGATAGATGTGAACTATCGTAAGAAAGCCTACACACAAAATTTCAAGAATCGGCTTTAAATGATGACTCTGGGACTATACTACAACCGCCTGCATATCACTCCCACAAGGATCGTTAGGACAAGATTATATTGATTATTGCACGCACGGAGGCATTTAAACGATCTGAGGTTTGTGTTAATATCGCCTGCAAGGTAATTAATATACGACAGCAAGGGTACCAATAAGCTTCCCTGGGGCATACCCAAAGTTACAGGTACTTTTGCATCTGTCGATGGCTCTGCGTCTAAGATAGCGTGCTGCGTACTCCCTACCAAAAATTTCTCAATTTATTCACAAATTTTGCTTAATATCCCATGTGATCGTACTTTTGGTAATAATCGTAGATGTATTATTGAGGAGAAATATTGCATCTATCTGACTGGCTTGAGACAAAGCTTTCAATATTTCATGTGAGAAAAATCCAAGTTGGATTTCACGTGATCGATGTTTTCGCAATTCAAGCTGGTTGGCATGTAGGAGATCATACTGTTCAAATTATCTCATTATGTTTGAGACCAGAACATGTTCTAAGATTTTACAACAAAGGACTCCAGGGAAATTGGAAGGTAGTTTTGTGTGTCACTTGTACTGCACTTCTTGTAGGCAGGTGTGAACTGTACTTTCTTCCAAGTATTGGGCACGGTTTTTTTGTTCGATAGATTATAATTTAAAAAGGGGCAAATTCAGCTCCAAATTGAGTGTAGAATCTAATAGAGATTGTATCAGGCAGTGGAGCTTTGTTTCATTGTAACAATTTCAGCCGTTTCTCAGCACCACTGGTAGGAATACTTATTTCGCTCATCTTCTCAGTGGTACGAGGGTTACATTAAAGCAATTCTCATGGGTTTTCTTTTTATAGGAACATTTGAAAACTGAGTTAAGCATATCAGCTTTTGCTTTGCTATTCTCAGTTTCAGTTCCTGTTTCATCCTCGAGTTCCTGGACGCTAACTTCGGTGCCACTTGCAGTCTTTACATATGACCATTCAAAATTTCTTTGGGGTTTGTGAAAGATTGCTTGGTAATATTCTGTTACGGCAGTCATTGAAGGCTTCACACCTTGTTCTCTTTACAGTCAAACGCGTTTCATTCAGTATACCTCTATTTATAGCCTCAATGCTTTGTTTTACACCTGTTGTGCAGTACCCTCTGTTTCCTTCGAAGTTTCTTTATAATGACTGCAAATCATGGAGGGTCCCACCCATGATGAACTTTTCTACTGGGAATGTATCTCTCCAGTCAAGTATTCTTTTAAATTTGAGCCACAGTTCCTCTACTTTCCTATGCTAAACGTTTCAAGTTCCTCATTGAGGTACGAACCTACTGCTTTTTATCTAGTTTCCGGATCATATTATAAATCTTTTATATTTCTTTTAGTTGCTCTTTTGCTTGCGTAATCATTGTTGCTACACCTGCCTAATGGTCACATATACCTCATATATATACATAAATAAAAGTTTGGAATATCATAGAGTTTACTATTATGACTTCTTATAGTACACCCACTGATGTTTGTACAGTACCTTCTTAACAAAATAAACTCAATTCCTTCTGAAAACAAGAACGATTTTGGTTAGTTACAAAAAAATCATTAGAAAACAAAGAGGGCTCTCTCCTAAGTGTACATCTTAAAAACAAAGACAGTGAAAATCTTTATCTCATGATGATGAGTATCAGCTTTTAGTAGTGATTGTATCATCCCCACACAAAGATGAATTCTTCCAGTATGGGGGGCGTGCTCTGGATGGGACTATCAAATTTATCTTGAGTGTGAGGTTCCTCTTCTCAATGGCAGCTTCACTGAGGTCCTGAAGATTTTCAGATGGATTCTGAGGTTGTACAGTGTCCTCCTTCAACAGATCTCAAGCATGCTCAATTGTTTTCATATCTGTGGACTGTGCTGCAAATGCATTCGGTTGATGTTTCATCTTTGAAAATACCAAGATACTGCTAGAGTACGTGCGGTTCTTCATTATCATCGACTAGGATGACGTTGTCACCGATTTCACATCTGTAGGACCTTACAATTGTTTGTAGGATCTCGTGGAGGTATTGGGAACCAGTCAGAGTGCCGTAGATGGGAATTAGAGGGGTATGCTGTCCTACCATTATAGCTGTTCAGAATATTACATTTCCACCTTCAGACGGATGGATTTCTGAACGTATCGGTGTTCCTGGCGTCGCCTAGCACTTCTCCAAACCCTAAAACGACTAATGTCCGGTCGCAAAGCAATCCCGCTCTCGTCAGCAAATATGGCATTACTCCATTCTGCAATGGCCCAATATTGATGTGTATGAGCCCAAGTCCTTCGACTCCGTCGGTTCCGTTGATTCAATACAACTCTTCTCATCGGTCTTCTGGAATGAAGACTAACATGATGCAATCTTCTACGCACTGTTTGGTCTGAAATACGAATTCCTGTAGCCTGGAGGAAATCATTTCCAATATTTCTGACACTTGATGTTGGGTGCCTGCGAGCCCACAGTTGGAAGATAGGAGCCTGCATCGATATTGTCGTAAGAGGACGACTGCGAGGTCTATCGTTCACATTTCCCGTCTCTCTGTACTGTCTCCACACCTTAGACACACCACTTTGAGTGACATGTAACTGATCGGCAACATCCTGCTGTGTATGAACTGCTGCAAGTAAAGCCACTATCCTGAATTTATCAAAGTGTTGTTGCATGCCTCTACCTGGTATATTACTGCAGTGCTGACCACAGACTGAATGCAGCTGTTGTTTATACTGGACTGCTCGAGGTATGCCGCTGCGACAGTCGTATTTTTACTGCCTGGAAAACAGCCACTAAGCATGTTAGTAGTAAAGACCGTTCAGTATATGGGCTCTAATTGGATAATATATATATTGCCTAGGCCAATGAGACCTCTAGTATAGTAGACTACATTTTACGATCGTATTCCAAACTTTTGCTGAGCAGTATACCTATTTCAATGTGAACTTCCTCAAATAGGTCTGTCCTATTTGTTGCCATTGGGTCTAACATATTTCTATCACGAAAGAGGTTCCGAACTTTCTGTTCTAAACAGTTTTGTAATGTTTCACAGGATGTCTTGACACGACCACCATTAACAAAACTAATCTTTCCAATCGATTGTGGTATGTTTAAAGTGCCCACCGATGATTATGGCATGACTGGAGCACTTACGTACAAGCGAACTGACGTTTTCTCTCAATATTTCGAGCTCCATGGTGATACAAAACATCTGAGAAAATTTTCCTGCTCAAACTGGCACTGTATAGATTGAAGCAAGCTCATTTGCAATGGTATAAGAAGCTGAACGTGTTTCTTAAGAATGAAAAACTTATGCTACTGAAACCTGACCAATGTGTTTACAAATCAGATACATGTTGATGATGGGATTCTATTTGGGGCTAGACATCTGTCGAATGAAAAATCTCCTGCAAAAACTGAAGACAAATTCTGTCATCACACTTAACGAGAAACCATGTATCTTGGACCTGAAATCAAAAGAACAAAAGAAGATATTTATATTAATCAAGGAAAACATGCTAAAGGAGTACTGCGAAGGTACAAAATCGAAAAATAAAAACTGTAACAACTCCAATTTCACCACAACGTAAAACTGAAGAAATCAACACAGTAAAGTCAGACTTCCCATGACGTGAAGACAGTTATTGTATTTAAGATGGTAAACAAAACTAGACTTGGCATACGCAGTGAACTACGAAAGCAGATCAATTAGCAATCAAAATCACTCAGACACTCATAATCTAAAGATAATCTTTACATACTTGAATTCAACGACAGGAACTGGAATATTCTACTAATCAGAAAAACAACAGCATGAAGTAGTGTCTTCCTGTGACGTAGATTTTGCAGCCGATAGGGATGACAGAAATAATACTACAGGATATATATTCCTGTACAATAACGCTCCAGTCAATTGGGTCTGCAAAAAACAGTGTGTGGTTGCACTAATGTTACTGAAGCAGAATACATAACTGCGTTTCAGTGTTGTCAAGAGATGAAGGGTTTGAAGACTTCACAGAAGAACTGCTGAACAAAAATATGAAAATGACATTTTGTGCGGATAACGAGAATGCAATCAGACCAAGTGTCAAGAAGAAGCAAGCACTGTGATTTGAAGACTCATTGCATCAGTGATTAACTGAATCATGGCTGGTTCAACACTCAATACGGCCAAACTCACGAACAACCTCCTGAAATTCTAACTAAACGTCTCCAAAGTATTGATTTTAAAAGACTGAAAGAAAACTTGATGTTTAGTTGAAATTAAAATCGTTTATTCGTTTAATTCATGTATTTCATAGACTTTAGTTGGAAATGTGTTGTTAGATAACATAATTTTGTTTTCTTTGAGGGAATGTGTTGCGATTTAAAAAAAAAAGTATCGCAGTAAACACAAACAATATGTGCCTGTTAATGTAAGGCCACAGTTGGTATGCATTGTTTCTATAATAAGCTGACAATATGAGTAGGTTGTTACCTGAATAATAAATGAAGTTCATCGCTCCTTGTAGACTTCAGCTTTAATGTATTCTTTAGTAATAAAAAGGTTTTATATGTTATTTGACACTTTGTTTATTTTACAGATTCCCCGTAATATCCGTAAGCGCTTAAATATTCGCTACACGGCGCCGACACAATGTTGATACAATAGCAAGAGAAGGAAAAAACTTTGAAAATAGAATATAATCGCTCGAATGTAGCAGCGACGAAAACTTATTAGACGGTAGGAACCGCTCTGTGCAGAACTTCCGCAAGAGTAGTTCCAACCATATAACATGAAGCGGAAATGAAAACACGAGAACGTCATGTTTCGTTCCATTACCGTGCACAAACTGTGCCGGAAAACCTTTTCTCATGATTTCGTGTTTTGCAGTTACTGTTTCTTTTCGACTCTAAAAATCCTGTATATAACTTTGGCATATACGTCGAGTTTCATGCGCTTTGTGTTGCGAATTTTAATGTTCTTCAGTATAATGGCCACTTATTGTATTTTGTTAGTATTTCGACGGTCATGCTGTTATCATACAAAGCGTCTTATTTTGCTCTAATATTTTCTTCTCTACGTAACTGTAACATCAAAAGTCATCGAAAATCCAATATTATCGAAAACCCAACACATTTGTCTCCCTCTACAAAGTATCCTCTCAGCTGTTCTTACCAGTGACAAGTTACCTTCCTATTCCATCCCGCTTTCTCTTTAACCTTCTGGAAATGGTTTTCAGTAGGTTACCTTCGCCTACATTTTCTTTCAAACTTCAGCGTCAACATCTACATTCCACAAGCCACTTTATTGGTGTGGCGAAATACGATCTGGGTACCGTTATTATTTCCCTCATCCCTACTGCATCCGCGAATAGGCCACGCGAAAAAAAATATCGGTAAACCTCCTTATGACCCAGAATTTCTCTAAAATTCCCGTGTTTCCTAAGCCACATAAAAAAATCTCGGTCTGCAGGAAAGTTTAATAATTCAGTTGAATATACTCTGCCTTCGTCCAAGCTCGCTTTTCTTCGCTAATCTAACAGCTAGTTTTAAAGTTTGAAATTAATTATAAAACAGTCTCTATCGCAAGACACCTTTATTAAAAAGTGATCGGTTTCGATCATCACATGATCACCTCCAGATCTACAACCATAATGATGGACAATGTGTGTGCATGGAACAGGAACTGCTGAATGACGATAACAGTTGACTACTGCCATTCAGTAGTTCCTGCTGCATGCACAGCCATTGTCCATCAATATGGTTGTAGAATTGTCAAGAATGTTCTTCAAACCATTCGCGATGCCTTATGCCCCGGTGACAGGCGCATCGTCATCCATAAAAATTCCACCTTTTTCGGGAACATCAAGTCCATGAATGGCTGCAAATGGTCTCCAGTTACCCGAACTCTACGATTTCCAGTCACTGATCAGTTCAGTTGGACCAGAGGACCCAGTCCACTCCATGTAAACACCGTTCACATCATTATGGAGCCACCACCAGCTTCGAGAGTGTCTTGTTGTCAACCTGGTACCATGGCAACTGAATTCGGTACTCATCTGACTAGTTCACAGTTTTACAGTCGTCTATGGTCCAACCGATATGGTCATAAGCTCGACAGAGGCACTGCAGGCGATGTCGAGCTGTTAGCAAAGGCACTCATGTAGGGTGGCTGCTGCCGTAGCCCATTAACACCAAACTTCGCCGCACTGCCCTAACGGATACGTTCGTCGTACGTCCCACTCTGTGTTGCTTGTCTGTCAGCACTGACAACTGCGCAAACGCCGATGATCTGGGTTGTTTAAGCGAAGACCGTCGGCTACTGCGTTGTCCGTTGTGAGAGGTAATGCCTGAAATTTAGTATTACACACTCTTGACAATGTGGATCTCGGAATATTGAATTCCAACTACCACTCCGCGTTCAAACTGTTAATTCGCGTCGTACGACCGTTAATCACGTCGTACTCCTTTTCACATGAATCACCTGAATACAAATGACAGCTCCACCAGTGCACTACCCTTTTATATCTTATGTAGGCGACACTACCGCCATCTCTACATATGCAAATCACTGTCTCATGATTTTTTTCACCTCAATGTAAATATTTCACTGATCGCACCGCCTCATGCTCACGTGCGGTTGAGCATGCGAAGCAATTGCTGCGTGATGTGTAAACGCTTAACGATTCATCTGTGCGTGCGCAGTGGGATTCGGAAAAACCTGCTTCAAAATGGCTCTGAGCACTATGGGACTTAACATCTGTGGTCATCAGTCCCTTAGAACTTAGAAACTACTTAAACCTAACTAACCTAAGGACATCACACACATCAACGCCCCAGGCAGGATTCGAACCTGCGACCGTAGCGGCCACGCGATTCCAGACTGAAGCGCCTAGAACCACACGACCACTCCGGCCGGCAAGCCTGCTTCCTTTTACATAAGCCTCTTCTGTTCTACTCGGCAACTGCTCTGGTCCAAAACTGGCTGATACATGTTAGTTCTAACAGTCTATAGCAGTATGGTGGTTGATACCAGACGCAGATTTAATACGTTTTGAAACTTCTTGGCAGATTAAAACTGTGTACCGGACCTTTGCCTTTACCGGGCAAGTGCTCTACCAACTGAGCTACCCAAGCACGACTCACGACTCACGACTCCTCCTCACAGCTTCAATTCTGCCAGTACCTCGTCTACTACCTTCCAAAGGAGACGAGGTACTGGCAGAATTGAAGCTTCGCGCGTCGGCCGACTGGTTTGTGCTGTTAGTTCCGCCTCTACCGTAGCGTTGCGTGTTTTCCTCGTGTCCATTTAGTGTCGTGTTGGTCTCAGTGCGCGTCGCATCGCTGGTTGTCGGCTAGTGTTCGGTGTTCGTGCGGCCCTTCCTGTCGCGGCGTCATCATACAGCTGTAATATAGACATTTATCTTTCACAGGTAATTTATAGATTGCTACAGGCAATCTGTTACATATACTAATTTTTGACCGTAAATTCACCAGAAAAGGGTCAGACCTATTATCTTTATATATTTCTTTTTAATAATTTTATATGGGTAACTGTATTCGTCTCTTACTGTATCACAGTTGGTTACTATGATAGTTGTCAGTATTTAAAAGTCTGCTACATGTATTTTATGTCTTTTATCAGATTATGTTTTTTGCGTAGAAAATGACTACATCTAAGCCTACAGTAGCGACATCTAGGTAGGATTTAGGCAAACAGATTTCTGGTAGCTACTGTACTTCAGTAGCCAGTAGCAATAATGGCTGTGTGGACGCTGTGGCCTATTCTACACCTTATTTTAGATCTATGTGACGATGCTATGCTGACTATATTTATATGTTTTGAGGATGCCTTTATGGCCTTATCACTTTACAACATGGTGTAGAAAAAGTACGTTTTACCGTATTTTATCTGTACATTTCCCAGGTTTTATGATGATACGTATTGCTGTATTGTGTTGAAAGACACGACACACTGCTCACCAGGTGTATTTATTTGTATATTGTAGATCTGAGGATGGTCATTAAGCACTGAAACCGGTCATCGTCAAAAGAATTGATGTTGTGATCAAAGACTAGATTAAAAAACATTTAATTTGTTGATTTTCTTTTTGCAGCTGGGATTAAATGATAATTTGACTATGGTTGTCTGATTTTCATGAAAATATCAAGTCAATCTGATAATTTAAAAAAAGTTGGTAGAGGACTTGCCCGAGAAAAGCAAAGGTCCAGAGTTCGAGTCTCAGTCCGGCACACAGTTTTAATCTGCCAGGAAGCTTCATATCAGCGCACACTCCACTGCAAAGTGAAAATCTCATTCTTAATACGTCTTAATTACACATTTGGTGTAAAATGTTCATTGATGTAGCCGGTTTCGTGTCTCACATATAGTTCGGACCAAAGGAAAGCAGACTGTTACCTACTACACTAGTTCGTAGAGTGTTAAATTGCCCTAGTGCAGTAATTACACAATATAGTCCAGTGGTTCAAAACGATTCACATGTGGCAAAAATTTAACATACCAGTTCACCGTTCACTGTCCTCATACACATTTCAGGAAATTGAAATAATTAACCTCTCCAACACTGCTCTGCTAACAAATCATTGTTCATAGGAGTCAATAATCACTGTGTTCCTCCAACAAGTTTTCACTCGGAATTAATTAGTAATTACTGTCACAGAAGTCAGGAATTAAACCCACGACTGAAGAAAACGAACTGTACGCGACATTTGCGAAAACTTCAGAGACACAGGAGTTGCTCACTTTACTCTCAGACGCAGACCGCCTGACCTTAGATGTGCTAGGTCCATATGCAGTTTCGCCTATGAACTATATGTTTTCCGCTAGTCATTACTGACGGCAGCCATATTAAATAAAATATTTTGTGATCCTCAAAATATTAAACTTTCCAATTAGTGAGTTAATTAACATATGCTGCACTTCAAATGAAACATAAAAAGGTATATCAAGAAAATTATAATGCCGAAGTTCAGAATTTAGTTTTAACGTTAATTAATTCGGTAGATAATTAGTTTCATGCAATTTTAGGTTCCTTACGGAAAAGTTGGGGGTATTGCTTTCAAATGATAGACGTTAATATGCCCAAATACACTCCTGGAAATTGAAATAAGAACACCGTGAATTCATTGTCCCAGGAAGGGGAAATATTATTGACACATTCCTGGGGTCAGATACATCACATGATCACACTGACAGAACCACAGGCACATAGACACAGGCAACAGAGCATGCACAATGTCGGCACTAGTACAGTGTATATCCACCTTTCGCAGCAATGCAGGCTGCTATTCTCCCATGGAGACGATCGTAGAGATGCTGGATGTAGTCCTGTGGAACGGCTTGCCATGCCATTTCCACCTGGCGCCTCAGTTGGACCAGCGTTCGTGCTGGACGTGCAGACCGCGTGAGACGACGCTTCATCCAGTCCCAAACATGCTCAATGGGGGACAGATTCGGAGATCTTGCTGGCCAGGGTAGTTGACTTACACCTTCTAGAGCACGTTGGGTGGCACGGGATACATGCGGACGTGCATTGTCCTGTTGGAACAGCAAGTTCCCTTGCCGGTCTAGGAATGGTAGAACGATGGGTTCGATGACGGTTTGGATGTACCGTGCACTATTCAGTGTCCCCTCGACGATCACCAGTGGTGTACGGCCAGTGTAGGAGATCGCTCCCCACACCATGATGCCGGGTGTTGGCCCTGTGTGCCTCGGTCGTATGCAGTCCCGATTGTGGCGCTCACCTGCACGGCGCCAAACACGCATACGACCATCATTGGCACCAAGGCAGAAGCGACTCTCATCGCTGAAGACGACACGTCTCCATTCGTCCCTCCATTCACGCCTGTCGCGACACCACTGGAGGCGGGCTGCACGATATTGGGGCGTGAGCGGAAGACGGCCTAACGGTGTGCGGGACCGTAGCCCAGCTTCATGGAGACGGTTGTGAATGGTCCTCGCCGATACCCCAGGAGCAACAGTGTCCCTAATTTGCTGGGAAGTGGCGGTGCGGTCCCCTACGGCACTGCGTGGGATCCTACGGTCTTGGCGTGCATCCGTGCGTCGCTGCGGTCCGGTCCCAGGTCGACGGGCACGTGCACCTTCCGCCGACCACTGGCGACAACATCGATGTACTGTGGAGACCTCACGCCCCACGTGTTGAGCAATTCGGCGGTACGTCCACCCGGCCTGCCCACTATACGCCCTCGCTCAAAGTCCGTCAACTGCACATACGGTTCACGTCCACGCTGTCGCAGCATGCTACCAGTGTTAAAGACTGCGATGGAGCTCCGTATGCCACGGCAAACTGGCTGACACTGACGGCGGCGGTGCACAAATGCTGCGCAGCTAGCGCCATTCGACGGCCAACACCGCGGTTCCTGGTGTGTCCGCTGTGCCGTGCGTGTGATCATTGCTTGTACAGCCCTCTCGCAGTGTCCGGAGCAAGTATGGTGGGTCTGACACACCGGTGTCAATGTGTTCTTTTTTCCATTTCCAGGAGTTTATGTTTCCTACCGCTCACTAAATATGTAAGCCCGTACTGCATTAATCTCTTCAATTAACAATATTTCATAGTTAATAAAGTTTCTTAGTTAACTAATTAGATCACTGCAACTATATTAGAAATTAGTATGTAATGAACAATGAAATTCAATGGTACTAAACCCATTTATGAATCTGTAAGACCTAAGTCGAAACAAGGCCCCGGGAGTAGACAACATTCCATTAGAACTACTGACAGCCTTGGGAAAGCCAGCACTGACAAAACTCCACCGTCTGGTGAGCAAGATGTATGAGACAGGCGAAATACCCTCAGACTTCAAGAAGAATATAATAATTATAATCCCAAAGAAAGCAGGTGTTGACAAATGTGAAAATTACCGAACTATCAGTTTAATAACTCACGGCTCCAAAATACTAACACGAATTCTTTATAGACGAATGGAAAAACTGGTAGAAGGCGACCTGGGGATAGATCAGTTTGGATTCCGTAGAAATATTGGAACACGTGAGGCAATACTGACCTTACGACTTATCTTAGAAGATAGATTAAGGAAAGGCAAACCTACGTTTCTAACATTTGTAGACTTAGAGAAAGTAGACTTAGAGAAAGCTTTTGACAATGTTGACTGGAATACTCTCTTTCAAATTCTGAAGGTGGCGGGGGTAAAATACAGGGAGCGAAAGGCTATTTCGCATCTCGTGGTCGTGCGGTAGCGTTGTCGCTTCCCACGCCCGGGTTCCCGGGTTCGATTCCCGGCGGGGTCAGGGATTTTCTCTGCCTCGTGATGGCTGGGTGTTGTGTGCTGTCCTTAGGTTAGTTAGGTTTAAGTAGTTCTAAGTTCTAGGGGACTGATGACCATAGCTGTTAAGTCCCATAGTGCTCAGAGCCAAAAAAGGCTATTTACAATTTGTACAGAAACCAGATGGCAGTTATAAGAGTCGAGGGACATGAAAGGGAAGCAATGCTTGGGAAGGGAGTGAGAGAGGGTTGTAGCCTATCCCCAATGTTATTCTATCTGTATATTGAGCAAGCAGTAAAGGAAACAAAAGAAAAATTCGGAGTAGGTATTAAAATCCATGGAGAAGAAATAAAAACTTTGAGGTTCACCGATAACATTGTAATTCTGTCATACACAGCAAATTACCTGGAAGAGCAGTTGAACGGAATGTACAGTGTCTTGAAAGGAGGATATAAGATTAACATCAACAAAAACAAAACGAGGACAGTGGAATATAATCGAATTAGGTCGGGTGATGCTGAGGGAATTAGATTAGGAAATGAGACACTTAAAGTAGTAAAGGAGTTTTGCTATTTGGGGAGCAAAATAACTGATGATGGTCGAAGTAGAGAGGATATAAAATGTAGACTCGGAATGGCAAGGAAAGCGTTTCTGAAGAAGAGAAATTTGTTAACATCGAGTATAGATTTAAGTGTCAGAAAGTCGTTTCTGAAAGTATCTGTATGGAGAGTACCCATGTATGGAAGTGAAACATGGACGATAAATAGTTTGGACAAGAAGAGAATCAAAGCTTTCGAAATGTGATGCTACAGAAGAATGCTGAAGATTAGATGGGTACATCACATAACTAATGAGAAGGTATTGAATAGAATTGGGGAAAAGAGAAGTTTGTGGCACAGCTTGACTAGAAGAAGGGATCGATTGGTAGGACATGTTCCGAGGCATCAAGAGATCACAAATTTAGTATTGGAGGGTAGCGTGGAGTGTAAAAATCGTAGAGGGAGACCAAGAGATGAATACACTAAGCAGATTCAGAAGAATGTAGGTTGCATTAGGTACTGGGAGATGGAGAAGCTTGCACAGGATAGAGTAGCGTGGAGAGCTGCATCAACCCCTTGTCTGGATTGAAGACCAAAACAACAACAACAATTAGTATGCACTCACATTGTACTAGATACACTGCCATACTGTCATTACCACAGTTTAGGAAAAAAATTAGAAAATCTTGGGAGGCCATAAAACGTAGCAGATGAGATTGGATACTCAACTTGCTGCGCCCCTGGATGAGTAATATTTATTTTTTATTTTTTCGGTGAGCGTACCTACGCATCCGCCTGCAACTCCCATGTGAGCTGTTAGAGGACAGCCTGCCTTCGACAGCAGTGTTGAGTGCATATGGTAGGATTGCAACTTGAACGAATTTAGTCGCCAGCCGACCGATAGGCGTGGGGTTGGCCCGCTGTTGCGCCGAGAGCGAAGCTGCTGCTCTGGCCTCGGCCGCCGGCAAAGCGCTGGCCGCGGAGCCCGCCGAACAATACAAGGAGCGGGCGGATTAATCCTGAGGCGGGCCGCGCGTCTTGCAGCCGCCTCAATTTGTCACGGCCGCGGCCGCGGGCACTGTGCGAGGAGGGGCGCGTTGCTAGGCCGCGGGTCCCCAACCAGTCGTACTCTCCTCTCGGCTCGCCTTCTAAACTCCCGTTCACTTTGAGACTATCGTTGACAGCCTAGTCCGAGACGCTTTTCAGGCATGACATCCTACATCTACATCTACATCTACATACATACTCCCCAATCCACCATACGGTACGTGGCGGAGGGTACCTCGTACCACAACTAGCATCATCTCTCTCTGCTCCACTCACAAACAGAACGAGGGAAAAATGACTGCCTATATGCCTCTGCACGAGCCCTAATCTCTCTTATCTTTGTGGTCTTTCCTCGAAATGTAAGTTGGCGGCAGTAAAATTGTACTGCAGTCAGCCTCAAATGCTGGTTCTCTAAATTTCCTCACGAAAAGAACGCCTCCTTTCCTCTAGAGACTCCCACCCGAGTTCCTGAAGCATTTCCGTAACACTCGCGTGATGATCAAACCTACCAGTAACAAATCTAGCAGCCCGCCTCTGAATTGCTTCTATGTCCTTCCTCAATCCGATCTGATAGGGATCCCAAACGCTCGAGCAGTACTCAAGAATAGGTCGTATTAGTGTTTTATAAGCGGTCTCCTTTACAGATGAACCACATCTTCCCAAAATTCTACCAATGAACCGAAGATGATTATCCGCCTTCCCCACAACTGCCATTACATGCTTGTCCCACTTCATATCGCTCTGCAATGTTACGCCCAAATATTTAATCGACGTGACTGTGTCAAGCGCTACACTACTAATGGAGTACTCAAATATTACGGGATTCTGTTTCCTATTCATCTGCATTAATTTACATTTATCTATATTTAGAGTTAGCTGCCATTCTTTACACCAATCATAAATCCTCTCCAAGTCATCTTGTATCCTCCTACAGTCACTCAACGACGACACCTTCCCGCACACCACAGCACCATCAGCAAAAAGCCGCAAATTGCTACCCACCCTATCCAAAATATCATTTATGTAGATAGAAAACAACAGCGGACCTACCACACTTCCCTGCGGCACTCCAGATGATACCCTCACCTCCGATTAACACTTACCATCGAGGACAACGTACTGGGTTCTATTACTTAAGAAGTCTTCGAGCCACTCACATACTTGGGAACCAATCCCATATGCTCGTACCTTAGTTAGGAGTCTGCAGTGGGTCACCGAGTCAAACGCTTTCCGGAAGTCAAGGAATATGGCATCCGCCTGATACCCTTCATCCATGGTTCGCAAGATATCCTGAAAGTCGTGGATCAAGGTAATCTAGTCGATGCGGGATTTCTTGGCATCCGGGAACCATTTGACTCGGCACCATTCCAAAGTTTATTAACAAAGACACGAACATATGAGGCATCAACAAACATTGGTAAAACCGTCCTCACACGGGACGAGGCAACTGACGTTGACTTGGACGCGGACTGGACGTCCTACCTCACGAGACACAACGCCGTCGGCACACGGGACGAGGCGGTTAATGTGATTTTGCGCTCTCAGCGCTCTCCAGCGGCAGTTGTCGGCTTTATTGGGCTCACGAATCACACAGTTCCTTTACAGAAATGGACACGCGTAAAATAGCTGCTTTTGTTAGCGATTGTCGAAGAAGAGCGAAGAAAATCGCGAAGGAGATTGTGGAGTCGTCGATTTCCTGGTAGTGCAACACTACATAATGCTGTACAGGGATGTGAGACGGATACTGACAGAAATTATTCGTTATTTTGATAGGTGTCATGTATAATTTTTGTATCTGAATCGATTGTGAGCGAGCAGCGATGTGGTAAAACTGTATCGCAAAAATTAGGTTATTATCTTTGGTGTGTGCGAAGTTGTAGCAGATATTGGTTAGCTGTGTTAAAGTGAAGAAGCAGTTGTAATGTTATGCTTCAAATGTAAAGTCTCAGTTTATCGATGTGTTTAATTAAGATGATTACGAAATGGCTCAAATGGCTCTGAGCACTATGTGACTTAACTTCTGAGGCCATCAGTCCCCTAGAACTTAGAACTACTTAAACCTAACTAACCTAAGGACATCACACACATCCATGCCCGAGGCAGGATTCGCACCTGCGACCGTAGCGGTCGCGCGGTTCCAGACTGTAGTGCCTAGAACCGCTCGGCCACAACGGCCGGCTAAGATGATTACATACGAGTAATGGTAACTGATCTGACAAGGAGGAAGTGCAATGGAATCTTTTATTTACGTGAAGAGAAATTATAAGGTAATTTGTTTGAAGCCACTTTTTTATTATTGCAGAGCCTTTTTTCATCCACCTTTCTCTTGCAATTTTTAATTGATCGTAGTTTTTTAACGTGTTCCGAAAAATACTTCGATTTGCAACTTAACAGGGAACTCATTGCAACTCCCGAGTGTCTCTGTGTAGATACAATAATTTGCAGTTTTAGCATAGCGCCGCGCAAGACAGATCAGTACTGCAACGCGTTATCCAGATTTGCGCAGAATGAGGTAAGGACGAAATATTTTGATGTTACTTTTTATTCAGTCAGGCCAACTTATGTCATTCAGAGACAGTTAGATTTTTCTGTGTTGTGTATCAGTTTTAGTTCTGGAATCTGTGATCAGTTTTGCAAAACTAATTATCGTAGGTTTTATCTCAAAGTTCATTATTCAGGTAGTTTATTCTGTTCAAAATTCTTGCAGTCAGATTGTTAACCTTTACAGTATGAAACACTTCCCTTTACATTACGGCAATTAATTATTATTACACGGAAACTTTGCCTTCACATTACGACACCAAAAGTTTCATTACGACAGTTCATTTATTATTACAGCTCAGATCTTACAATCAGAAACAGTTTTTCAGTCTTATTTTATTTATTTAGATAACTTTCAAGTCAAGTTGAATTTCCATCCTATTTTCGGCTTTAAATTTAATGTAGTTAAGGTGTGTGGTCTAATTTTCGCCTGCACGTGCATAATAACCACATTCTCGATGTTGTATTGACTATCAACACTATGAAGGAACGTACTTCATCGCCAAGATTTCAAGATCGAGATTCGTTTCGTGATTCATTTGCCTGGAAGAGAAGATTTTTTCGAAGCTGTTGACCATCATTGAGAAAAATATTTACCAGCGAGATACAAATATAACGCAGTCCACAAAACCGAGAAATAGATATATATGTTTTACACGAAGTTTCCTAATAGCAAAAACTTCCAGTGCGTAAGTTGTGTTTACTTCCTAAGATAGACTAGCAGTCACGTTAAGATTTCTGGCCACTGAAGAAACGTTTCAGCCGTTGGCCTATGCAACAAGATTTTCATCAAATACATTATTTACAATAAATAACACCCACTTCGTGAATATACTAGTATTAAATTAATAATAAAGACGCAGAATCTTTTAGAAATCTAAAGAAGGGAAAAAGTATGGAAGAAGGTGGACACAAACAGGCTACATTTCTCTTCCTAGCTCACAGCGCTATCAGCTACGGCCACAGCTTCGATCTGGCAGCCAGGCCTCCATATATAGTATACACTGTGTAAATAACGTGTTTACAAATGTCATTTTTAACCACAAACTGTACCAAAACGACTCTCTTTTGATAGATCATCATTCTGCCGCAGCACTGAAACCACACAAGTCATAACACTACAGACATCAAACATACGAATCTGATATGTAGTTTCCTGTCATTTTATTACAACAAATCGTATCTAAAAAGATACGTTTTTGAGAGATTCTCGATTTGTTGATACTTCGAAACACGTAATATTCGTAATACGAACTATATAACGAAGGAACCCACGAAATACGAAGTTTAACTTCATACAACATGGCGGCTCCTAAGTTCTGCTTGTAACGTAAAAACTATGTAGCATCTCATTGGCCACGCTCCTCTTCACAAGACAAAAGCGTGATTCGGCACATTCTTCATTTCAAGCAACTCAGTGCAGTGGAACGTGGAGTTCCACGCTGTGACGCCACCAGCCTCTCGTCCATGTGCGTAAGAGGAAGGCTTAAGGGACAAAATAACACCGTCTGTTCTCGTGCAGAGTAGTGGGTGTTGCCATTTTCCGGGTATACATTATCTTATATGGCGACCATCTTCCGTTCAGAATGAGATGTTAGTCCGAGTTTAATGTCCTAACATCCTGTAAGGATTACATGAAGGGCTTATTTCAATAGTGGTACTAGTACATTTTTGTTCACATTGAGATAGAGAGTCCTAAAGTTGAATGAGCACTGAAAAAATCTGCAGTTGAGATAACAGAAATATTCAAGCATATGGCTTCTTGCTAGAGATGAACCTTTCTTTCTGTTTGTTTTGCTCATTAATTTCAGAAGCATTATAGACAGAAAAGTGGAGATAATGGGCTTCTACCACTATTGAAATAAGCCCTTCACATAATTCACTGAAATGTTACGCTTTTCACACATGACAAACTGAAAGCCATGGATCAAGGCAATCTAGTCGTGCAGGATTACTTGACTTCCAAGAAGCATTTCACGGAGTACCATTCCATGGTTGACTAACAAAAATACGAACGTATGGGATATCAACCAAAATTTGTGACTGTATCAGCAGGGAGGACGAAGCATGTTATCTTAGATGTAGAGCAAAATGTGAAATAATCGACAAAATACTTAAGGCATGCGCCAGTGAAGCATACTGGGATCCATGTTACCCATATTGGATAGTAGTGACCTGTCAGACAATATTAATACATTCACGTAATCACACGAGGACTGTGAAACTTACGTCACTTCTCGAAGTAATCTAACTGCAGGTGTACACATTTTTTACAACAATGAAGCCATGGCGGCTACGAACGCTTCTTTAGAACATGATCACGAACTGGAATCGCGAATTGCGAATACGGCACCACAACAGCTATACAATTTACTAGAAACGTATGAAAAATTGAGCTGGACTGGGACAAGAACCCGGTTTTCCAGCTTGTCGCAAGTGGTTGCCCTAACAACTTCGGTTATCTGAGAAAGCTTCCAGGACCGTACCAGATCTCCATGTCCCAGTGTCTGCTTCCCACAGTACTCGCACAACGATGTGATTCTCACACACGGAGAGACTTATTTTTCTCGTCAGGTTGCCTTGGCTTTGGCATGAAATTCGTAAGTAAAATTCACCGAGCACTCTAAAACACGTGTAACTTTTTCGACTGTCAACAATAAACTAGATATTCAAAACTGCTGAAAATGCGAACATACATCAGGAGCATGTAGAACGACAAGATAAAAAAAATGTTTTGAGAATCGTGTGTGTAAATTTCGCGAAATTAAAAAATACCCGTTAGTTTTTCATCACATCTCGTATACCGGAGCCCAGTCATTGCAGTCAATTTCTCGCTAGTCACTGAGGCCTGAGTATCACGCCATGGAATAGCAGAGTACTGGTTCTTGTCCGATTTACGTTTCGAGATTTGTATTTTCCTCTGGACTGTGGTATACGTTTAGACGACTTGGTTATGCCTTGGACTTGTGTTGGTTATTCGTTCACCTCGTGATCTGTCACCCTCCTGCCGAACGGCCTGTTTCGTTCCGCCTGTCTCTACGTTACCACCGGCGCGTGTTGTTATAAACTTTGTTTCTACCTACGCAGAATAGGATAGAAAACCTGGGACCATTCGTGCAGCCCGTCTTTGTGCAGTGTGGGCCAAGAGTCTTTACTCCTCATAGCCTACCAGAATACAAAGCATACATTTGGCATTCTGAAATAACGGAACACTTCATTGAAGCTACAGGATTACTTATAATACTCTTTCTCGAATTGTTTTTCTTCTTTATTGATACAGTTCACTCTGGTGTTTGTACTTACAATTACCACAAAAAAAGATTAGCTTGATATTTTCAATGGGTTACGAGTGGCAGCGAGTTAGACTCACCCTGTTCAATAGTTCAGTACTTCCTGTTAATCCTATTTGGTGCGCTTCCCATAAAATTGAGTAATATTCTACGACGGGAGATACAAGTGACTCTTTTATAGACTGCGTTGTCCCAGTATCCTGCCAATAAATCGAAGTTTGTAACCTGCCTCACGTACAAGTGAGCCTGTGAGATTGTTCCATTTCGTATCCCTACAAAGTGTTACAACCAGGTATCTGTGTGAGTTAGATGTATACAGTTGTGACTCTGTCTTTTTCTTTGCATAGGATGACACGTTTTTCTTCTTGTGAAGTGCACTTTTTACATTTATGATCATTTCGCAAGTTGCCAATCTTTACGCACTTTGTAATGTTATCAATATTGACGGAACGTTCATGCAGGTTAGGTAGTTCTTCATTATAGGTAACTATACCATCTGGAGAAGGTACGAGGTTACTAAGAGGTCCATGCAAGTTGTAAAACTACCGATTTTCTCAGGCTTAGAAACATATAGAAATATGCGATTTATTTCAAAATACGTGAGCGCTTGCTGTGAACGCTTGACAGAGATGGCAGCACTCCACGGTAGACAGAATTCTAACGGAAGCGGCGAGAGTGAGCGCTGTTTTTGGTACTTAACAATTTCACGTCGACGCTGAGAACTGTGTTTCTCGCCGTGGGACGGCGTCCGTATGTATTCGTGCTTTCTTTGATCTGGCGGCGTTATTTATCATGTTTCTCGTTGTGGGCGGTGGCAGTATTTAGATGCCGTAGGGAACGATTGACAAGAATGGGGGGAAAAATACAGTAGATGAAGAATGGGTAGCTTTGAGAGATGAAATAGTGAAGGCAGCAGAGGATCAAGTAGGTAAAAAGACGAGGGTTAGTAGAAATCCATGGGTAACAGAAGAGATACTGAATTTCATTGATGCAAGGAGAAAATATAAAAATACAGTAAATGAAGCAGGCAAAAAGGAATACAAACGTCTCAAAAATGAGATCGACAGGAAGTGCAAAATGGCTAAGCAGGGATGACTAGAGGACAAATGTTGGGATGTAGAGGCATATATCACTAGGGGTAAGACAGATACTGCCTACAGAAAAATTAAAGAGACCTTTGGAGGAAAGAGAACCACTTGTATGAATATCAAGAGCCCAGATAGATACCCAGTTCTAAGCAAAGAAGGGAAAGCAGAAAGGTTGAAGGAGTATATAGACGGTCTATACAAGGGCGATGTACTTGGGGACAGTGTTACGGAAATGGAAGAGCATGTAGATGAAGTCGAAGTGGGAGATATGATACTGCGTGAAGAGTTTGACGGAGCACTGAAAGACCCCTGGAGTAGACAATATTCCATTAGAACTACTGATAGTCTTGGGAGAGCCAGCTATGCCAAAACTCTACCATCTGGTGAGCAAGATATATAAGACAGGCGAAATACCCTCAGACTTCGAGAAGAATATAATAATTCCAAGCCCAATGAAAGCAGGTGTTGACAGATGTGAAAATTACCGAACTATCAGTTTAATGTCACGGCTGCAAAATACTAACACGAATTCTTTACAGACGAATGGAAAAACTGGTAGAAGGCGACCTTGGGGAAGATCAATATGGATTCCGTAGAAATGTTGGATCACATGAGGCAATACTGACCTTACGACTTCTCTTAGAAGAAAGATTAAGGAAAGGCAAACCTACATTTCTAGCATTTGTAGACTTAGAGAAAGCTTTTGACAATGTTGACTGTAATACTCTCTTTCAAATTCTGAAGGTGGCAGGGGTAAAATACAAGGACCGAAAGGCTATTTACAAATTGTACAGAAACCAGATGGCAGTTATAAGAGTCGAGGGGCACGAAAAGGAAGCAGTGGTTGGGAAGGGAGTGAGATAGGGTTGTAGCTTATCCTCAATGTTATTCAATCTGTGTATTGAGCAAGCAGTAAAGGAAACAAAAGAAAAGTTCGAAATAGGAATTAAATCCATAGGAAGAAATTATAACTTTGAGATTCGCCGATGATACTGTAATTCTGTCAGAGACAACAAAGGAAATGCAAAGGCACTTGAACGGAATGGACAGTGTCTTGAAAGGAGGATATAAGATAAACATCAACAAAAGCAAAACGAGGATAATGGAATGTAATCGAATTAAATCCGGTGATGCTGAGGGAATTAGATTAGGAAATGAGACACTTACAGTAGTAAATTAATTTTCTATTTGGGGAGAAAAATAACTGCTGATGGTCGAAGTAGAGAGGATATAAAATGTAGACTGGCAATGGCAAGGAAAGCGTTTCTGAAGAAGAGAAATTTGCTAACATCGAGTATAGATTTAAGTGTCAGGAAGTCGTTTCTGGAAGTGTTTATATAGAGTGTAGCCATGTATGGAAGTGAAACATGGACAATAAATAGTTTAGACAAAAAAAGAAGAAGCTTGCACAGGACAGAGTAGCATGGAGAGCGGCATCAAACCAGTCTCTTGACTGAATATCACAACAACAACAGTCTACTATTTTAACATATTGACTCTATTTTTAATGTGGCATTCTTTTAAAACGGCGACGGATCACATAAAATACTTTTACACTAAACTAATAACAAATTATGTGATGTATCTCATTTGCCCAGAAAACTATCTCGCTGAAAGGTCACACAAAACTATATTCACAGCTATTAGTTGGGCCTGGCTAGTAGGTAATGCTGTATGATACGTTAGTACAATGAGGTGATTAAAGTCATGGGATATCGATTAATATCGTAACGGACCTTCTTTTGCCCAGGTAATGCAAAAACCCGACGTAGCATGGACTCATCAGGCCGACGAAAGTCCCCTGCAGAAATATTGAATCATGGTGACTATAGGCGTCCATAACTGCGAAGGAGTTGCCGATGTAGGGTTTTGTACGAACTGACCTCTCGATTATGCCCCATAAATGTTGGATAGGATTCATGCCGGGCTATCTGGGTGGTAAAATCGCTATCTCGAATTTTCCGCAATGTTCTTCAACCAATCACGAACCACAATGACCCCGTGACATGGCGCATTGTCACCCATAAAAATTTAGTCTTTGTTTGGGAACAGGAAGCCTATGAACGGCTGCAAATGGTCCCCAACTAGCCGATCATAACCATTTCCAGTCGAAGATCGGTTCAGTTACGCCAGAGGACCCAGCCCCTTCCTTGTAAACGCAGCCCAAACCATTATGGAGCCACCACCGAATTGCACAGTGCCTTCTTGACAACTCGGGTCCATGGCTTCGTGGAGTCTGCACCACACTCGAACCCTACCATCAGTTCCATCAGTTCTTACCAAATTAAATAGAGACTCATCTGACGAGGCCATGGTTTTCCAGTCGTCTAGGGTCCAACCGATATGGTCTCGGGCCCAGGAGAGGCGCTGCAGGCAGATGTTCGTGCTGTTAGCAAAGGCACTCGTGTAGGTCGTCTGCTGCCATACCCTATTAACGTCAGATTTAGCCGCACTGTGTAACGGATACGCCGCCGAACGTCTCACATTGATTTCTATGGTTATTTTATGCACTGTTGCTTGTCTGTTAGTATTGACAACTCTACGCCAACGCCGCTGCTATCGGACGTTAAGCGAAGGCCTTCGTTGTCTGTGGTGAGAGGCAATATCTGAAATGTGGTATTCTCACCACACTCTTTACACTGTGGATTTTGGAATACTCAAATCCCTAACGGTTTCCGAATAGGAATGTCCCATGAGTGTAGCTCCAACTACCCCCCTGCGGCGAAAGTCTGTTAATTCCTGTCGTACGGCTGTAATGACTTCGGAAACCTTTTCACATGACTCATCTGAGTACAATTTGGGTACGAATTTGTATTAAATTTTGCCTGAAAATGGAATAAATTGCAGCACCGCGTTCGAAACGTTGACTGTGGCTTTTGACGAATCTACTACGAGTAAAACAAGAGTTTACCAGTGGTATAAGGTTCGAGAAGACGCTGAAGACGACGAGCACCCTGGGCGCCCTAGCACTTCAGTTACTCACGGAAATGTGAAAGAAGTCAAGAAAATAGTTCTGGAAAGTCACCGAATCACCATCGGAGGTTGCTGATGATATCAACATGTCCTTTGGCTCATGTCAAGCATTTTTCCGATGTTTACGGCGTGAAAAGTGTAGCAGCAAAGTTCGTTCCGAATGTGTTGAATTTAGGCCAAAAACGACGACACGTAGACATTGCTTAGAAATTGCTGAAAGAAGTCGCCAATGATCCACAACTTCCGAAGAAGGTTTAACACATACGAAACAGGGGTACACGAGTATGACGTCGAAAGCAAGGCCTAATCGTCTTAGTGGAAACTGCCTGAACAGCCAAGACCGAAAAAAAAATTCGACAAGTTCGATCACAGGCGAAGCTTCTTCTCACTATTTTCTTCGATTACAATGGGATAGTGCGTTATGAGTCGTACGGTGAATAAGGAATATCAACTGGAAGTTTTGCGCCGTTTGTGTGAAGCAATCCAAAGAAAATGACTAGATTTGTGGCAAAGCCACTGGTGGAAATTGCGTCACTATAATGCTCCCGCTCACACCTGAATGCTTGTTTGTGCTTTTTTGGAAAAAGCAAAACCTTTATGTTTGGGAATTTGTGGTAAGTTCCTATGGGACCAAAGTGCTAAGGTCATCGGTCCACAGGCTCACACACTACTTAATCTAACTTAAACTAACTTACGCTAAGGACAACACACGCACAGCCAATGCCCAAGGGTGGACTCGAACCTCCGACGGGGGTAGCCGCGCGAACCGTGGCAAGGCGCCCGAGACCGTACGCCTACCCCGCGCGGCATCGTTATGTTGCTCAGCCAACGTCTTTGTCGGGCATGGCCCCCTGCGATTTCTTTCTAGTCCTGAAGCTGAAGATAACCACAAAAGGATGTCATTTTGCCACCATTGGTGAGATAAAAACAGAATCGCTGAAGGAGCTGAACACCATAACGAAAAGTGAGTTCCAGAAGCGCTTCCAGAATTGAAAAATCGCTATCAGAAGTGTGTTATATCTGAGGGGGTTACTTTGTGGGAGGGGGAGAAGTTGATGATGATAAGTAAATAAATATACTTTAAGGAAAGCTACGAATGAGAGGAGAAGGGCTAATTGAGTTCTGCAATAAATTTCATCTAGTGATAGCGCATACTCTGTTCAAGAATCACAAGAGGAAGAGGTATACTTGGAAAAGTACGGTTGATACGGGAAGATTTTAGTTAGATTACGTTTTTGTCAGGCAGAGATTCCGAAATCAGATGCTGGATTATAAGGCGTACCCAGGACAGATATAGACTCAGTTCATAATTAAGCAGTGATGAATAATAGGCTAAGGTTTAAGAGATAAGTCAGGAAGAGTCAATTGACAAAGAAGTGGGCTACGGAAGTACTAAGGAATGAAGAGACATGCTTCAAGTTCTCTAAGGTTATAGTTAAGGAACACTCAGTAGACAGTTCAGTTGAAGAGGAGTGAAATCTCTTAAAAGGCCAATTACAGAAGTTGGGAAGAGAAACATAGGTACAAAGAAGGTAACTGCGAAGAAATAATGGGTAACAGAAGAAATACTTCAGTTGATCAATGAGGACAGAAACACAACTAGCTTAGGAGTGAAATAAAAGAAAGAGCAGGAAAGCTAGGTCAAATAGCTGCATGAAAAATGTGAAAATATTGAAAAAGAAATGATTGTCGGTAGAACTGATTCAGCATGTAGAAAAGTCAAAACAACCTTCGGTGAAATTAAAAATATGGGTGGTAGCATTAAGAGTGTAACATGAATTCCACTGTTAAATGCAGAGGAGAGAGCAGACAGGTGGGAACATTGCAATGAAGTCCTCTATGAATGGGTAGACTTGTCTGGTGACGTGATAGGAGAAGAAACAAGAGTCATATAGAAGGGATAGGGTATTCAGTATTAGAATCGAAATTTAAAAGAGCTTTGGAAGATTTAAGATCAAATAAGGCAGAAGGAATAGACAACATTCCATCAGAATACCTAAAATCATTGGGGGAAGTGGCAACAAAACTACTATTCACGTTGGTTTGTAGAATGTATGAGTCTGGAGATATTCCATCTGACTTTCCACACAATTCCAAAGACTGTAAGAGCCAACAAGTGCCAGAAGCACCGCACAATCAGCTTAACAGCTCATGCATCCAAGTTGCTGACAAAAATAACGTAGAAGAAGGAAAAGAAAACGTTTCGGGGGGGGGGGAGTCCCCTGCAATGCCGGCAACCCACAATGCAACACCGCTATGCGGATCACTGTTCCAGCTCCGCAGGCGCATCAACCGAAAGCAGCCGAACTTTGCCTGGCCTGCAGGAAGCTATCAAGTAGTCATCCGCAAATCGGGTATAATCGCCCTCGCCTGGCGAGCAACAGGCAGTTTCGTCTCCGCCAGCAGAAACAGAAGATCGCCAGCACCACACCGCCGCCTGGACTCGAAGTCATCCCGGCCAGCCTGGACTACCAACCATAGCAACCCGCTGCTCCGGCCGTAGACTCTGATACTGCAACTCTTTGTACTGCTCGTGAGATGCGGCTTTAAATTTCTGCCTACTGTTGATGCCTAAGAAGACAGTCTTTTTTCGTTCGCAAGAGAACTTTTCGGGTGATAGTCTCATGCAAATGTTTACTTATGTCGTTTCCCAAGAACATCAAGTTGTCAAAGAAGTTAATCCTTTATTTTCAAGGACTTTTCTTATTTGTTTTGAACTACTAATGGATTACAGAACTTTCGTTTGTGAATATAAACTTATTGTGTCAGTAAACTGAGCTGTCAATGTAATCACTGACTTTCTGTGAAAATGCCCCAAGCCGGGACCTTTCAAGTTAGATGACGATCAGTGTGGCTTCAGGAAAGGTAAAGGCCCAGAGAGACAGTTCTGACGATGCAGTTGATAATGGAAGCAAAGAAAAATCAAGACTCGTTCATAGGATTTGTCAACCTGGAATAACGTTCGACAACGCCAAATGGTGTAAGATGTTCGAAATGCTGAGGAAAACAGGGGTTAGCTACAGGGAGAGACGGGTAATATACAACATGTACAAGAGTCAAGAGGGAATAATAAGAGTGGAAGTCCAAGAATAAAGTGCTCGGATTAAAAAAAGTGTAAGACAAGGGTGTAGTCTTTCGCCCCTACTGTTCAGTCTATACATCGAAGAAGCAATGATGTAAATAAAAGAAACGTTCAGGAGTGGAACTAAAATTGAAGATGAAATAATATCAATGTTATGATTTGCTAATGACGCAGCTATCCTTAGTGGAGGCGAAAAAATTACAGGATCTTCTGAACGAAATGAGCAGTCTTCTTAGTACAGAATATGGAGTGAGGAGTAAATTGAAGAAAGTCCAAGCAATGAGAAATAGTAGAAATGACAACAGCGAAAGATTTTACATCAGGACTGACGGTCATCAAGCAGATGAAGTTAAGGAATTCTACTACCTAGGCAGCAAAATAATCCATAATGGACCGAGCAAGGGGGTAAAAAAACAGACTAGCACAGCTAAAAAGGGCATTCCTGGCCAAGAGAAGTCTACTAGCATCAAAGATAGGTCCTAATTTGAGGAAAAAATTTCTGAGAATGTTTGGAGCACAGCATCCTATGACAGTAAAACATAGACTACAGAAAAACCAAATAAGAGAAGAAATGAAGCATTACAGTTATGGTCCTACAGACGAATATTGATAATTAGGTGATAAGGAATGATAAGGCTCAGCGCAGAATCGGAGAGGAAAGGAATATATGGAAAACATTGACAAGAAGAACGGACAGGATGACAGGCCATACGTTAAGACATGGGATAACAGCCATGGTACTAAAGAGAGCTGTAGAGGTAAGAACTGTGGAAGAAGACAGAGACGGCAATACATCCAGCAAATAACTGAGGAGGTAGGTTGCCAAGTGCTACTTGAGGTTGGCACAGGATAGGAATCCGTGGCAGACCGCATAAAACCAGTCAGAAGACTGATGATTAAAAAAAAAAAAAGAAATCTTACTTTTTGATCACAACTCGTATCGATAGACAGTCGTCAGAGGGCGGCATCACCGCACGAGCTTGTAGCGGCGACTGCGGACCACAGCTGCCGTCTGGAGCCCGAGTATCTCTGCCGCATTCTCTCTACCGGTACTCGGGCTAGGCGGGGAATGCGAAACACTCCCGGGTACTAAAACTTTAACTGACAGACACTTGGAGATAACGCGAGATACCCCAAGTTTCAAGAGCAAATATACACTGAGGTGACAAAGACCTTGGATAGCAATATCCACGTATACAGATGACGGTAGTATCGCCTGCACAAGATATAAAAGGGCAGTGCATTAGCGGATATGTCATTTGCACTCAGATTTTTCAAGTGAAAATGTCCCTGACATGACTGCGGGTGCATGACAGGAATTACCAGACTCTGAACGCGGTATGGTACTTGCAGCTAGACGCATGGGACATTCCATTCCATAAATCGTTAGGGAATTCAATATTCCGAGATCCACAGAGTCAAGAGTGTGCTGAGACAACAAACTTCACACATTACCACTCACCACGGACAACGCAGTGGCCGACAGCCTTCACTTGCTTCGAGAGCAGCGGCGTTTGCATGCAAAAAAAAAAAAAAAAAAAAAAAAAAACGAGGTAAGTGCTATGGGACCAAACTGCTGAGGTCATCGGTCCCTAAGCTTACACACTACGTAATCTAACTTAAACTAACTTACACTAATGACAACACACACCCATGCCCGAGGGAGAACTCGAACCTCCGACGGGCGCAGCCGCGCGATCCCTGACACGGCGCGGCACGTTCGCATGCAGTTGTCAGTGCTAACACATAAGCAACACCGCGTGAAATAACCGCAAAAATCAATGTGGGACGTACGACGAACGTATCTGTTACTCAGTGAAGCTAAATTTGGCGTCAGTGGGCTATGCCAGCAGACGCGAGTGCTTTCGCTTAACAGCACGACATCGCCTGCATCGCATCTGCTGGATTTGTGACCATGTCGGTTGGGTGCCAGACAAATGGAAAACCGTGGCCTGGTCAGAAGGGTCCCGATTTCGGTTGGTAAGAGCTGATGGTAGGATTCGGATGTGACACAAGAAGCCACGGACCCAAGCTGTGCAAGCTGGTGATGGCTCCATAATGGTGTGGGCTGTGTTTACATGGAACGTACTGGGTCGTCTAGTCCAACTGGACCGATCATTGAACATTTGCAGTCATTCAGGGAGGCATGTTTCCAAACAACGATGGAATTTTCATGGATTGCAAATCACCATGACACTGAGCCACAGTTGTTCACGATTGGTTTGAAGAGCATTCTGGACAATTCGAACGAATGATTTGGCCACTCAGACCGCCCGACATGAATCCCATCGAACATCTGCGGTACATAATCAAAAGGTCAGTTCGTGCATAAACCTTGCACCGACAACACTTTCGCAATTATGGACGGCTACAGAGTATGGCTCAGTGTTTCTGTAGGGGACTTCCGACGACTTGTTGAGTCCATGACAAGTCGAATTTGTGCTCTACGCCGGGGAAAAGGAGGTCCGACATGATATTAGGAGATACGCCATGACTTTTGTCGCGTCAGTGTAAACTGATAAATGTAGAAGTAAGCTACAACTCCTAGCTATCGCTGTCGCAGAGACAGTGAAAACAAGATTAGACCAATTACTGTGCGCACTGGGACTTTTAAGCGTTCATTCTTCTTGTACTCCATCCCTCGAACAGGAAACCGTGCCCAGTAGTTGGAAGAAAGCACGGGTCACATCCGTCTACAAGGAGGGTGGTAGAAGTGGTCCACAAAGCTACTGTTCAATATCTTTGACATCGATTTGTAGCAGAATCTTAGAATATATTGTGAGCTCAAACGTAATGCAGTTTCTCTAACAGAATGACCTCCTCAAAGACAATCAACATGGATTCCGAAAACATCGATCATGTGAAACCCAACTCGCCGTTTTCTCACAAGATATCCTGAAAGTTTTGGATGAAGGCAGTCAGGTAGATACAGTATTTCTTCATTCCCGAAAAGCATCTGACACAGTACTTCACATACGCTTGTTGTCAACAGTACGATCACATGGGGTATCAAGTGAAATTTGTGATTTAATTGAAGACTTTTTGGTAGGGAAGACACAGCATATTGCCATGGGTGGAGAGTCATCTTCAGATGTAGAAATAATTTCGGTTGTTCCCCAGAAAAGTGCGTCGGTAGCGTTGCTGTTAATGCTGTATGTCAATTACTTTGCGGACAATAGTGACAGTAACCTCAGACTTTTTGCAGATGATGCAGTTATATGTAATGAAGTACTGTCTGAAAGAAGCTGCATAATTATTCAATCAGTCCTTGATAAGATTTCACAGTGGTACAAAGATTGGCAACTTGCTATAAATGTTCAGAAATATAAAATTACCTCCTTCACAAAACGCAAAATACATAGTATCCTATGACTATAATATCGATGAGTCACAGCTGGAAACGACCAACTCTACAGATACCTGGGTGTAACACTTTGTATGGATATGAAACGAAATGATCACACAGGCACAGTCGTGGGTAAAGCGGCTGGTAGACTGTGGTTTATAAGTAAAGTACTGGAGACGTGCAATCAGTCTACAGAGGAGATTGCTTAAAAATTACTCGTGTGAACCATTCCAGAATATTGCTCAAGAATGTGGGACCCGAACCAACAGGGGCAGTGAAAGTTTATAGAGAAGGGAGCACGAATGGGTACAGGTTTACTTGACTCGGGAAAGAGTATCACGGACATTCTGATGAAACTGAACTTACAAACTTGAAGATAGACGCAAACTACCCCGAGAAAGTCTACAAGTTTCAAGAGCCTGCTTTAAATGATGACTCTGGGAATATACTACAGTGCCCCATGCATCGCTCATATAGGGACAGTGAGGACAAGATTAGAATAATTACAACACGCAGAGAAGCATATAAACAATCATTTTTCCCCGCGCTCCCTACAGGAACGTAACGGGAAGAAACCCTAATAACTGATACAATGGGACATATCCCTGCCATGCACTTCACTGTGATTTGCAGAGTATAGATGTGGATGAAGATGTAGGGGACTGAAACGGAAAGAAACCTAAGCAGGTAATACCCAGCAAAGTACTCTCTGTCACGCATTTCAGTGCATCTACACATGTAGATGTTCGATCATAAGAAACAAACTATGATCTCCTGCTTGATAATGTAATACAGCAGCGATTGTGACATGGATTCCGCAAGTACTTGGTGGTTTGCGGAGGTCTGTAGCACAAGAAGTATACGCAGAGGTCACTCAGTTACCGTAAATTAGGAGACGGTGGTCTATGAGCGCGGAACTGGGGGCCATTATGGGCCCAGATGCGTTCCGTCAGGTACAGACCAGGCGAATTTAGTGGTCAAGACATTAATGTGAGTTCACTGTCATGCTTCTCAAAACACTGTAGCACGATTCGGATCTTGTGACTCAGACAGCTTTCCCGCTGCCATCGCCTTTGGTGAAGACATAAAACAAGACAATATTCACCTACTCCATAGCTATTACGCTGTTTTCTGTTATTACCACAGGTCCCACAGAAGCTCAGATGAATGTTCTCCATAGTAGGGAGGTGCCCCCTACCGGTCTGCGACCTAGGAGTGGTACACGTTTCGATCAGGCATTCACTTGGATAACGGTGTATACAGACTTGCCATCGAACTGGTGTAGCAGTTGAACGGAATGGACAGTATCTTGAAAGGAGGATATAAGATGAACATCAACAAAAGCAAACCGAGGATAATGGAATGTAGTCGAATTAAGTCGGGTGATGCTGAGGGAATTAGATTAGGAAATGAGACACTTAAAATAGTAAAGGAGTTTTGCTATTTGGGGAGAAAAATAACTGATGATGGTCGAAGTAGAGAGGATATAAAATGTAGACTCGGAATGGCAAGGAAAGCGTTTCTGAAAAAAAGAAATTTGTTAACATCTAGTATAGATTTCAGTGTCAGGAAGTCGTTTCTGAAAGTATCTGTATAGAGTGTGGCCATGTATGGAAGTGAAACATGGACGATAAATAGTTTGAACAAGAAGAGAATAGAAGATTTCGAAATGTAGTGTTACAAAAGAATGCTGAAGATTAGATGGGTAGATCGCATAACTAATGAGGAGGTATTGAACAGAATTGGCGAGAAGAGGATTTGTGCCACAACTTGACTAGAAGAAGGGATCGGTTGGTAGGACATGTTCTGAGGCATCAAGGGATCACCAATTTAGTATTGGAAGGCAGCGTGGAGGGTAAAAATCGTAGAGGGAGACCAAGAGATGAATACACTAAGCAGATTCAGAAGGATGTAGGTTGCAGTAGGTACTGGGAGATGAAGAAGCTTGCACAGGATAGAGTAGCATGGAGAGCTGCATCAAACCAGTCTCAGGACTGAAGACCACAACAACAATATGTATTTCTCGCCATGGGAGATTCATTTACTAGCCTGCAGTATACTTTCAGGATTTCTAAGTAATCTATTGCACTAAGAGTACCATAAGTCTGTGCAGCACTCATCCATCCATGAGTTACAAGGATATATCAAGGTAATGCATTAACACTGCTTGTTTAACTCTTTTAATTTTGAAAGTTGTTTTATCTTTTTAAATATTTTTATAAATACAAAATGAAACACATTTTACACAAAATCATCCAAATCCATTAAACTAATGTTATGTTATACAAAATCCGAAAACTGTTCTGAAGTTATTGATGCAGCAGGGGATGGCTGAGAAGAGATAGGTGTCAAGGAATCGGGTCGCGATTGTATGGGGGCAGGTACTGGTTGCAAACTGTGGAAAACGTATTGCTGAGAATGTGTGCGGTGATACACACTTTCTGGAGGGATTTTCCAGTTGTTGTAATGCTAAGAATTTGGAGCAGCCCAATCAGAAAACATTTTATCAACTTTCACAAGTACGTCAAACATGGGACGCTGTACCGATTTCGGCGTTCCGGGCGAATATTTCTTCACTTTTTCAGCGACATACTTAAAAAAGGCATTGATTTTGTTGGGCTTATTACATGCTCTTTCTCCAATTTCTCTGCATCAGTTTGTAAAATGTCAAACACACTCCTCATCATTGAGTCGTTACCATCAGTTCACTTATGCTTTGTACGAGAGTCACTCCAAAAGAAATGCACACTATTTTTTTTAATCCATCTTTTATTCTACATGTTTGGAAGTTTTACAGTGTGTAGATACATCCTTTAGGAAAAATATTTTCATTTCCCCACATAATTTCCATCCCTCTCAACTGCCTTGCGCCATCTTGGAACCAGCGCCTGTATATCCGCACGGTAAAATTCTGGACCAACCTGTTGGAGCCACTGTTTGGCAGCATGCACAAGGGAGTCATCATCTTCAAACCTTGTTCCACAAAGAGAGTCTTTCAGTTTCTCAAAGAGATAATAGTCACATGGAGCCAGGTCAGGACTGTAAGGCAGGTGTATCAGTGTTGTCCATACGAGTTTTGTGATCGCTTCCATGGTTTTTTGATTGACATGTGGCCATGCATTGTCGTGCAGCAGCAAAACATCCTGCTTTTGCCAATATGGTCGAACACAACTCAGACGAGCTTGAATTTTCTTCAGTGTCGTCACATATGCATCAGAATTTATGGTGGTTCCACTTGGCATGATGTCCACAAGCAAGAGTCCTTCAGAATAGAAAAACACCGTAGCCATAACTTTTCCAGCAGAAGGTGTGGTTTTGAATTTCTTTTCTTGGGTGAATTTGCATGATGCCACTCCACTGATTGCCTCTTCGTCTCTGGTTAAAAATGATGGAGCCATGTTTCATTGCCTGTCATAATTCTTCCAAGAAATTCATCTCCACCATTCTTGTACTGTTCCAAAAGTTTGCTGCATACCACTTTTCTTGTTTCTTTGTGAGCCACTGTCAACATCCTGGGAACCCACCTGGCACAAACTTTTTTTAACACCAACACTTTCAGTACACTGCAAACACTTCCTTCCCCTATCCCAACGTAGCGTGACAATTCGTTCACTGTGATGCGTCTGTCAGCAGTCACCAATTAGTTAACTCTCTGCACATTGTCTGGAGTGTGTGCAGTACGAGGCCTGCCACTGCAAGGACAATCCTTAATATACCCGTGCCCGCTTTCATCAAGTAACCTGCTTGCCCACCGACTAACTGTACTGCGATCGACAGCAGCATCTCCATATACCTTTTTCAACCTCTTGTGGATGTTTCCCACTGGCTCATTTTCACAGCACAGGAATTCTATGACAGCACGTTGTTTCTGATGAATGTCAAGTGTAGCAGCCATCTTGAAGACATGCTGTGATGGCGCCACTCACGGGAACAGGTTGAACTAAGTTTGAGTACAAGCGGGAAAGATGTATCTACACAATGTAAAACTTTCAAAAATGCAGAATGAAAACTGTATTTCTACAAAAATAGTGTGCATTTCTTTTGGAATGACCCTTGTAGGTCTGGCAGTAGATGTTGACCCTGCTGGCTCTTATTGGCTGTCTTTAGAAATGTTGAGTCCTGACAAGATGTCATCTTCAGTTCTAATAATCTCGTCTGTCTCCTGTAAATTACAAGTAATAATCAATAGTAACCAATATTAATTATGTATTACTGGTATTACATGACTAACATAAAAATAGGAGCCTATTAAAAAACATTAAGTCATGTCGTTGGCCTCAGACCAATAACGTAGTAATTAGTTTTCCAGTCACCAAAACAATTATCAGTCCTGTTTTACAAATATAATATATAAACTCAACCCCCGCCCCCCATAGTTAAAGTAAGTTTAAGTATGATTTCTGTTTCAGCTACCTACGATACCTGCAGCTTGGAACACATTGGAACCTGCCTCACTGTGTTGGTGCTCTGGATGGGAAATGTGTTGTTTTGCAAGCTCCAATGAACTTGGGTACAGAATACATCAATTATAAATCCAGCTTCAGTATTGTGCTTTTTGCATTAGTGGACAGGAATTGTAACTTTATGTTTGCTGACATGGGATGCCAAGGAAGAATTTCGGATGGAAGAATTATTGGTTGGTTGGTTTGGGGGGGATTAAAGGGACCAGACTGCGACGGTCATCGGTCCCTTTTTCCAAAAAAAAAGTAAAACCACCCAAAGAGAATAAAAAATGAACAACAGGAAAGACGTCAGACGACACAGGACAAGAAATACTCCTACAGAGATCAGACGAAACAAATTAAAATCACACAGAGTGTGACAGTGGTTGGCCGACCATAGAGATAAAAAGGAAAAGCCAACCACCGAGAACACATTAAAAACTCAGCGTAAAATCGTAGGCCAATGGCCAGAATCAACACAAAAGAACAGAACAAACACTCAGAGTAAATAATAAAAACCCCCTGCCCGAATAAAACGGAAAACTAAGTCAGCCATACCAGGGTCATCACATAAGAGGGCAGGGAGTGTATCAGGCAGCGCAAATGTCTGCCTGACCACAGCTAAAAGGGGGCAGGCCAACAAAATGTGGGCCACTGTCAAAGCCGCCCCGCAGCGACATACAGGAGGGTCCTCCCGGCGCAGTAAATAACTGTGTGTCAGGTGGGAGTGGCCAATGCGTAGCCGACAAAGGACGACAGAGTCCCTGCGGTTGGCTCGCAGGGATGACCGCCACACAGTCGTCGTCTCCTTGATGGCACGGAGTTTATTGGGCATGATCCGATTGCGCCATTCAGCGTCCCAAAGCGCAAAAACTTTTCGGCGGAGGACTGCCCGCAAATCAGTCTCTGGGAGGCCAACGTCCAGAGACTGTTTACTCGTGGCCTCTTTCGCCAGGCGGTCAACATGTTCATTGCCCGGGATACCGACATGACCGGGGGTCCACACAAAGACCACAGAGCGGCCGCAACGCGCAAGAGTATGCAGGGACTCATGGATAGCCATCACCAGACGAGAACGAGGAAAACACTGGTCGAGAGCTCGTAAACCGCTCAGGGAATCGCTACAGATAACGAAGGACTCACCTGAGCAGGAGCGGATATACTCTAGGGCACGAAAGATGGCGACTAGCTCAGCAGTGTAAACACTGCAGCCAGGCGCCAAGGACCGTTGTTCAGAATGGTCCCCTAGAGTTAGCGCATACCCGACACGACCAGCAACCATCGAACCGTCGGTGTAAACAATTCCAGAGCCCTGATACGTGGCCAGGATGGAATAAAAGCGGCGGCGGAAGGCCTCTGGAGGGACCAAGTCCTTCGAGCCCTGTGCCAAGTCGAGCCGAAGGCAAGGGCGAGGAACACACCACGGGGGTGTACGCAGAGGCGCCCGGAAAGGAGGTGGAACTGGGAAAAACCCAAGCCCGCAGAGAAGCTCCTTGATGCGTACGGCGATCGGACAACCCGACCGGGGCCGACGGTCTGGCAGATGGACGACTGACTGCGGGAACAGGACACGATAATTTGGATGCCCGGGCAAGCTAAAAACATGGGCAGCATAAGCGGCCAGCAAACGTTGGCGTCGGAACCGCAGTGGAGGTACACCTGCCTCCACTAGGACGCTGTCCACAGGGCTGGTGCGGAAAGCACCAGTGGCAAGGCGTATCCCGCTGTGGAGAATTGGGTCCAGCACCCGCAACGCAGATGGGGATGCTGAGCCATAAGCTAGGCACCCATAATCCAGGCGAGACTGGATTAACGCCTGGTAGAGCCGCAACAGGGTAGATCGGTCGGCGCCCCAGCGGGTGTGGCTCAAACAACGCAGGGCGTTGAGATGCCGCCAACACGCTTGTTTAAGCTGCCGGATATGAGGCAGCCAAGTCAACCGGGCATCAAAAAGGACACCCAAAAACCTGTGGGTCTCCACCACAGCAAGAAGTTCGTCGGCAAGATAAAGCCGCGGCTCAGGATGGACCGTTCGGCGGCGGCAGAAATGCATAACGCGGGTCTTGGCAGCCGAAAACTGAAAACCACGCGCTACAGCCCAAGACTGCGCCTTGCGGATTGCGCCCTGTAGCTGACGTTCAGCTGCTGCAATGCTAATAGAACTATAGTAAAGACAGAAGTCGTCAGCATACAGGGAAGCGGAGACAGAATTTCCTACTGCCGCAGCGAGACCGTTTATTGCAATTAAAAACAGGCAGACACTGAGGACAGAGCCCTGGGGTACCCCGTTCTCCTGGACGAGGGAGGAACTATACGAGGCCGCGACTTGCACGCGGAAGGTACGATACGACAGGAAATTGCGGATAAAGAGCGGCAGAGGGCCCCGAAGACCCCATCCATGAAGCGTAGAAAGGATGTGATGACGCCATGTCGTATCGTACGCCTTCCGCATGTCGAAAAAGACAGCGACCAGGTGCTGACGGCGGGCAAAGGCTGTACGGATGGCCGACTCAAGGCTCACCAGATTGTCGGTGGCGGAGCGGCCTTTACGGAACCCACCCTGAGACGGAGCCAGAAGGCCCCGAGACTCCAGCACCCAATTTAAGCGCCGGCTCACCATCCGTTCAAGCAACTTGCAAAGAACGTTGGTGAGACTAATGGGACGGTAGCTGTCCACCTCCAGAGGGTTCTTTCCAGGTTTCAAAATGGGGATGACAATACTTTCCCGCCATTGCGACGGAAACTCACCCTCGACCCAGAGACGGTTGTAAAGGTCGAGGAGGCGTCGCTTGCAGTCCACTGAAAGGTGTTTCAGCATCTGACAGTGGATGCGATCTGGCCCGGGAGCGGTATCAGGGCAAGCGGCAAGGGCACTCTGAAATTCCCACTCACTGAATGGAGCGTTGTAGGGTTCAGAAGCGTTGGTGCGAAAAGAAAGGCTCCGACGTTCCATCCGCTCTTTAATGGAGCGGAAGGCCTGGGGGTAATTCGCAGAAGCGGAACTCATAGCAAAATGCTCTGCTAAGCGGTTTGCAATGACGTCGGAGTCAGTACAAACTGCTCCATTCAGTGAGAGCGCAGGGACGCTGGCAGGGGTCCGATAGCCGAAGACCCGTCGAATCTTGGCCCAGACCTGCGATGGAGTGACATGGAGTCCAATGGTGGACACATACCGCTCCCAGCACTCCTTCTTGCCTTGGCGGATAAGGAGGCGGGCCCGCGCACGCAGCCGTTTGAAGGCGATTAGGTGGTCCATGGAGGGATGTCGCTTGTGACGCTGGAGCGCCCGCCGGCGATCTTTAATCGCTTCAGCTATCTCAGGCGACCACCAAGGCACAGCCCTCCGCCGAGGGGACCCAGAAGAACGGGGAATGGCAGACTCGGCGGCAGTGACGATGCCGGCGGTGACCGATGTAACCACCGCATCAATGGCATCAGTTGAGAGAGGCTCAATAGCGGCAGTGGAGGAGAACAAGTCCCAGTCAGCCTTATTCATAGCCCATCTGCTAGGGCGCCCAGAAGAGTGACGCTGTGGTAGTGACAGAAAAATCGGAAAGTGATCACTACCACACAGGTCGTCATGCACACTCCAGTGGACAGATGGTAAGAGGCTAGGGCTACAGATTGAAAGGTCAATGGCGGAGTAGGTGCCATGCGCCACACTGAAGTGTGTGGAGGCACCATCATTCAAAATCGAGAGATCGAGCTGCGACAATAAATGCTCAACGGTGGCGCCTCGACCTGTTGCCACTGACCCACCCCACAGAGGGTTATGGGCGTTAAAGTCGCCCAGTAATAAGAAAGGTGGCGGCAATTGGGCTATCAGCGCAGCCAGGACATGCTGCGCGACATCACCCTCCGGTGGAAGGTAAAGACTGCAGACGGTAAGAGCCTGCGGCGTCCACACCCTAACAGCGACAGCCTCTAAAGCTGTTTGTAGAGGGACAGACTCGCTGTGAAGAGAGTTAAGGACATAGATGCAGACGCCACCAGACACCCTTTCATAAGCTGCTCGGTTCTTATAATAACCCCGATAGCCACGGAGGGCGGGGGTGCGCATTGCTGGAAACCAAGTTTCCTGCAGAGCAATGCAGAGGAAAGGGTGAAGGCTGATAAGTTGGCGGAGCTCAGCTAGATGGTGGAAGAAACCGCTGCAGTTCCACTGGAGGATGGTTTTGTCCATGGCTGAGAAAGGCGTGCCGGGACTGGGACGGCAGATTACGCCGCTGAGTCACCTGCTGCCTCCGATTGAGCACCCGTGCTAGTGCTATTGCTATTGCTATTCACGGCGTCTGAGGGACTGGCGAGATCGAGGTCCTCAGCGGACGCCAGAATCTCCACCTCGTCCCCAGACGCAGAGCTAGAAGGTTGCGATGGGGTGGCTACCACCGCGCGTTCCTTGGGCTTAGAGCTGCTGCTCTTTGATTTCTCACGCTGCTCCTTGGGTTTAACTGGCTGGGAGGGCTTCACCGATTCAGTCTCCGGGACTGAGGAGGATCGGGAAGCCCTTCGACCTGCAGATTGTGGGCACTTACGCCACTGGCTATCGTCAGCCTTCCCGCCGGTGGAAACCTGGGAAGGGAGGGACCCAAGGGACCTCTTGCGAGCGTTAGAAGCCGAAGAAGTTGGACACTTCTCCGGCTTAGAAGCGGGGACCGACGTCCCCGATGGGGGGGATGGTGTTGCTCCTGAGGTAGGTGGCACAGGAGCAACCCGGTGGGTAGAGCCCCCCACTGGCAAGGGGGCAGGAGGAGTTGTACCACTCGTCGATCCGGCCGGAAGGCACGAAACTGATGGGGCTAGCACAGGTGTTGTAGCAGCGGCGTAGGAAGTTGTCATTCGCACTGGATGGAATCGGTCGTACTTCCGTTTGGCCTCAGTATAAGTCAGTCTGTCCAGGGTCTTATATTCCATGATTTTGCGCTCTTTCTGGAATATTCTGCAGTCTGGCGAGCAAGGTGAATGGTGCTCCCCGCAGTTGACGCAGATGGGAGGCGGGGCACATGGAGTATCGGGATGAGACGGGCGTCCGCAATCTCGACATGTGAGGCTGGAAGTGCAGCGAGAAGACATATGGCCGAACTTCCAGCACTTGAAGCACCGCATCGGGGGAGGGATATAGGGCTTGACGTCACATCGGTAGACCATCACCTTGACCTTTTCCGGTAACGTATCACCCTCGAAGGCCAAGATGAAGGCACCGGTAGCAACCTGATTGTCCCTCGGACCCCGATGAACGCGCCGGACGAAATGAACACCTCTACGTTCTAAGTTGGCGCGCAGCTCGTCATCAGACTGCAAAAGGAGGTCCCTATGGAAAATAACACCCTGGACCATATTTAAACTCTTATGTGGAGTAATAGTAACGTTAACATCCCCCAACTTGTCACAAGCAAGTAACCTGCGTGACTGGGCGGAGGATGCTGTTTGTATCAGTACGGAGCCAGAGCGCATTTTAGACAAGCCCTCCACCTCCCCAAACTTGTCCTCTAAATGCTCGACGAAGAACTGAGGCTTTGTGGAGAGAAAAGACTCCCCATCAGCTCTCGTGCAAACTAAGAATCGGGGCGAATAACTGTTACCTCCATCCTGGGACTTACGCTCTTCCCACGGCGTGGCCAGGGAGGGGAACGTTTTCGGATCGTACTTCTGAGCATTAAATTGAGCCCGAGAACGCTTAGAGACTGCTGGCGGCTGGCCGCCAGCGAGAGATGATGTACCACGCTTCATTGCGGGTCATCCGCCCTGATGCCACCTACTCCGACCAAGGGCCCTCCCCACGGGCGCCACCCAGCCACAGCAAAGGCCACCTGGCAGGATGGCCGTTGCCGGGAGTCCTGATACCCCAGGAGGATAGGCATCTACTCCTTGGCATACGTGGGGAGTTAACGGCGCAGGCATCAGTAGAGCGATCCCTGTGTTGTCAGGGGGCTACAACCAAGAGGGTACATGGCGGCCCCACCACAACGGACTGGCTACCGTGCTGGATCTTAGGTGCAAAACTGTCCAAGGTCGTCGTCGCAGTTAAAAGAAACACTGCAGAGGGCAGCGTGGTAATCGCACCCAGGGACGTATCCCCGCCCTAAAGATCGAAAACGAGCGGGACACCATTGCAACGACGTGAAAGCCGGCTAAAGGTCTAATTGCACGACGGATACAGTGCACCATGTAAGGCGCCCTTCCCCAATTGGCTCGCTCTTCGGAATAATTTAGAAAGATGGAGGTCAAACCCGAGAGGGGACCATCACATAAGGCCGAAACAAGTGAGACTCCTTTTAGTCGCCTCTTACGACAGGCAGGAATACCGCGGGCCTATTCTAACCCCCGAACCCGCAGGGGGTGATGGAAGAATTATTCAAGGGAGCAAGCTACATACTATAACTGGAAGCACATTGGGACTTCCGGTAGCGGAACTGCTGCCGGGGTGTTCTATGCAAATACCTTATTTCTTTGCAGGTGATAGTGCGTTTGCTGTAAGTGAAAACCTCATGAAGCCATACTCTGGAGACTTTGCCAAAGGAATTCCTCACAGAATTTTTAATTATCACTTGAGTAGGGCCCAATGGTTGGTCGACAACGCCTTCGGTATACCAAGCTCAGTGTTTCGGGTTCTAAGAAAACCAATGCTTTTGACACCTGAAAAAAACTGAGGTGATAGTGATGGCAGTCATTTTGTTACACAAATTTCTACACTCCTGCTTCCATTGACCATGAAGAGAATGCAGTTCTAATTGAAGGGTCATGGAGGGTCCAGGGTGAAGATAATATGTTGTTACCACTCAGACATGTCCCCCAACAATCCACAAATTATTGTCAAAAAATTAGGGATGAAATAGCAGATTATTGTATGAAATAAGGATTCCTAGAACGGCAACACAAATATGCTTGCATACATCAACATTTTCTTACTGTAGTAAGCCCTTTTCTTGGAACGTCTCTGTCCTCCAAAAACTTGCAAGCTTCATAAGCAAACCACCTGCTTACGTAAAAATCATCTCTTCCTGAAACAATAAAATATAGACTGCAATAAAACCCAGTTTAAAAAAACACAGAACTGTAAAGTACTTGTGACTGTTATTATAAAAGTTTGTATGATGTATGTAAATAAATCGCTTTAAAATGAAAATGAAGGCTATTATTTTATAATACCATTCATTTTCTTTACCGTGCGAGGTGGCTCAGTGGTTAGACACTAGACTCGCATTTGGGAGGACGCTGGTTCAATCCCGCGTCCGGTCATCCTGATTTAGGTTTTCCGTGATTTCCCTAAAATCGGTTCAGGCAAATGCCGGGATGATTCCTTTGAAAGGGCACGGCTGACTTCCTTCTCCATCCTCCCCTAATCCGATGAGACCGATGACCTCGCTGTCTGGTCTCCTTCCCCAAACAACCCAACCCAAGCCTCATTTTCTTAATATACAGTTTACAAAATTATTCGAATAGTAATAATGACAGTTGTGATCGGCCACATCGCTAAACTTGTCAACTATTTAAATTATCACAATTAAGAGATTTAGGAACATAATATCTTATTAGATTCACAACTTACCTTTTCCTGTTCCCATGCTGTTTTTCAATTTGCCCTTCTCCTGTCGGTATGAAGACAGCACAGATTTTTTTTTCCTGCACTGGTCCACAGATACATCCATCCCCACAGATATTTCTCGCCATGTATCTGCTTTCATGTGTTTCCTGTAATGATCCTTATGCTGAGGATCCCAAAGGCTGGATTGTTTTCTATATTCATCAATTAGTTTAATTAAAGTCACTTCCGACCACTCCATATTTAATCGCTGGAAAATCAATCACAAAATCCATTTATTGAAGCCTGACAATATATTAACTAAAATGTGATATTTTAGTTCAACTTAAAAATCCCTCTTGTCTCATTAATATCTTGCAAAACAATACACTTGTGCACACTAAAAAAGACAAATCTTTCGCGCTGCCATCCAAATCTGAACTAAGAACATTCAAAGTGTTCATTGAAAAAACTGACAGGAGACAGATCGCGGTGCGTCGTGCATGCACAGCGTGCACACCAAGTCCATATATGGCGAATTCAATGCGCAAGAGCGAGGCTTAAGTGTGGACGCACCTTAATGGGCAAGTTTCCTCTATCAGTGCTTCAGATACCTGCAATGGAAAATGATGTTGTTGTTGCTGCTGTTGTTGTTGTTGTTGTAGTAGTTGTTGTGGTCTTCAGTCCTGAGACTGGTTTGATGCAGCTCTCCATGCTACTCTATCCTGTGCAAGCTTCTTCATCTCCCAGTACTTACTGCAACCTACATCCTTCTGAATCTGCTTAGTGCATTCATCTCTTGGTCTCCCTCTACGATTTTTACCCTCCACGCTGCCTTCCAATACTAAATTTGTGATCCCCTGATGCCTCAGAACATGTCCTACCAACCAGTCCCTTCCTCTTGTCAAGTTGTGCCACATACTCCTTTTCTCCCCAATTCTATTCAATACCTCCTCATTAGTTATGTGATGTACCCATCTAATCTCCAGCATTCTTCTGTAGCACCACATTTCAAAAGCTTCTATTCTCTTCTTGTCCAAACTATTTATCATCCATGTTTCACTTCCATACATGGCTACACTCCATACAGATACTTCCAGAAACGACTTCCTGACACTTAAATCTATACTCAATGTTAACAAATTTCTCTTCTTCAGAAACGCTTTCCTTGCCATTCCCAGTCTACATTTTATATCCTCTCTACTTTGACCATCATCAGTTATTTTGCTCCCCAAATAGCAAAACTCCTTTACTACTTTAAGTGTTTCATTTCCTAATCTAATTCCTTCAGCATCACCTGACTTAATTCGACTACATTCCATTATCCTCGTTTTGCTTTTGTTGATGTTCATCTTATAGCCTCCTTTCAAGACACTGTCCATTCCGTTCAACTACTCTTCCAAGTCATTTGCTGTCTCTGACAGAATTACAATGTCATCGGCGAACCTCAAAGTTTTTATTTCTTCTCCATGGATTTTAATACCTACTCCGAATTTTTCTTTTGTTTCCTTTACTGCTTCCTCAATATATAGATTGAATAACATTGAGCAGAGGCTACAACCCCGTCTCACTCCCTTCCCAACCACTGCTTCCTTTTCGTGCCCCTCGACTCTTATAACTGCCATCTGGTTTCTGTACAAATTGTAAATAGCCTTTCGCTCCCTGTATTTTACCCCTGCCACCTTTAGAATTTGAAAGAGAGTATTCCAGTCAACATTGTCAAAAGCTTTCTCTAAGTCTATAAATGCTAGAAACGTAGGTTTGCCTTTCCTTAATCTTTCTTTAAGATAAGTTGTAAGGTCAGTATTGCCTCAGGGGTTCCAACATTTCTACGGAATCCAAACTGATCTTCCCCGAGGTCGGCTTATACCAGTTTTTCCATTCATCTCTAAAGAATTCGTGTTAGTATTTTGCAGTTGTGACTTATTAAACTGATAGTTCGGTAATTTTCACATCTGTCAACAACAGCTTTCTTTGGGATTGGAATTATTATATTCTTCTTGAAGTCTGAGGGTATTTCGCCTGTCTCATACATCTTGCTCACCAGATGATAAAGTTTTGTCAGGACTGGCTTTCCCAAGGCTGTCAGTAGTTCTAATGGAACGTTGTCTACTCCTGGGGCCTTGTTTTGACTCAGGTCTTTCAGTGCTCTGTCAAACTCTTCACGCAGTATCATATCTCCCATTTCATCTTCATAGAGGATATACTCCTTCCACCTTTCTGCTTTCCCTTCTTTGCTTAGAACTGGGTTTCCATCTGAGCTCTTGATATTCATACAAGTGGCTCTCTTTTCTCCAAAGGTCTCTTTAATTTTCCTGTAGGCAGTTTCTATCTTGCCCCTAGTGAGATAAGCCTCTACATCCTTACATTTGTCCTCTAGCCATCCCTGCTTAGCCATTTTGCACTTCCTGTCGATTTCATTTTTGAGACGTTTGTATTCCTTTTTGCCTGCTTTTTTTCTGCATTTTTATATTTTCTCCTTTCATCAATTAAATTCAATATCTCTTCTGTTATCCCAGGATTTCTATTAGCCCTCGTCTCTTTAACTACTTGATCCTCTGCTGCCTTCACTACTTCATTCCTCAGAGCTACCCATTCTTCTTCTACTGTATTTCTTTCCCCCATTCCTGTCAATTGTTCCCTTATGCTCTCCAGGAAACTCTGTACAACCTCTGGATTAGTCAGTTTATCCAGGTCCCATTTCCTTAAATTCTCACCTTCTTGCAGTTTCTTCAGTTTTAACCTACAGTTCATAACAAATAGATTGTGGTCAGAGTCCACATCTGCCCCTGGAAATGTCTTACAATTTAAAACCTGGTTCCTAAATCTCTGTCTTACCATTATATAATCTATCTGATACCTTCTAGTATCTCCAGGATTCTTCCATGTATACAACCTTCTTTTATGATTCTTGAACCAAGTGTTAGCTATGATTAAGTTATGCTCTGTGCAAAATTCTACCAGATGGCTTCCTCTTTCATTTCTCACCCCCAACTCATATTCTCTCCCTTTTCTTACTCTCGAATTCCAGTCACCCATGACTATTAAGTTTTCGTCTCCCTTCACTACCTGAATAATTTCTTTTATCTCATCATACATTTCATCAATTTCTTCATCATCTGCAGAGCTAGTTGGCGTATAAACTTGTACTACTGTAATAGGCATGGGCTTCATGTCTATCTTGGCCACAATAATGCATTCACTATGCTGTTTGTAGTAGCTTACCCGCATTCCTATTTTTTTATTCATTATTAAACCTACTCCTCCATTACCCTTATTTGATTTTGTATTTTTAACCCTGTATTCACCCGAGCAAAAGTCTTGTTCCTACTGCCATCGAACTTCATAATTCCCACTATATCTAACTTTAACCTATAATTTCCCTTTTTAAATTTTCTAACCTACCTGCCTGATTAAGGGATCAGACATTCCACACTCCGATCCATAGAATGCCAGTTTTCTTTCTCCTGATAACGACGTCCTCTTTAGTAGTTCCCGCCCGGAGATCCAAATGGGGGACTATTTTACATCCGGAATATTTTACCCAAGAGGACACCATCATCATTTAACCATACAGTAAAGCTCCATGCCCTCGGACAATATTACGGCTGTAGTTTCCCCTTGCTTTCAGCTGTTCGCAGTACCAGCACAGCAAGGCCGTTTTGGTTAGTGTTACAAGGTCAGATCAGTCAATCATCCAGACTGTTGCCCCTGCAACTACTGAAAAGGCTGCTGCCCCTCTTCAGGAACCACACGTTTGTCTGGCCTCTCAACAGATACCCCTCCGTTGTGGTTGCACCTACGGTACAGTCATCTGTATCGCTGAGGCATGCAAGCCTCCCCACCAACGGCAAGGGCTATGGTTCATGGGGGGAAACGGAAAATGGTTGGTTAAAAATAGCAAAGCATCTCGCAGCATTATGGCAACTCAACAGTTCCATCGGCACTTTGAGCAGGAAACGTGTGTAAATAAAGAAACCACCAAGAACTGTATAACAAAATAAAAACAAAAATACAAAATGCACACAACATACCAAACATTTCCAGAATGCCAGAATACTCTCTCACACATGCACACACAAAGATACCATCACACAGAAAAGAAGCAGATGGTATACTATGACCTACACACACACACAAATTAACACACAGAGTAACAAACATAATAATAAAAAAAGGGCTCCCAAATAGCATATAAAACTATGGAAAGCCTCCAGTCAATAACAAAGAGTGGAATAGGAATGTACAAACTTGAATGTCAAAAGTTGTGATGCAATATACACAGGAATTATATGAAGGAATTTTAAAGCATGGTTCAAAGAACATATCAGGTACTGGAAGTATGAGAAAGAACATTCCACATTTGCAGAGCACTTAAGACACCACAACCACCATCCTACAAACATGGAACAAGATATGAAAATAATAAGAATAAACCTTATGCAAATGCAAGAAAACTACAACATCCAGAATGCCATTTCTGAAAGCAAACATGTGATAAATGAGAAAATTCACATCAATTTCAGACTCTCTACGACACTTAACAAAAGAAATTATAAGATAAAACTAAATTTAAAATGGCAACTAAAAAAAGAAGAAGAAGAGCAGCGCAAAAAAATTGAACAAAAACACAACATTTAGAACAATGGTCATGAAACAACATCATAGAAAAGCAAACTGCCAGAACTGTTTGTAAGCTATACATATATCATCCCAACATGTAAACTAAACAGTATAAACAAAAATATGTGCATGTTCCAGGCCACTGAAGATGCCTTTTAAAGAATGAAGATGAAATGTGTATGGCACGAAAATTGTTTCGTTCAACTGTAATCAGACAATCCAACAGTAAAAATTGTCAACATACTGTAATAAAATAGTTTTGTTTTTGTTTGACCTTGTGACACAAATGGCAGTGGATTGTTGACAGCTGAATTCAGCGACATCACCCCAGATATTTACTACCTCATTATGGCTGTAGCATAAACCCTGGAGTCAGTGTTCTGCTGTTCCAGTAATATCACTCAGCTGCTGCCAGAATGGCAAAGACAATTTCATTGAGTTCTAAAATATTCACTGAAACTGAAAATAAGACTTTGCTGCAGCTCTGATGTGACTTTAAATGAAACACCATAAACAAATTTTCGATTACTTCTAAATATGTGGGATGTGCAGATGTCTGATTAAGGCCATGAACACAGATATTAACATTTGTCAATGGACGTCTGCTTAACAGCACTTTTGAATTTCAAATCATCTGTTTACTCGACTGCTGAAATAAGATATCAGAAGCTGGGCCCTTACATGTTCGTAATACAGTTTAGAACAAACAGTCCACAATTCAGTTCACACAAAACCATCAATCTAAATCCTCTAGAAAAAATAAATAAAATTTCTGTCTTTCTTCCAGCCACAATGCTCACATGAATTGTTTATTTGCTGCTTGAGTGAGCTATGGTGTGATAGTGTTCTTGCAATTTGATGGCTGCTGATTCCTGAAGGTTTAATACCTCTTTGGTACCTTCTTCCTCCCATCATTCTGCAATGGATCTTCTTATTTGTGATTTTTTCCTTCATCTCCTGCTGTGCTCTCTTCTTGAGCATCCTCTTCTGAGTCCATTTACGCATCATTTCTTCCTCTTAGAATACAACAAATAGTAGTAACCACAATACACCAGTCATCCTCTAAAGCGTTTAATACTCAATTCTTCTTTTCTCGCAGTAATGGCATTGTCAGCCTCAGAATTGCTACTTCTGTTACCCTCCAAACCCATCCTCTGCCCAACACTGACAAAACTTTTCTTTTCTTCACAATTTAATGAAACTCTGCCAATTTTAACTGCAGCTGCAACTCAGCATCTCCAGTCTTCTGAGAAACCTTTGAACAGAACTCTTGTCAGCTGCTTCCCTTCACCCATAAAAAATTAATACAGATATATATTTTCCCCTACCAAGCCAAGCTTCCAGATGTACAAAGAGAAGACATAGAAATTACATTGATATAATATTACAACACAAATATCATCAGTTTAGATTTTTCCAGCATAGCAAAATCTTGAATAGTTCTCATGCATTCAGCTGGGTGGCGCCAGCCTATAGGCACCATATTTTGCTAAGTCGACTTCTTGACATCTTCCAAAATGCCTGAAGGTAGTAAGAAGTCAGCTTGCCACAACATTGCACCTCCTGGATGACACCACTTAGCTGAATAACCAAGAACTATTCAAAACATCAGTTTACATAACAATTATTCACTACATTTTCAGACATAAGGTCACAAATTGACTCGGTAAAGTTCAAAAGAGAAAAAAATTAAGGAAGATATGTACAGTTTTATATTGCCCCCTATGAGATAATGAAGTAGTGGAAACACTGGCACGAAAATACTAAAGGGAGGGCCAAAAACCTTCTCTCTCATATGCCTCCCAAATTTTAGTAATTATTGTTTCTTATTTAGAATTCTTATATTTATTGATTATTATTTAGAATTTGCTATAGCAGGAGCAGGTTTAATAATTAATGTGAAATAAAACACAGGTAAGCTACTATGAACAAAATAGTGAACACATTATTGTAGCCAATATACACACAAAGCCAACACCCACCACAGCAGTACAAGTTTTTATGCCAACTAGCTCTGCAGATGAAGAGACTGAAGAAATGTATGACAAGAAAAAAGAAATTATTTAGGTAGTTAAGGGAGGTGAACATTTAATAGTATGAGATGGGAGATAGGTTGCTGTAAGAAGAATTTGACAGAGCTCTGAAAGACCTAAGTTGAAACAAGGCCTCAAGAGTAGATGATATTCCATCAGAACTACTAATAGTCTTGGGGCAAAACTCTTCCATATGATATACAAGAAGTTCGAGAAAGACAAAATACCCACAGCCTTCAAGAAGAATGTAATAATTGCAATTCCAAAGAAAGCAGGTGCTGACAGATGTGAAAATTACCAAACTATCAGTATAATAAATCACAGCAGCAAAATACAAACACAAAATCTTTACAGAAAATTGGGTAGAAGCCGACCTCGCGAAAGATCAGGTTGGATTCTGGAGAAATGTAGGAACATGCGAAGCAGCATTACCTTGCGACTTAAAGCATTTGTAGACTTAACAGAAAGATCTGTACAATATTGACTGGGAAACTCTCTTTGAAATTCTGAAGGTAGCAGGGATAAGACAGGGAGTGAAAGGCTATTTACAACTTGTACAGAAACCAGACGACAGTAATAAGAGTCAAGAAGCATGAAAGAGAAGCAATGGTTAAGAAGGGAGTGAGTCAGGGTTGTAGCCTATCCCCAATGTTATTCAGTCTGTATATTGAGCAAGCAGTAAAGGAGACAAAAGAAAAATTTGGGACAGGAGTTGAAGTTGAGAGACAAGAAATAAAAATGTTGAGATTTCCTGATTACACTGTAATTCTGTCAGAGACAGCAAAGAATATAGAAGATCAGTTAAACAGAATGGACAGTGTCTTGAAAGGAGAATATAAGATGAACATCAACAAAAGCAAATTAAGGATAATGGGATGTAGCTGAATTAAATCGAGTGATGCTAAGGGAATTAGATTAGGAAGCAAGACACTTGAAAAAAGTACATGAGTTTTGATATTTGGGCATTAAAATAACTGATGATGGCCAAAGTAGAAAGGATATAAAATGTAGACTGGCAATGACAAGGAAAGTTTTTTCTGAAAAAGAGAAATTACTTAACATCGATTATAGACTTAAGTGTTAGGAAGTCTTGCTGAGAGTGTTTGTCTGGAGTGTAGCCATTTATGGAAGTGAAATGTGGACAAAAGCAGCTTAGGCAAAAAGATAATAAAGCTTTTGAAATGTGGTGCTACAGAAGGATACTGAAAATTATATGGGTAGATTATGTAACTAATGAGGAGGTACTGAATAGAATTGGGAGACAAGACATTTGTAGCACAACACGACCAACAGAAGGGATCAGATGATAGGACACATTCTGAGACATCAAGGGATCTCCATTATAGTACTGGAGGGAAGTGGGTATGTGTGTGTGTGTGTGTGTGTGTGTTTGAGAGAGAGAGAGAGAGAGAGAGAGAGAGAGTGTATGTCTGTTTGGGGGAGGGGGGGGGGGCTAAAAATCGTAGTGGGATTGGATACTAACATGGCTCTGTAGTAGCTGCTGGTATTCCCATGTGTAGATATTCCACTTCTCCTTTCCAACAATCTGAATATGCATCCACTAATAATCACATATACCTCATTCAGTGACTGTTGTAACTACAGCATAAGCTCTTAGTTTCAATGAACTACATTCACACTCTTGCCTAATTAGCAAGATATGTAGAGAAGTTACAGCAAAAATTCCCCAAAACAAATGTAACACCTATAAATAATGTTGCACTAAATACAATGATGTTACTTCCAATCACAGAGAACGAAGTCAATGAAACTGTTCAAAAACTGAAAAATAAAAAGTCAGTAGGCTTAGATGAAGTACCAATGTGTGTACTGAAACAATGCATAGGGATTATACAGGGCCCATTAACAAATATAATAAATGAATCCTTCACATCAGGGACATTTCCAGAGCAGTTAAAACAGGCAAGAGTTGTACCTTTGCTTAAGAAAGGTAATGCAGAATACATAAAAAATTACCAGCCCATTCCCTGCTGTCAGCATTCTCAAAAATAATAAATCAATTATGAAAGACAGATTAATGAATTACCTGAATAAATACAATCTTTTAAGCAAATCACAGTTTGGTTTCCGAAGTGGAAAAAATACGGAGTCAGCCGTAACAGAAGTCACAAAAGTTGTACTTGATGCTCTTGATAAAGACGAGTGGATCTTTCTAAGGCATCTGATACAGTCGACCACAAGATTCTATTAAATAAATTAGAAGCATTAGGAATAAGAGAGGTAGCTAATGACTGGTTTTGGTCATACCTAACAGATAGGGTACAAAGAGTAGAGATAACACATATTTCAAATACAATTAAACATTTAGTAAAACATTTATCAGAATCAAAATACATTAATATAAGGGTTCCACAAGGTAGCACATTAGGACCATTACTGTTCCTGATATACATCAATAACTTTCCCAGTAGTGTTACTCGTGGTGAAAAAATTCTCTTCGCTGATGACAGCAATATTATAGTCACTGAGAAAGCAAGAGAACTCCTTGCCGAGAAAGCAAATGAAACTCTCAAGGAAGTTTACGATTGGTCAATAAGCAATAAAGTGACATTGAACATAAAGAACACTAATGCCATGAATTTCAGTTTGAAGAGGAAAAATGATCATGTTAAATTAAATGTTGATGGCACCTCTGTAGACTGTGTAACAAATGCAAAATTTCTACGAATGAATATTGGTTCTCAGTTGAAGTGGTGTGAACACACAAAGATACTTGCAAACAGAATGCCATCAGCATGTTATGTCCTTAGAATCCTATCATCACTGTGTAACATGCAGTGTCTTTTAGTTACATATTTTTCAAATGTACACTCAGTTCTTAGCTATGGCATTATTTTTTTGGAACAACTGCAAAAAATATGAGCAGTTTTCAAAATCCAGAAAAGAGCCATAAGAATAATAACCAAAAATACTAGTTGAGCTCATTGTAAAGATCTGTTCAAAACACTGGGGATTTTAAATGCTCATTTGAATACATTTACCAGTCAGTTGTGCACATCAAAAATAACATTGGTAATTACTGCAAAAACAGCTCTGTCCATGACCATGCAACAAGAGATAGACTCGACTCACATTTACCAAGAAAAAATAAACATAAAACTCAAAACAACATTTTCTACCAAGGAATAAAACTGTACAATAAATTACCAAAAGAGATTAAAGAAATTTCAAAAATACACTTACTTAAAAAGGCAGCTGGAAAGTACCTGTTATGCAATACATTTTACGCATTGAAGGATTACTTAAATAAAACAGAGTAGGGGTTTGATAAAAAATGTTATAAAAAATGTTATACAAACAAATAAATATAGTAATAATGATTATAAAACATCCAACATTCCACATAACACCTTCACTTTATGTTTTTTCCTTTTTCTTTCCTTTCTAGAAATACTTACCCCCAAGCTATGCACAGCACAATACTAACACCTCTTCCTCAACACCTCTTCCTCTTCCTGAACTCAACATCTCACTCATTTGGTTGTATGAATAAAAACGAGAACATTCTTCAGAGTTGATACTCAGAGCAAAAGAACATTCTCAAAGAAAGTTCTCAGTTTTGTATGAATAAAAACTAGGAAGCATAATCTCTGACCCTGGAGTACTTTGTCTCTACCTCCCCTCCTTACTGAGTAAGTTCTCAGCAAAGAGATTAAAATCCAACATCTTTGGTTCTCAGTTTGAGTCGTATGAATAAAACAGAGAATATACTTTATACTCAGATGTTCGGAGAAAGTTCTCTGGTTGGCATGAATAAAACGAGTCTGAGAATATACTTCACACGAGTATGTTCTCATTGTGGGTTGAAGGGTGGGGGAAGTTGCTCAAAGCAAAGTATATTCTCCGATTTCGTATGAATAAAGCCAAAGAAGTTTCTCACAAGCGGAGAACATTCTCTGTTTTTGTGAGTGAGCTCCATAGCATACTTCGAGCCACAGTCTAACATTATGTTAGACTGTGCTTCGAACTGAGTGAGTTGTGTTGTGATTAAGCGTTACGGAGTGTTTTTAGCGAAAATAGCGGAATTTATGTTTGTTGAAAGGCAAAAAAAGATATACATAGTACGCAGGAACACAGAAGAAAGGAACTGTAGAAGTTTGTATAGATTTAACAGTCAAAACATTAATTGGCTGGCGAATCACTTTCTTCCGGAAAATCACGAAAGAAGAGGAGGCGCCCTTTCCAATGAATGCAAAATGAAAATATTTTTGCGCTATTTAGCAGATCCAGGCTTTCAGATAGATGTAGGAGAAGATTTGGGAGTACACCAGACTACAGTATCACTAACATTTTGGTATGTTCTGCAACAGGTCAACAGGAAAGCACCATTGTGGATCAGATTTCCGAGAAATATTAACAAACTAGAAACAGCTAAAGTTAAATGGCAATCGAGATACAAGTTTCCATGTGCGGTAGGGGCCCTAGACTGCACTCACATACCTATCATGAAACCTTCTTCACATGGAGACGAATAAGTCAATCGAAAGGGCTTTCCATCTATAAACGTGCAGGTGGCGTGTGACAACAGTGAAATGTTTACGAGTGTTGATGCTTCATTGCCAGGGTCTGTACATGACGCTAGGATATGGAGAAACTCCGATGTCTATCGTATATTGCGTGAGAACCAGTGCAACGCCCTAATTTTAGGAGATGAAGGATATGGCATTGCACCGTGGTTAATGACACCATTTCAAAATCCAGAAACACCTGATGAGAGGGCATACAACAGACTTCATTCTAAGGAAAGGGTGATAATCAAACGGTGCTTTGGACAGGTGAAAAGGCGTTTCCCAATTCTGCAAAATAAGGCTCGCCCAAACAAAAATCCCCAGTGTGATAGTAGCCTGTTTTGTTTTGCAACCTAGTGTGTACAGTGTGTGCGGCATTACATTATTTGTAGAAAAAAAGTATTGTATACCAGGAGTAAATGTAATGATTGTCTCTAACCAGAAGTCTGTAAATATATGTTTATACGAATTAGCTTCTTTTAAATTGATCTAAATTTGTAAATACTTTGACGTGCCCTACATCCTTGTAAGGAGAGATCTACAGATGAATAAAGCTACTACTACTACTACTACTACTACTACTACTACTTTCCTACATTTATCGTCACATATGCTGATTTGGTCAACATCTCATTGCCACTTTCCATTCTGACCTTTTTCAATGGCATTGTTACAGCTGAATAGTCCTTTGTAAGATGCTGATAAAGTATATTGAATATAGATGTGCATGTGCTGCCACTATCCACAAGAGCTGTGCTCAACATTTCACCTATTTTGATCTCTATTAAACTGTCATATACCTCCCAGTTCCTCTCATCTTCTTCTAAAGAACACTGTTCCACTTTGTGGTGAAGCAAGCTGGGATAATTTTAATTCCCCTGTTGTTTTGACATCTGCCTCCTTAAAATTCAATATTTCAATTTTAACTAATTACCACTAACACACGTGAATATAATCCGTATTTTCATAAAAGAGAAAGATTGGCCTTTAGTTTTAAAGAATATAACACCAGGTCTAATTTTGTGTTTATTTTTATGTATGTAATTGATTTTCTAATTTATTTGGACTATTCCTAGTTAATATCTTTTGTTATAGGATGAAATCAGTAATTGTCACGTAACTTGAATTCTATTGTTGACATGTAAACAAAGGTAAATTCTGCACTAAGTATAAACATTTGGAGGAACTACTAATAGTAATTTTAAAGGATCTATTTGGATCTGTTCGAAAACATGTTAGCAAAGCCAGCCTTTAATTAATTCCAAAGCAATTAACAGTTTTGTCAAAAGTATTGTTTGTGTAACTATATATGTTAATTTCATTATTTAAACAAATAATTTTGCTTAACCCTTATAGTAGAAGAAAGTGTTAAAAAGACAATTTTTTGATGTATTCAGTTAATTTAATGAGTTAAGTTTTAATTGTAATTTCTGTACATTTAACTTGGACAATTGGTTTCAGCGAGGATATAAGGGCCCGATTTTTGATCGTGAGTCAGTCAGTCCACGGCCGAGTTTCAGACGAGTAACCTGTGCTGATTAGAATGACAACAATGCTTCAAATTAGCTGTGGATTAAGTGTTAAACAATTAGGCCGTGTGCAAAAACCAACGACTGTCCGCTCTCTACGTACCTGATTATTCTTCAAGAATGGTGAACTTTTTAGTTACGTTTTACTGCTCGTAGATGTTCAACAGTAAACGAAGCAGTATGTGGAGGTTTGCGTTCAAACTATTAATGAAGCTTATCGAAAGTTAAACAATGGTGCACTGGCCAAATAACTGTGTATTATTGGGGGGGGGGGGGGGGGGGGGGGTTGTGAACAGTGACATTTAAGTACTGTGAAACGTAGCTGTGCATCTGTCAGCTACATTATTTACCACAGTCAGTGTTATTTACTGTAGTCAGTGTCAAAATTACAAACCCCACCTTCCAGCTAGTGTAAGCAACACGGTACGTCAACACCGAGGACAACAAATGAAGAAAATAAAAGCAGGTGGAACCGCTACAACTTTGTCATCAGTGTACACCACTGATATTTCTGGTTTGCTGGTCCCTCGTCATTTATTCAGTGGTTTTTTGACAGATAATTCCACTACCTCCACTGGTGCCTTATCAGGTCTGCGACTGTTCCCAAAATCTAGTGTTTCCTTATTTTCATCCAGGCTTTCTGATAAGGCTGACCAAATAGCAAATAATTTCAAATCTTCATCTTTCATCAACTTGGTTCATGGAATTTTAAAGGTACATCTCTCCTTACAATTAATGCAGTTCACTATTAATTCCATCATATCAAATTCCTCTTCCTCTGCTTCATTTAAACTACTGTGCCGTACAAGTCTCTTCTCCTCCTCCTCTTGATCAGAAACTTCTTCCCTTTCACCTTCTTTCCCTTCTTCTTCTCCCATTCCACTTAAGCCTTCTTCTGCTTCATCATCATCTTCATCTGCCTTCTCTTCTGTTTTCCCTCTTTCAGTGCTTTCTTCGATTTACCCAAGTCATCTTCTCTTCTATCATTCATACCATTCTCCCCCACTTTCTAATCCTCAGCTAGACCACCTCCTTGTTCACTGCCTTTGCTTTGTAGTTGACTGTCACCTTCCCTGTCTTCCTCTTTGCCTTCTTCATGATAAGTTCCCTTCCTTTACTCTTCTCAAATCCGATAGAAGCATTGATTACCATCTACCAGACCCCCTTGTCTATCCTTTCCTCATCCTTTCTTGATTTCCAGTCTCTTATTCTTCTGCTGCTTCTATGTCTTCCTTGTTCTCTCTCCACTATAGTGACTCCTGCTCCCACACATTCTTTCAAAGCTTGGATTATTAGTGACTTTGCCTCCCATCAGGTCATATCACTTCTGGCTATATCTATCTCAGTTCGTTCTGCCTCTTTTTTCTGGACTGATCAGAGTGACATCCATGAACTTGCTGGTGCCAGCTCCTGTTTTGTTGTGCGGCTGACCATGACCTGTCTCAGATTCATAACAAATCAGCAATCCAGCTTTTTTCATCACTTTTTCAATGGTATGAAAATTCTGCTAACCACCACCTCACTTAATTGAAAGTTAATTCCTTTAAGGATAGAATCTCCTTTGTCTTACGTATTCACGTTCTTCACCTTCACTTTCTTGTTGGCTGCTGTTCTGATCCTCTCTTCTGGCCTCTACAACTTTGAACGATCCTGCCTCCAACCGTTTGCCAGCACCCATCACCACATCTTTCAATCTCTGCCTGTGTACTATTTTGCTCTGTGTTGACCTGAGTGGCATCACATTAGCTGGTAACAACTTCCAATTCTCCTCTGATAGTTTCATCTATTTGCTACTTTGTCATGACGTCAACTTCACTGGAGGCTCATCTCTGCTGCTCACGATGCCTCACCCCCTCCCCCACCACCCCCTCCCACTTCACTACCACTAAATTCACTCAATTTGTGCTCATTGTTGCAATTTGCTGTATTCCACACCTCGCTCTTGGTTATTGCTGATATTGCTCAACAATTTCCCCTCCTTGCTGTCCAGTCTTTGTGTCCTTGTCTGTTTCCATTATTGTAATAATAATTCAGGGTCTCTGCTGTCCACACCAAATAGTTGAGACTGGATGCCAGTTCGTGTGTATGCAGACCACTACAAATTCATTTCTTAGTTTTTGAGCGTGTTCTGGTTTCAGTCTCTCCCTCTTCCTTCTCTCAATAGTATTCGCTCACTGTGTGGGTTTTCCCTGTTTCTTCCTTTCCCACCTTGTGGCTCATTATTATTCTCCTGATTGGATCCATCCATGTAATTTATGCACTGTTCAGGTGATGTACAATTGTTAAACTGTGGTTCTGTCCACTGTACTTTCCCCACAAAACTCTCATCATCATTCCCTGAACCTCGCACTCTACTTCCTGTAATCCTTTTGGCAATTTCTCCCATAATGCTAAACTGTAACTCACAGCAGGGAATGCCAATGATAGAAGCCTGTTCATAAATTATCTTCAGAATGTCTGGTACCAATATCTCCTACAAATGTTCTATTTCATCAGACTGAAACTGACATGTCTGAGAAGTTTCACAAGCCAACAAACAGAATAAATAGACAATATTGTGCACTGACTGCCTCATCTGTTACACCATCATCAAGGCTGTCATGACTGCTGAAGCTCCCAGAAATGGTCAGGGTGTTTGAAGTGTGGAACACTGTGTGCAATTATTTCCGAGTAAAGAAAAGTGCCTCAATGAGGACTGGCGTCAGAAGTAATTTGTTGATGCAACCAAATGATAACTTCCTACTGCCTGCAGGTGAATGGCCTCACATAATGTATAAATAAGATATTCACAGATATGCTCACAGTGCATGTTGATTTTGAAAAGAGAGAGTGGCATACAATATAGCCTGTCATGATATTTGCATACAACTCCCCAAAGCAAGGCACTACTGATTTTCCTTGTAACATGGTCAAGAGGCTGAAACAGCAATGGAAAGATTATTTCTGTTTCAGTCTGATGAAGAAGAGTAAGGTTACATCTAATGCCTCATCATCTGAAATGAAGAAGCAAGACAGCTGACAGGCATACAGACCTTGAAGACCCAGGTTAAGGACTGGGACCATTATAGCACCAAACACTGACTTGTGCACTACAAACGCAGGAAACCTAGTGTGGATTTTTATATCTGTGCAGCAAACGGATTTATCAGAAAAGTTATTAAAGTGCCACTTTGTCACACATCAAATCCTATGGGATTCTCCAGATGTCGCCTACAAAATTGAGGATGAGGATCGTACATCAATGAGACAAAAGCGTCATTCACAATCTTACGATGACTCATATTATATAGTTCCAAATAAATAGAAATGACTTGCATGTACTACAAACTCCAAGCGTGAAATTCTTATGGACCCAGGTGAAAAAATTTGATGGTGTCAGCATGTAGGTAAGCTTGAACTTCAAAAACTGTAATGATGTGTAGACCTGCAGATACAAATCTAGCATACCTTCACTCAGTACTGTCCTCCAGCATAAATCACCTGGGACAAGTCAGCCAAGGCCAATAAGGTATTTATTATATAGAAGTGCGCAGTACAAATATTACGTAAAGTTCCAGAATGCGATTTTCACTCTGCATCGGAGTACACGCTGATATGAAACTTTCTGGTAGATAAAAATTGTGTGCTGGACTGAGGTAGGAGACGAGGTACTGGCAAAAGTAAAGCTGTGAGTACGGGGCGTGAGTTATGCTTGGGTAGCTCAGATGGTAGAGCACTTGTCTGCGAAAGGCAAAGGTCCCGAGTTTGAGTCTTGGTCCAGACACAGTTTTAATCTGCCAGAAAGTTTCATTATGTAAAGTTGCTGTAAACAAACTTCTTCCAGAAACTCTTTTCAGGGACCTTCAGCATCATGGTGTGGGGAAACATTGGGTATGATGCATGTCACATTTGGTACAGACTGAGGGAACATAGCACAGTGTTACATTACTGACATCCTGCGTCCTTGTGAGTTACCTTTCATGCGACAGTATTATGAACGACCCATATTTCATCAGGTTGATGCTCATCCATACTTGGCACATGTCACTACAAACTGTCTGTGTGATGTTGAGTTACTCCCATGCCCAGCATGATTCTCAGATTTGTGCCTAATAGAAAATGTGTTGGATCACTGGCCAGTGTGTCTGGGCAGTTCTAGGCGCTTATCTGGAACCGCGCGACCGCTACGGTCACAGTTTCGAATCCTGCCTCGGGCATGGATGTGTGTGATGTCCTTAGGGTAGTTAGGTTTAAGTAGTTCTAAGTTCTAGGGGACTGATAACCTCAGATGTTAAGTCCCATAGTGCTCAGAGCCATTTGAACCTTCTTTTTTTGTGTTGGATCAGCTTCGAAGCCCATTCTGTTCAATGCCAGTATCAAGGACATAGAACAAGTGACTACAATTGTGGGCCAACTTGCTTCAGCAGTGGATGCAACAGCTTTACGACCCAAGCAAGTAAGTGCACGCATCCAGGCCAGAGGGGTGCAATGTCATGCTGATGGGAAGGCATATACTATGGAGTTCTTTGTAAATTTGACTTAATTTGTTATCTTTGAAATAACATCACATACCCTACCCTCTTAACCCATGAAGTTTCACTTGGGTGCTTAACTTTTGTCACACAGTGTATTTGTTACACAGTATTTCAGGCTGGCAAAATCCTTGCTCTGCATCTATTGTCAAGCATTCATGCCAAACAAGTCATGTACCAAGTTTACTAAGGAATTTTTACAGTCTGTACAGAGACAGCATCTAAACCTTTTAGTGTGTGTGTGTGTGTGTGTGTGTGTGTGTGTGTGTGTGTCCTAATTTTATAAGCTGTTGGATTTGAAGTCTTTACCTCTTTCCAGGTTGATCCATTTGTTTTTGTGGTGTTTCATTGCGACTTTCAAATTGACAATTCTTCAAAGGTCTCAGTGAAGTTAATGAAATTCTGTGACTTATTTATTAATCTAGACATATCTTTAACTTATATTGTCTCCTTTTAGAATACACCATCACCCCATTTATGTTGTGATTTAATACACTGAAGAGAATATACATCTAGAAGGCCTCATGGAAACAGTACCTCATTTCTCCGCGATGTGTAACTAGTGCTTTGACAACTGTGCCACCTCACTCACTACACAGTAAAGCACCTAGCAAAGACTAGCTTTTCAAAGAAGGTGAAATTCGTCCAACAAAACAGATATTTATACTGCTGTGCAGTTACCAGAATTAAATTTTCACACTGCACTGGAGTGTGTGCAGATTAGAAACTTCCTGGCAGATTAAAACTGTGTGCCAGACTGAGACTCTGTGCAGTTAAGCAACTAAGATACTCCATACCCCAAATAAAGTAGAAACAGTAACAGTTCCTTTCTGTTTCAAAGACCAACCCATCACTTGTATCTATCTTTGAAGCTATTTGGCTAGTAGTGGTTTCTATATGTATTTGATTGTACTTTTTTATTATTTATGTGACAGAAGTGTCATGAATGTGAGATATTTAAGCTTTAACTTCTGTCTAAACTTCACATCTTTCACTTCCAACCTCATAAGTATGTAGTTCCAGTCCCCACCCCTACCCTTCCTTCTTTTTTAACTAGGTTTTTAAGACTATAGAGTGTATATTTTTAATATATGACATCTGAGCCCTTGTAACTTTACTTTTATTTTCCTAAATCTTTGTTAGCTGCATCTATACCTGTATCAGGATAACGAAGTGATTGACAGCTAGGGGTGTAAGACGGAAGAAAAGCTGTTCAGCAAAATCATACAATGAAAACTCCAGGTTTCCCTGTGCCATGCACCTCATGGTGGTTTTCAGAGTAGGAGTTGTTTATTGACAGAAGAGGACAGCTACCATAGCAACAACCAGTTGGAGCACAAGTTTGGTCACACCTTCTATCCAAAGCGTAATCATCATACTGCTCTGCTTCCTCAGCTGTCAGATCCAGTCAGTTGCGGACAACACTTGCACCTCGTAACGTAACAATGCTGATTCATTTTCACTGTTTGCAATGTCTATGTGTGACATGTTTATTTTCTTGGAAATTTCAAAAGCTAGTTGCGAAAGTGTGCAAAAAAAGTAAGAAGATTATTACCCCTTTGCTAAGCAAATCCAGTATTACACGTTAACTGGCAGCGTGAATGCATCTAGAATGGAAATGCCTAGCTGTTGCTGCCACGACGACGTTGTGTGCACGGGACAAATGTGAACCGACAACATAGCCCCCTCCAATGCTTGAATCTTAATCACTTTGTTATTTTGATCGAAGTATAGTCTGTCACTATATATTGCACTGAGGACGTATCCTCTATAAGAGAACTTGCTAACATTTTGCAAGATATATACATAGACCTTTCTCTACCTTCCATACACTTCAGAAAACGGTTGCAAAAATTTCGAGCTAATGATCAACTGCAGCATTTTTTTTAATCTTACTTCTCAGAGATCATCCTTGTTAGTGGGAATACAGTTACTCAATACCACGATCCGCAGAATTCTTTTCACTCATCTCCCCATCCTGCCCCACTCCCCATCCCATTTTTGTCCTCTGCCTCTCTGCTCACATCAAGACTGTAGGTACCCTCATAATTTTTTGAGTCTAGTTTATACTGTACTTTATGGATCATTAACTAGCTCTATACTTTCTTCTATGCAAATAGTAATGAAGTATTGTTTATGGTGGTGCCTAAGTCAATGTGGTGATTGTTTCACTGTTCCCACTACACACAATCAAAACCAGATGATAGCATGATGAAATATGAACAACTTGTACAAGGAAAGGGAAGATGATAAGATGCAAGTTTAGACATTTTAATTCCAATATATATCAGCTGGCACTTTTTAAAAGACCGCATACAATTAAAGATATACATGTACATGTAATTATTGTGTATGTTCATTTGTACATCATTCCTACAAATACAAAATTATTTGTTTTGTGTAAGAATTTTCTAAATTTGTTAGAAATATACAATTTTCTACTATCACAAAATATTATATATCTAGAGCAGATGCTCTTTACATTTCAATTTATGTAAGAGAATCATCTCGTAACATTAATAGACATGAACTTACATTCTTGAACAATGGAAAAGTTTAGAATTATTAAAATACAATGAGGACAAACATACATAGATATGTATACTTTACGATATAAATAGTACTTACAACTTTGTTACAACCACATGACTTCAAAGCTTGAAAACTATAACAGTGTTATATTGATAAACAATATTTACTTCATGGTACACTACTGAACAATCAAAAATGTTGCATACTGCGGAACTCTACTGTCAGTCAAAAGATAACTTACTCTGTCCAGCATTTACGAGATCTGCTATAAAGGCAAATCACCAACTCATACTGCACAACAGAAACAAGTTACATATAATACAAATAAAGTAAGGTGTCACAGTAAATGTGCACTGAGATCAGTGCACATGTCAAATAATCACTAAAATTCAAGAGTTAAGAGCCTCCAGTAACAGAGCATAGAAATGTTAACTATGTGAAATACGTCACTAACTACCAGGTTACAGCAACACAAATTAAAATTTTACCTGCTTGTGGTTGTTTCAGGACTATCTTTGCCCTACCAAATGATATCAGACAAATGTTTCAAATTTGCAGACTTTATATGTTATCACAATATATGAGGGAAAGTTCAAGTTCTGTAATGGTTATGTTTTCCCAGGAACTGAATTCAAGATTGGAACTTATAAGAAATAATTGTCAAAAGCAAATGAAAGTTATATTCAGATGTGATGTTCAACACAAGATTAAATCAATAAAGGAACTGAAAGTACTTATTTTCAGAATCCATTCTTTGAATGTTAGAATCCAAATTGTGATCTTATTATGAACAGTCAATATATATTGCTATACCTGAATGAGGATGAATTTCACACAAAAAGAAGCGCTGTAACTTTCCTGAACAGTGCAAAATAAATTGTTCCGTAAACAAAGTACAGAAACTGGGCATTGAGTACACTAACTACCAGAACAATTAATGAAAAAGTGTGAGTATTATTGCAAGGATACCTTAGTACGACACAGTTTATGAGTTTCAGTGCCAAACTTACAGATAGTTACAGTATTTCATCTTAGTTACACCACTACTAAAAATCTCGACAAGTATAAAGCTACAATTTATTGAATATAATACATGGAACCAAATAATGCTAAAAACATAGATAAAACACAATAGACATATGGGAAATTTATAAATATTAAATAATCAGTTCACACATTTTTTCTTTTATAAAGTACCCAGCTACACTGTCTATTACACCGGGTACTCAGTCAAAAGTACCACATGATCAACTATGGTAACAAAATAGCTATCAAAATAAGAGCAAACTATACAATTAGTGAAAGAAACGTATGTTAAACTGTATTTCACTGTGTGAGACAGAAAAGTAGTGTCAGCTTGCCAATTCCAAAATAAAAGCAAGGTTAAAAAAAAGATACAGCAACAAAGCAAATGCTCACTAAACTTCCAACTTACAAATTGTTCTTTACAGAACAGAACAGTACTTAAGGTATGATGTGTTTAACATGAAATAGTATTTGTAAATAATGAAAGATAACCATTGTGTATCACTCAAGGCTAGGAGAGAGAAAAATAGCCAGTATGGAGCTGGAAGCACTGATCAGTATTAATTGAGATTCAAATTTCACAGTGCCAACAATTAGCTGGCAGCTGAAAACCAAAAAGAAATAACAGGATACAGAAGGAAAAGAATACAAGAAGGTAACACTGAGAGGAACTAAATAAAAGGAAAACTGAGGGCAAGAAAACGTACTCCAGACAAAAAATGATACGTCATGCTTATAATTTCCTTTATCTTCCCCCCTTTCCTGATTTATTTTTTAAAGACAACAGCAGCCTAAACAATTGAGATTTGAGATTCAATGTGTATTATCTCTGTTTTTGTGCTGTCAGTTCTGTTGTAGTTACATCTGAGTGTAATTGGAAGTGGTAAGCTCTCTTCTAGCTCACAAGCTTTTTGCATATTTGACAAAATTCATGGTAAGATATTAACATTAATGATTAAATTGTGAAAACAGAACAAAATTTCTGTGTTGATGCCTCTTGATTCTGCAATAGCAATAAGTCAGCTGTTGCACCTAACTACACATTATTTGTCACAAAGATGAAGCTTCTTATGTTTCCACAAATGTAGACTTTTTTTAAATTCCACTGATTTTGTGAAGACGAGTCATAGTGTTGTTTGTGATTTAACCAGTAGTCTCAAAAAATCAAGCAAAATGCCTCAATGAATTAAAAAGTTCCTTCCTCAACATCTACTACAAAGAAAGGTGCTTCCTCAACATCTACTACAAAGAAAGGACTTACAAAGAGATGATACAGCAATCAGGACCAAAATTTTGATTGACTGATTCTATTTTCCTTCACAAAAGGACTTCATAAATCTTCAGAGAGGTTCTTATCTAGTCAAACCTTAAGGGTACCTACTATAATGGAAGCATCATAAAAGAGGACAGTTAACAAGTACTCTGAAATTTGACTACCTGGTTACCACGAAGGATGTAATAAATAGTAGTATGTAATAAATATTAAGATATAACTCCTTACATACACAATTCAAAGAAAATAATGGAAGCCTACACAATGATGCAGGAGGAGTTGGAGAGGGTGCATTCATTTCATAGTTTATCCTGAATGCTGGATTTTCAGTTATCATCATTTGCACAGGGGATAAATTACATCCTCCTTCCATGCTGATGTCCTCTGTGCTGCTAATACGAAGCTTTTTCAGTGAAAAATCATTATTTTTGCCTTGCTGTGAAGCTTTATCTTTTGTACTTCTTTTGTAAGTGGAATTTTCATTGCAAGTATCACAACTAATTCATCGCTTCAGAATCAATGACACCTACACTCTAACATGTCCTAAAAAACATTAACAACACATTCTATTTAAATTCTATTTCTGAATTTCATGAATAATTTCAATAGTCACATATTTAAACCGGCTAAGAATTTGGTTTTTTATTACAAAATGAATTCATACATTAATAACTGGTACAAGAATCTGGTTTAATCTTTGAGAGAAAACACAAAGAAATGACTCATACAATACCAGCCATGTTTTAGTACATCTTATAAACTATATACAGATTACAAAAATAATTAAAACTGCAGGGTTAAAATATCCAGTCTTAACTTCCATGAAATTTCAATACACATCTGCAATGCACATACATTTACACATATATACAAAGTTTGTAATTTAAGTAACAAAAACAAAATGTTTATGTGCAAACGCTAAGAAGACCAGTATCTCTATTCTCAAATATAAAATCAATGTTCACAACAAAAACATTTTATTTTCTGCACAAATATTTTAACGCAGTTAATAAAGATTAACAACAGAGCATTTCCTGCAACTATAATAGTTTGTAAGAAAAACTTGTAAATTCTGTATAAAAATGTTTTACAAATAATGGTATTCTCACATGACATTTAAGTAGTAATTCACATCTCACAACAATGATACCAATTACAACACTTTAAGCGTAGCTTCTGTGTCTACAAAAAGAGACACAGATTTGTAACAAGGAATAAGAGTTTTACTAATTTAACTGCAAATATAATAGTGTCACAGTAAAAACACAGAAGTCAATGAATAAGGCAGTGTTGTTGAGACAGAATAATTATGTACAATTGCTAGCCATACATATGTATATAATGTTACAGATCTTTCTGTATTTGCAGTATTCACAATCACACGAAACATATAATTTCCTGATTCACAACTACTTTCTTTGACACTGTTACATACATACACAGACACACTATACTAAGAAATAATTCCAAATCACAGATATTCAATACAAAACCCTTCAATGGCCTAATAATACAGAAGTTAGACCATGATGGGATCCTCATCACAGTCTGTGTGTGCAGGCGGTGGAAAAAGAGATACAACACTGTTGTCAGATGATGACTGTCGTTTTAGTTTCCTTGCTGATTCATCATCATCTGTGCCAGGTATGGAGTAAGACACAGCAGCAGGATGTTGACGCATACGTCGTATTGTAGGCTGATGAACTGAAATGAAAATTTGGTCTGTCAGTAAAAAAATGAATGGACGAAGACCAACACTTTTTACAAATTATAATACTTCATAATTACTCCTAAACCCACTTTTTTATGTCAGTCAATTATCCTTTTTCACAATTTCTTTTTTCTTAATAGTGTTTTTGCCCTTTCTCTTTATTTTCTCGTCCTATTCTCAGTTCTCTCCTTCCCAAACATCTTATGAATTCCCCTACTCCCCATTCTACTGGTAAAATATTTATTTGCCTGATAAGGGATGTATTACAACACACTTTCTGACAATATTACGAAAAGGATACCATAGAGTGGAGATGCTGATTCACAGAAATACTACTAAACAAGTAAGCTTTCTGCCAAAAGGCCTGTTTCTGAATTAAAAAACATACCCACACACACATTCACACATACGCAAATGCAACTCGCATACACATGAGCACTGTCTGTGGCGGTCGAAGCCAGAATCTGGCTTTGACAGCAAGAGACAGTGATCAGATGTGCGAGAGTGGCATCTGCATGAATATGTGTTCTAACAATACGAGAGAAGGAAAGTTGCTACTCACCATATAGCAGAGAGGCTGAGTTGCGATAGGCACAATTAAAAAGATTCACACAATCATAGCTTTCGGCCATTAAGGCCTTTGTCAGCAGTAGACACACACTCACACACACACTCACGCAAGCACAACTTGCACACACGTCTACAGTCTCAGAGAGCTGAAACTACACTGCGAGCAGCAGCACCAGTGCATGATGGGTGTGGCAACTGGGTGGGGGTAAGGAGGAGACTGGGCCAGGGAAGGGGAGGGATAGTATGGTGAGAGTGGCGGACAGTGAAGTGTTGCAGTTTAGACGGAGGGTAGGAGAGAAGGTGCTGAGGAGGGGTAAGTAGCGGAGAGGAGAGAAATAAAAATAAAAATGAAAGAAATTAAAAGACTGGGTGTGGCGGTGAAATGACGGCTGTGTTGTGCTGGAATGGGAACAGGGAGGGGGCTAGATGGGTGAGGACAGTGACTAACGAAGGTTGAGGCCAGGAGGGTTACGGAACGTAGGATGTATTGCAAGGAAAGATCCCACCTGCGTAATTCAGAAAAGCTGGTGTTGGTGGGAAGGATCCATATGGCACAGGCTGTGAAGCAGTCATTGAGATGAGAGGTATCATGTTTGGCAGCGTGTTCAGCTACAGGGTGGTCCACTTTTTTTTTTGCCACAGTTTGTCAGTGGCCGTTCATGCGGACAGACAGATTGTTGGCTGTCATGCCTACATAGAATGCAGCACAATGGTTGCTGCTTAGCTTGTAGATCACATGACTGGTTTTAAAGGTAGCCCTGCCTTTGATGTGGTAGGTAATGTTAGTGACCAGACTGGAGTAGGTGGTGGTAGGACGATGTATGGGACAGGTCCTCACCCATCCAGCCCCCTCCCTGTTCCCATTCCAGCACAACACAGCCGTCATTTCACCGCCACACCCAGTCTTTTAATTTCTTTTATTTTTATTTCTCTCCTCTCCGCTACTTACCCCCTCCCCCCCTCAACACCTTCTCTCCCTGGTGCTGCTACTCGCAATGTAGTTTCAGCTCTCTAAGACTGCAGACGTGTGTGCAGGTTGCTCTTGCGTGAGAGTGCGTGTGCATGTGCGTGTGCGTGTGTGTGTGTGCGTGTCTCTTCTGCTGACAAAGCAGAAGCCTTAATGGCCGAAAGCTATGATTATGTGAATCTTTTTATTGTGCCTATCGCAACTCAGCATCTCCGCTATATGGTGAGTAGCAACTTTCGTTCTCTCGTATTGTTACATTTCATCCTGGATTTTCCATTGTTTAATACGTGTTCAAATTCAGAAGTGTGCGTTTTGGCTAAAAGCTTACTTGTTTAGCAGTCTTTTCGTTGTGCCTGCCTGCAACTCGGCATCTCCACTACACAGTGAGTAGCAATCTATCCTTTTCATAATATTGTTACACTCCATCCTCTATGTCCCATTGTTTAAAACATTATAATGACAGTATGGCTTCATTTATTTCCCATGACCCACGGGCCTTGCCAAGGTGGAGCGGCTCGCATGCCTCAATGGGAGACACAAGATTCACTTTGGTAACATTTTTCTGGGATGCATTTTTGGGTCAGAGGTCTTAGGTAAAAGCAAAAAGGGTACAAAGTCAAACTCAGGAAGAACATAGCTCTAGGAACAGTCAGTATAGCAGCTGTAAATTGTCGTAGCTGTGTTGGGAAAGTACACAAGCACCAAGTGCTAATAGAAACCACTAATGCTCAAATGGTTATAGGCACTGAAAGAGGGCTGAAACCGGAGATAACTTCAACTGAAACTTTTGTAAAGAACCTGATGGTGTTCAGAAAGGATAGGTTAAATACAGCTGGCAGTGGTACGTTTGTTGCCATTGTAAGTATTTTATCTTGTATCAAAATTGAAGTAGATAGTTCCTGTGAGTTAGTATGGGTAGAGGTCATTCTGGGCAACTGGATTAAAATAATAATAGGATCTTTTTACTGACCCCCCAATTTAGATGTTACAATTCCTGAAAGGTTCAAAAAAACTTTAGTCTAATTTCAAACACATACCACACTCATTCGATTATAGTTGGTGGTCACTTTTATTTACCCTCGATATGTTGGCAAAAACACATACTTAAATCTGGAGGTATGCATAAAATATCATTTGAAATTGTGCTAAACGCAGTCCCTGAAATTTATTTTGAACAGTAAGTTCACGAGCCCATTCAAACAGCTAACAGTTGCAAAAGAACACCTGACCTCTTAGCAACAAATAATCCTGAGCTAATAGCGAGCATCAACATGGGGACAGGAGTTCTTCAACACAGGGTTGTTGTAGCAAGACCAAATACTGTAACTCCCAAATCCACCAAAAATAAAAATATATCTATTTAAAAAAAAAAAAAAAAAAAAAAATTCATTTGATGCCTTCCTCACAGACAATCTCCAAATCTTCCAAATTAACAATGTAAGCATAGACCAGATGTGGCTTGAATTCAAATAAATAGTTATCAACAGCAACTGAGAGATTTATACCAAATAAATCAACAAAGGACGGAGATGATCCCCCACAGTACAGGCCCATAAACACAAAATCCCCACGACTGGCAATCTTTTGTAGAACCTAAAAATTTAGCATGGTTTTCAATGCCAGATGCTTATAATAGTTTCCACGACATACTTGGTCTCAAAACCTGGCAGAAAATCCAAAAAGATTCTGGTCGTATGTAAAGTATGCTAGCAGCAGGAGACAATCACACAATCAGTGCCATGTCTGCATATTAGCGATGGAAATACTGTTGATGACAAGCGCTGCTAAACCAGAGTTACTAAACATACCTTCACAAATTCCTTAACCAACAAAAACGAAGTAAATACAAAAAAAGCTTTTTATGTATGCAAGCTTTCAGAGGCAGTGGCTCCTTCTTCTGGCAAAGGGGTGGAAGGGGAAGGAAGTGGGATGAAGGAAACTGATGAACAGGTTCAGGAAAAGGTGTTAGAGTTCAGAACAGTCACCCAGAACACCAGGTCAGGGGGTGAGAAGAAAAGACTGATTGTTGGGGACTGCACCTGGCGGATTTGAAAACCTGACAGCATAAAGGTGGAAAATGGCTCTGAGCACAAAGGGACTTAACATCGTAGGTCATCAGTCCACTAGAACTACTTAAACCTAACTAACCTAAAGACGTCACACACATCCATGTCCAAGGCAGGATTCGAACCTGCGACTGTAGCAGTCCCGCGGTTCCGGACTGCAGCGCCTAGAACCGCATGGCCACCGCGGCCGGCGCATAAAGGTGGAAGATTAGGGTAACATGCAAGACAAAAATTACTGCTAAAACATTATACATGAGTTAATACGAGTGAAAAGCTAAGTGCATTTTATGTAATAGAGATGGGAGGAGGACAGCGAAAAATACACACGAAAAAGAATGAAAGACGTACAAAGCAAACAGAGTGAAGAAAGGAGTGGTTACTGTGAATAAATGTGGAGACGGAAGAAAGAAATAAGTTAAGGCCAGGTGGGTGGCGAGAACCAAGGACATGTATTAGCGCTAGTTCCCGCCTGCAGAATTCAGAAACTGGTGTCTGGGTGAAGAATCCAGATGGTGCGTTTGGTGAAAAAGGCACCGAGGCCATGACTGTCATGTTGTAGAGCATGCTCTGCAACAGGATATTGTGTGTTACCAGTATACACCTTCTGCCTATGGCCAGTCATCCTGACTGATAACTGGGTGGTAGTCATGCCGATGTAAAAGGCCAAACAGTGTTTACACAACAACTGGTGTACAACATGTGTCATTTCACAGGCGGCTCCCCCTTCGATAGTACATCTTTTGCCAGTTACAGGTGGTAGTATGAGGGTGCATAGGGCAAAGCTTGCAGCAGGGACAGTCTCAGGTGTTAGAGCCATAGGCTAGGGGGAAATGGGTGCCGAAGGAGCATAGGACAAGGATGCTACAGAGACTGGGAGGGCGACAAAAAGCTGTTCTAGTGCTTAGCCTTTCACTCTTATTAACTCATGCATGATGTTTTAACAGTTATCTCTTTCTTACATATTACGCTGCCTTCCAACCTTAAGCTCTCAGGTTTTCAAATCTCGTTTGATGCAGTCCCAATAATCAGTCTTTCCTTCTCATTCTGTATGGCAAGTCTCCCCTGACAAGGGGTTCTGACTGACTTTTCTGAACTTTACTCCTTTTCCTCAACCTCTCAGTTCCTGTCCACTCCTCTTCCTTCCCCTTCAACCCTTCTGCCAGAATAAGGATCCATTACCTCCGAAAGCTTGCAGATGTAAAACCATTTTTTATATGTGTGTTCTCCTGCCACCACTTGGTGAGTGGATTTTTTATCAATGCAATTACAGTATATTGTTGGATTTGATTATTTTCAAAGTAAATATCCCAGAATTCGAATCAAGAACAGCTACCAACATAACTAACTTAGAAGTATATATCCTCAGAATAGTGAAGCAACTTAAATCACTTAATAAAATCAAGTCTTCCTGTCTAGATTGTATACCAATTAGGTTCCTTTCAGAGTATGCTGATGCAATAGCTCCTTACTTAACAATCGTACACAACAGCTCACTCGATGAAAGCTCCGTACCCACAGACCAGAAAGTTGCACAGGTCACACCAATGATAAAAATAAGAGTAATTTTTACTGATAGACAGCAAGATTTTGGAACATATATTGTGTTCAAACATTATGACTTACCTCTATTACCCTGCACCTATTGACACATAGCATGAATTTAGAAAACATTGTTCTTGTGAAACGCAACTAGCTCTTTAATCAACAAAGAGTTGAGTGTCGTTGACTATGGATTCAAATTGATTTCATATTTCTAGATTTCCAGAAGCCTTTTAACATCGTACTTCACAAGTGGCTCGTAATCAAATCACATGCTTATGGAATATCATCTCCATTATGCCTTTATTCACGCTTTCCTTTCAGAGAAGTCACAGTTTGCAGTAACTGGCACAAAGTCAATGAGTAAAACAGAAGTTTCCCAAGGCAGTGTTATAAGCCCTCTGCTGCTCCCCATCTATACAACTGATTTAGGAGACAAGCTGAGCAGCTGCCTTAGGTTGTTTGCACATGATGCCGTCGTATATTATGTAGTAAAGTCATCAGAAGATGACAACCAATTGCAAAATTATATAGATAAGCTATCTGCATCCTGTGAAACTTGGCAACTGACCCCAAATAATGAAAAGCGAGAGGTCATCACGTGAGTGCTAAAAGGATTCTGTTACATTTCAAATACATGATAAATCACTCAAATCTAAAGCCTATGAATCCAACTAAACACCTAGGAATTACAATTATGAACAACTTAAACTGGAAAGAAAACACAGAAAATGTTATGGGGAGGGCAAACCGAAGACTTTGTTTTATTGGCAGACCACTTAGAAGATGCAACAGATCTACTAATGAGACTGCTTACTCTACTCTTGTTCGTCCTCTTTTGGAGTACTGCTGCACGGTGTGGGATCCTTACTCATAGGAGTAATGGAGTACATTGAGAAAGTTCAAAGACGAGCAGCACATTTTATATTACTGAGCAATAGCGGGGAGAGAGTGTCATCGACTTGACACAAGATTCGGGCTGGAAATCGTTGAAACAAAGATGTTTTTCAATGCAGTGGGACCTTCTCGTGAAATTTCAATCACCAACTTTCTGCTCTAAATACAAAAATATTTTGTCAATGCTGACCTACTCCCTTTGACAGAAAAGTTACAGGACAGGTTTTGAGTTTGCAATAGTGAAAAGCAAGAAATGTTGTTTTTATGTTACCTGGCATGTGTGTGTCCCTGAAATAACCTTGGCCATGTTCTGCTCAAACTGTGCTGTGCTTAGCAACACACTATTTGGATTCTTGGCATAGTAGTTACAGTGACACAAAGGTTGGTGATTTTGAGCAAAAAGTGAACACTAAGTTCTGTGTTAAGCTCGGGAAACTCTAGTGAAATGTGGACAATAATTAAGCAAGCGTATGCAGTTGAGGTACTTTCAAGAAGACATGTTTTTTAGGGGTACATAAGGTTTTGTTTAAGTAGAGATTCGATGCAAGATGATCCCAGAGCTGGTTGCCTGTCTGCAGCACATACCAATGCAAACATGGAGTGCGTAATATCAGAAGAACTTAATTTGAACATATGACTTTATGCAAAGACGTAGAAAAATGAAAACAGAGCAAAACTCTTCCTCACACACTAACAGAAACAGGAAAGACGAAGAATTTCTGCCGAACTTCTGGAAAGAGCCCAACATGATCCCATATTTGTCAAAGATTATTGCCGGGGATGAAAGTTGATGTTACTAGTATGATCCTCACAGGAAGCGTCAAAGTGCTGAATGGCGGAGTTCTCAATCACTGGCCTTGAAAAACGACAAACAACAACCTTCAAGAACAAAGACAATGTCGATCGCATTCTTTGACAATAAAGAATTAGTTCACCATGACTACATTCCTTCAGGTCTAACAGTGAACCAAACTCTTTATATCGAAGTCATGAAACATTTGTGACAAGCAATTCGACATCGCTGCCCTGATTTGTGGCTTTCTCAGGATTGGTTCTTACTGCATTATAATCCAAGACCCCATACTGCTTTATTTGTTACTGGTTATCTGGCTAGATATTATATTATTGCCCTGCCATATTCGCCTAACCTCTCGCTTTGCTATTTTTTCTTGTTTCCATGAGTGAAAATGCAAATGGAAGGAAAGCTTCTTCAAGATCTCACAGGCATCCAACATGCCATAACAGATGAGCTTACAAGCATCACAGTTGAAAACTTCCCTGCTTACTTCCAACACCACCAAAAATGTTGTTTTAAATAAAACTGTCCAGCAACTTTTCTGACAAAGGAAGTACATATGGAGAAATGATCATCGTAATAAAATAAGGAAAGTCAGAGCTCGCATAGAAAGATATAGACACTGTTTGTTTTTTCCGCGTATTGTTTGAGAGTGGAATAATAGAGAATTAGTGTGAAGGTGGTTCAATACACCTTCTGCCAGGCACTTAAAGTATGATTTGTAGAGTAGCCATGTGGATATAAATGTAGATGTTGCTACGGAGTGTACATGCGCAGTTTTGACTGTAGGGGATATATGTTGACTTTCGTGGTCTTAGCGAATCTGAGCTCAATGAGTCTCCCATTGAACAGTTCTCTATCTTGTGTTATTGGAGAAAGATAACCATGGTGCACTACAGCCTCACAATTTCACTTGGAAGTTGACACCATCATCATGTTGATACGTGCCACCACCTAAGGAATGTCTATATAAAAGCAGTTTACCAATCTGAATTGATGTGACTGGTTGCTGTTTTCAGCACCGTACATAATTATTTCCAAGCATGGAAGTAATGCATGGATAACAAAGTTACATTCTTTTCAGAAATGGTCTGCAAGTACCCAATCATTGCGTGTGTTTCATTAGTATTAAAAAATTGAAATGGATTTATTGGCTGCATACTAGTGGGTAAGTCGCATCTTCCCTCATCTTATTCACTTTGAACTGTTTATTGACTTCATTTTAATTGATCTGTTTACTCATATGAAGACCAGTTCTGAAATATAATTTTTTCTAGCTACACATACAAAATTATGTGTGTTTTGACATCAAAATAATAAATGCAGTGTCACCTTAAAACTGTTCTGAAACTGCAAAAAGATTGTAAATACTATGTATCAGTGTAACTATGTTAGCCATTCCTGCTCATGAATTACAGCAGCAACTAATATCATCAATTGGTACATTTATTGAAATTTGGAAACTATTCTTGCCTTTCCCTTCTTTGAAAGTAAAAAAGAACCTGCCAACTTCTTACTCATTATTTACATACCATAATTAAGTATTACAAAAAGTACTTGAAATAAGCTTCCCCAATAGTAAAAGTCTGGTGGCCATCTGAAGTATGACCCAACTTGCGCAAAAAATTGTAATTCTCTGCAAGAAAAATGAACTCCCTCCTTTTCACTTTTGAAAGTAACTGAAACAATGAGAAAAAACAGCTGTAGGTACATTCCTGTACTAGCATCAGAATACATTACATCTGAATATGTATAAAAGGTTCTTGTTTGGAAAAGAAGACTCCTAAAATAACTAGCTTGTAAATATTCTTTTATACTTTATAGACGGCGGATACTAATTCACATTTTAATTCTTTTCCAAACGTATCAGTCTTTCTGATGCTTTTTATTTTGTAAGGTACTTATCTTGTTTACTTATTTTGAACATTCACTGGCATTTGTGTGTTTCATGCTTAATTTGTAAATTATTCACAATTACAACCCACTCCTGGGAGTAGCACTCTTATATGTATACATCATCAAATATTACAGAACATACTTTCCTTAAACTAATATGGCCCCAGACTCTTTTAAAAAGCAAAGGGTAAAAAAAATATTAGATATAGAAGGAAATGGACCAATGCACCCGATAGTTCCTTTTAACAACCCAATATTCTAACCACAAGACCACTGTAGCACCTTCCAACCTGCATCTTAGTTCAAATGCAAATGCCACGAAGACTTCAACTGCCAGTACTTCTTATCTCATATTTAGTTATAACAAATTATACCAACAGCCATGTGTTTTTGGAAGATCTTCACTATTTGAAGCAGTCTACATTCATAGGACGTACATAGTAGTTAAAACCTATTAATATACGGCTTCTTCCACTTCTCAGAAATTGATACAACCACGAAAGTACCTATATGGATGTCCATAACATCCTACACTGGGCGTGTACACAACATAGTGGCATCCAAAACTAGTGTTATCTAGGTGAATTTAGCATCCCCTGTGCCCCAACAATACAGATAGCCACTGTGCTGGTGCAACTACAACAGAGCAGTACCTGTGGGAAGGCCACACAAGTCTGTGGTTCCTGAAGAGTGGTATGAGGCCTTTCTGGAGTTTCATGGGTAAGAGTCTGGATTGCACTTTGAATCACTGAAGCAAGGGGACACTACAGCCATTACTTTTCCCGATTGCCTGAAGCTCTGCTGCATGGTTTAACTATGACAGCATCGTCTTGGGTAAAATATTTCGGAGGTAAAATAGTCCCCCATTTGGGCTTCCAGGAGGATATATTATCAGGAAAACAAAACCGGCCTTCGATGGGGTGGAGTGTGGAATGTAAAATCTCTCAGTCGCATAGGAAATTTACAGCATGTAATAAGGGGAATGGAAAGGTTGAGGTTAGATACAGCAGGAATAAGTGAAATGTGGTGAAGGGAAGAAGAAGAATTCTGGTCAGTCCAGTACAGGATTATCAACACAAAATCAAACATAAGAGTAGTCTAATAACAAATTAGGAAAAAAGAATGCAGATAAGCAATTAACAACATTATAGTCAATGCATTATATGCAATAGCCACACCCATTAAAGAAGTACAATTTTATAGCCCAACTAGCTTTGCTGATGATGAATAAATTGAAAGAATGTTTTATGAAACTGACTAAACTAATCAGATAGTTAAGGGAGATGAAAGTAGAGGATTGGAATACGATAGCAGGAAAAGGACGAGAAGGAGAAGTAGAAGGAAAACATCCACTCTGGTACAGGAATGAACATGGAACTGGCATGGCAGAATTTTACACAAAGCAAAATTTAATAATTGCTTTTGGACAGAGCACAATTTCATCACTGCCAATACCTGTTCCAATATTTATGAAAGGCGGTATGTATAGCTGGAGACACTGGAAGGTTTCAGATGGATTACATAACAGTAAAACAGATTTCAATACCAGGTCTTTTACTGCAAAACTCTTCCAGGGGCAGATATGGACTTTGTCTACAATTTATTATTTGTAAACTGAAGATTTACACTGAAGAAACTGCAAAAATGTAGGATTTTAAGGTGGGGGGGGGGGGGGGGGGGGACCTGGATCGGTTAAAAGAACCTGAGGTTTTGAGAGCTTCAAAGGGATTAAAAAACACAACAGATGAATGACTCTTGAGAGATGAAATGGTGAAAGAGTAGATGATCAAATAGGCAAAAAGACAAGGTCAAATAGAAATGCATGAAATATTGACTCCAGCTGTTAAAAGGTATAAATATAAAAATGCAATAAATGCAAAATACCATGTTCTAAATGTGACTGAGAAGTGCAAGAATGGCTAAGCGGAAATGGCTAGAGCACATATGCAAGGTTACAGAAGCATGCACGACTAGGAGAAAGGTGGATGTTGCATATAGGAAAAATGAAGAGACGTTTGGAAGAGAAGCAGCTGTATGGATATCAAATGGCAAGTCAATATTAAGCAAAGAAGGGAAAGCTGGTAGGTAGAAGGAATATGTGGTAGGGGTAAACAAGGGAAATTAACTTTAAGATAAGACAATATAACAGAAAAAATAAGGGAAATATATGAGGGTGAGATGGAGATACGACGCTGTGAGAAGAATTTGACAAAGCACTGAAAGACCTAAGGTAAATAAAAACCCCTGGAGTTGATAACATTCTTTCAGAACTACTGAGATCCTTGGGACAGCCAGCCATGACAACACTATTCCACCTAAAGTGCAAGATATATGAGACACTTGAGATAACCTCAGAATTCAACAAGACTGTAATTATTACAATTCCAAAAAACAATGCAGGTACTGACGTGTGAATATTTTGGAACTATCAGTTCAATATGTCAGGGTTGCAAAATACTGACATTAGTTACTTACAGAAGAATGAAAAAACTGGTAGAAGCTGACCTTAGGTCAGATCAGTTTGGGTTCCAGAGATGTGTAGGAATATCAGTGGCAATGCTGGTCCTAAGGCTTACCTTAGACGATACTTTAAGAAAAGACGAACACACTTTAAAGCACGAGAAGATTTAGAAAAAACATGTTACAATGTTGACTGTAATACACTCTTTGAAATTCTGAAGGTAGCAAGGATAAAACAGAGGGAGCGAATGGTTATTCACAACTTGCACAGAGACCACACTGCAAGTAAGGGTCAGGGACATAAAAGGGGAAGCAACTGTTGGAAACCGAGTGAGACAATCTGAGCATTGAGCACACAATAAAGAAAACCAAGGAGAAATTTGGATCCAGAATTAAGGTTCAGGGAGATGAAATAAAAATTTTATTTCCTGACAATATTGTAATTCTGCCAAAGGTGGTAAGGGACTTGAAAGAATAGCTGAATGGAATGGATGGTGTATGGAAAATAGGTCATCATGTGAATCGCAAAACTAAAACAAGGGTAATGAAATGCAATCAAATTAAATCAGGTGATGGGAACTAAATACGGAAATTAAACTCTAAAATCAGTAGATGAGTTTTGTACGTGGGCAAGAAAATAGCTGACAATGATGACATTCAGCAGATAAATAGAGTTTCTGAAAAAGATAAATCCTTAAACATCGAAGTGTTAGAAGTCTTTTCTGAAGGTGAACAATATAAACATTTCAGAGAAGAAGGAAATAGGTGCTCTTTAAATGTGGTGCTACAGAGGAATGATGAAAATCAGATAGGCACATTGAACAGCTAATGAGGATATATTGAACAGAAATGAGGAAAAAGAAATACACTTAACAACAGGACTACCACAACAGATCGGTTGATAGGACATATCTTGAGGCAAAAAGGAATAGTATACTTTGTAATGGAGAGAAATGTGGTGGGTAAATATTTTAGAATAAGATCTAGCCACGAATACAGTTGTTGTTGTTGTTGTCTTCAGTACTGAGACTGGTTTGATGCAGCTCTCCATGCTACTCTATCCTGTGCAAGCTTCTTCATCTCCCAGTACCTACTGCAACCTATATCCTTCTGAATCTGCTTAGTGTATTCATCTCTTGGTCTCCCTCTACGATTTTTACCCTCCACGCTGCCCTCCAACGCTAAATTTGTGATCCCTTGATGCCTCAGAACATGTCCTACCAACCGGTCCCTTCTTCTTGTCAAGTTGTGCCACAAACTCCTCTTCTCCCCAATTCTATTCACTACCTCCTCATTAGTTATGTGATCTACCCATCTAATCTTCAGCATTCTTCTGTAGCACCACATTTCAAAAGCTTCTATTCTCTTCTTGTCCAAACTATTTATCGTCCATGTTTCACTTCCATACATGGCTACACTCCATACAAATACTTTCAGAAACGACTTCCTGACACTTAAATCTATACTCAATGTTAACAAATTTCTCTTCCTCAGAAACGCTTTCCTTGCCATTGCCACTCTACATTTTATACCCTCTCTACTTCGACCATCATCAGTTATTTTGCTCCCCAAATAGCAAAACTCCTTTACTACTTTAAGTGTCTCATTTCCTAATCTAATTCCTTCAGCATCACCCGAGTTAATTCGACTACATTCCATTATCCTCGTTTTGCTGTTGTTGATGTTCATCTTATATCCTCCTTTCCAGACACTGTCCATTCCATTCAACTGCTCTTCCAAGTCATTTGCTGTCTCTGACAGAATTACAATGTCATCGGCGAACCTCAAAGTTTTTATTTCTTCTCCATGGACTTTAATACCTACTCCGAATTTTTCTTTTGTTTCCTTTGCTGCTTCCTCAATAGATAGATTGAATAACATCGGGGACAGGCTACAACCCTGTCTCACTCCCTACCCAACCGCTGCTTCCCTTTCATGCCCCTCGACTCTTATAACTGCCATCTGGTTTCTGTACAAATTGTAAATAGCCTTTCGCTCCCTGTATTTTACCCCTGCCACCTTTAGAATTTGAAAGAGAGTATTCCACTCAACATTGTCAAAATCTTTCTCTTGTCTACAAATGCTAGAAATGTAGGTTTGCCTTTCCTTAATCTATTTTCTAAGATAAGTCGTAGGGTCAGTATTGCCTCACGTGTTCCAACATTTCTGCGGAATTCAATCTGATCTTTGTCGAGGTCGGCTTCTACCGGTTTTTCCGTTCGTCTCTAAAGAATTCGCGTTAGTATTTTGCAGCTGTGACTTATTAAACTGATAGTTCGGTAATTTTCACATCTGTCAACACCTGCTTTCTTTGGGATTGGAATTATTATATTCTTCTTGAAGTCTGAGGATATTTCGCCTGTCTCGTACATCTTGCTCACCAGATGGTAGAGTTTTGTCAGGACTGGCTCTCCCAAGGCCGTCAGTAGTTCCAATGGAATGTTGTCTACTCCCGGGTCCTTGTTTTGACTCAGGTCTTTCAGTGCTCTGTCAAACTCTTCACGCAGTGTCATATCTCCCATTTCATCTTCATCTACATCTTCTTCCATTTCCATAATATTGTCCTCAAGTACATCGCCCTTGTATATACTCCTTCCACCTTTCTGCTTTCCCTTCTTTGCTTAGAACTGGGTTGCCATCTGAGCTCTTGATATTCATACAAGTGGCTCTCTTTTCTCCAAAGGTCTCTTTAATTTTCCTATAACAGTATCTATCTTACCCCTAGTGAGATAAGCCTCTACATCCTTACATTTGTCCTCTAGCCATCCCTGCTTAGCCATTTTGCACTTCCTGTAGATCTCATTTTTGAGACGTTTGTATTCCCTTTTGCCTGCTTCATTTACTGCGTTTTTACATTTTCTCCTTTCATCAATTAAATTCAATATTTCTTCTGTTACCCAAGGATTTCTACTAGCCCTCGTCTTTTTACCTACTTGATCCTCTGCTGCCTTCACTACTTCATCCCGCAGAGCTACCCATTCTTCTTCTACTGTATTTCTTTCCCCCATTCCTGTCAATTGTTCCCTTACGCTCTCCCTGAAACTCTGTACAACCTCTGGTTTAGTCAGTTTGTCCTGATCCCATCTCCTTAAATTCCCACCTTTTTGCAGTTTCTTCAGTTTTAACCTACAGTTCATAACAAATAGATTGTGGTCAGAGTCCACATCTGCCCCTGGAAATGTCTTACAATTTAAAACCTGGTTCCTAAATCTCTGTCTTATCATTATAAAATCTATCTGATACCTTCTAGTATCTCCAGTATTCTTCCATGTATACAACCTTCTTTTATGATTCTTGAACCAAGTGTTAGCTATGAATAAGTTATGCTCTGTGCAAAATTCTACCAGATGGCTCCCTCTTTCATTTCGTTCCCCCAACCCATATTCACCTACTATGTTTCCTTCTCTCCCTTTTCCTACTCTCGAATTCCAGTCACCCATGACTATTAAATTTTCGTCTCCCTTCACTACCTGAATAATTTCTTTTATCTCATCATACATTTCATCAATTTCTTCATCATCTGCAGAGCTAGTTGGCATATAAACTTGTACTACTGTAGTAGGCATGGGCTTCGTGTCTATCTTGGCCACAATAATGCGTTCACTATGCTGTTTGTAGTAGCTTACTCGCATTCCTATTTTTTTATTCATTATTAAACCTACTCCTACATTACCCCTATTTGATTTTGTATTTATAACCCTGTATTCACCTGACCAAAAGTCTTGTTCCTCCTGCCACCGAACTTCACTAATTCCCACTATATATAACTTTAACCTATCCATTTCCTTTTTTAAATTTTCTAACTTACCTGCCCGATTAAGGGATCTGACATTCCACGCTCCGATCCGTAGAACGCCAGTTTTCTTTCTCCTGATAACGACGTCCTCTTGAGTAGTCCCCGCCCGGAGATCCGAATGGGGGACTATTTTACCTCCGGAATATTTTACCCAAGAGGACACCATCATCATTTAACCATACAGTAAAGCTGCAAGCTCTCGGGAAAAATAACGGCTGTAGTTTCCCCTTGCTTTCAGTTGTTCACAGTACCAGCACAGCAAGGCCGTTCGCAGTACCAGCACAGCAAGGCCATTTTGGTTAGTGTTGCAAGGCCAGATCAGTCAATCATCCAGACTGTTGCCCCTGCAACTACTGAAAAGACTGCTGCCCCTCTTCAGGAACCACACGTTTGTCTGGCCTCTCAACAGATACCCCTCTGTTGTGGTTGCACCTACGGTACGGCCATCTGTATCGCTGAGGCACGCAAGCCTCCCCACCAACGGCAAGGTCCATGGTTCATGGGGGTAGTAAGCCAGTTCAAATGGCTGTAGCTTGCAGTAGCTATTCAGAGACATAGAGGCTTGCTCTGGATAGACTAGTGTGGAGTGCTGCATCAAAGCAGTCTTTGGACGAGAATTACAAGAACAACAACAACAATGTGGCTTTGTAGCTAAAATTTAAATACATGCAAAAAATTATACATGTTTTCCTTTAAAATTATGAAACTACTGAGAGTAAACTGCAAATTACGTAAATCAGATTTATATCATACTGGCACTCAGAGGGATTTAAGAAATAAAATCCAAATTTTAAAGGATATTTATTTTTTATTAGATCACACTATCACACAACCGATATGACTAAATGGATTACTTTTTTATGTATTTACTCAATAGAGGGTTTTTCTTACATCATATATTTCAGAAATTTTGCAGATGTCCGTAATCAGTGTTTCAAAGAGATTACTACCACAGCCTATGTTCCACTTACAAGCTAGAAAACTAGCTTTTTTACTGTTAAAATTATTTTTTTTAAACACGTCAATTGGTTTGGCTGCCAGTTTTGTATGGGTCAAGATACTGAACAGGATTCCTGCATACAGTCACAAACTACTTCAAAATTAAGTTACGATGTCAGAGAGACAATGGACAGAGCATGACAAAAAAGACAACCAATAAAGAGTGTGTTTAAGGTGAAATTAATCTCTCCTAGTATGAACCCTTTGTAGCCATCTACACTGAAAAGCGAAAGAAACTGGTACAACTGCCTAACATTATGTAGGGCCCCGAGAGCACGCAGAAGTGCCGCAACACAACATGGCATGGACTCTACTGTTGTCTGAAGTAGTGCTGGAGGAAACTGAAACCATGAATCCTGCAGGGCTGTCCACAAATCTGTAAGAGTACGAGGAGGTAGAGATCTCTTCTGAACAGCATGTTGCAAGGCATCCCAGATATGCTCAATAATGTTCACGTCTGGAGAGTTTGGTAACCAGCAGAAAAGTTTAAATACAGAAGAGAGTTCCTGGAGCCACTCTGTAGCAATTCTGTACATGTGGGGTGTCGCATTGCCCTGCGAATAGCCCAAGTTCCTCAGCATGCACAATGGACATGAATGGATGCAGGTGATCAGACAGGATGCTTATGTATGTGTCACCTCTCAAGAGTCATAATTACACATATTGGAGTTCCATATCACTTCGACTGCACATGGCCCACACCATTACAGAGCCTCCACCAGCTTGAACAGTACCCTGTTGACAAGCAGGGTCCACAGATTCGTGAAGTTGTCTCCACACTCGTACATGTCCATCCGCTTGACACAATTTGAAATGAGACTTGTCCAATCAGGCATGTTTCCAATCATCAAAAGTCCAATGTCGGTGTTGACAGGCCCAGGCGAGTAGTAAAGCTTTCGGTTGTGCAGTCATCAAAGGTACCAGAGTGGGCCTTTGGCTCAGTATGCCCATATCAATGATACTTCATTGAATGGTTCGCACGCTGACAATTGATGGCTCAGCTTTGAAATCTGCAGCAATTTGCGGAGGGTTTGCACTTCTATTACTTATCGAACTGACTTTAATCTTGATAACCTGCCAGTTTAGCAGCAGTAACAAATCTAACAACTGTGCCAGACACTTGTCTCAATATATGTGTTGCCTACCACAGCACCTTATTTTGCCTGTTTACATATCTCTGTACGTGAATACACTTGCCTATACCAGTTTCTTTGGCTCTTCATTGTATTTGCTACCATGAAACTGTTTTATCCTTTTGGTAAGCAGAAAACTAATTTACTACTGTCAAATACATTAAAATGCATCACACCAAGTTCTTTGCAGAAGGAAGTAACTAGTGTTCAAATGGTTCAAATGGCTCTGAGCACTATGGGACTTAACATCTGAGGTCATCAGTCCCCTAGAACTACTTAAACCTAACTAACCTAAGGACATAACACACATCCATGCCCGAGGCAGGATTCAAACCTGCGACCATAGCAGTCGCACAATTCCAGACTGAAGCGCCTAGAACCACTCGGTCACAGTGGCCAGCTAGCAACTATTGTGGTTGAAGCCTTCAGCATTTTCATAAAATGCTAATACATTTCACAAAAAATCAAACCTCTTACCATTAGCAACAGACCACTGAAACATTGCCACTGCCTTTCATTTTTATCTCCGGCTTAGTGGAAGTACTCCAAGCACCACATGGGCTCTGTCCCTTGGAACTATGGATGCATATATAAGGGGGCATTCAAAAAGAAATGGGCCAGAGGCATAATTACAGAAACTACTACCTGTATGTTAGAAATATTGACACTGTCTGTTGAGACACTTGTCCCACTGTGACACACGACGGTCAATGGCTGTCTCATAAAATTCCCGGGACTGCGATGTTAATCAGTTCCACACGTACAGCTGGATGTCGTTGTCTGAGGTGAATTGTTTGCCCCTCAGAGTCTTTTTAAGGGGACCAAAAATGGCGTAATCACAGGAGACAGGTCCGTACTGTATGGAGGGTGGCCGAGAACATCCTATTTGAATTTCTGCAGTAGTACCACGACTGTGTTGGCCGTGTGTGACTTTGCATTGTCATGGAGCAGAATGACCCCACAGGTGAGATTGCCTGGTCATTTTGATTTCATCACTTGGTGCAGGGTGGTCAGCTGTACGCCCAGCTGTATGTGCAGAACTGGTTAACATTGCAGCCCCGAGAATTTTATGAGACAGCCATTCACTGCCTTGTGTCACAGTGGGACAAGTGTCTCAACAGCCAGGGTCCATACTTCTAACATACAGGTACTGGTTTCTGTAATTATGCCACTGGCTCGTTTCTTTTTGAATGCCTCTTATCCATATAAACCAATATTACTAATTAAATTGGTAGCAAATGGCACTTCAGCTGGAATTAACTACAAATATTCTGTACTGTTAGCGGTCTTAATCATGACAGCTGATCGGGATGATGAATTGGTTTCTTTTCCTGTGTCTTAGTTTCCACTTTCATGCAAATATCTTACAATCCTCAAAAACAACACAGAAATTTCTTTGGCTAAAGTCCATTCAACAAACTCAAAAAAATTTTGTACCAGAGAGCTATCTCATTTTATTGGATGTAATGAATGTCTATATATTAGCTTTGAGCAGTTCCATTTGCTAATATCAGAAGACATAGCATCAAAAATTCATTTAATGGCCAGAAGGGAATCATCAGAGCATTATCATCATCAATTTTAGTGACTATGAGGATGTCATCTACTACTGCTGGCTTATCAGTACTATGATCTTCCAACATCTTGTCAAACTGAAATCATACTACTGGATCATCTACTTCTATGATAATGCTGGCTTCTTACGATTTACTGGCATGTGCATGAGATGTTCATTCCAGTCAAAGTGATCCAGTATCTGCAATTCTCATATCTTAAAATGTATAGTTAACCTGCAGTGTCTGTCTTTACTGTAACAGTTTAGTTTTGGAGTGCCTCTGTAAACTATTCAGCTTTTGTTTCTGAACCCACCCCCCCCTCCCCCCCTCAACGTTGCACTGCTGATCTTGTATGTTTTAAATCATATAATCTTGTATGTATTGAATCGTATAATCTTGTATGTTTTGAATCATATGCTTCAGTATTTCTTTAGTTATTATTCCCTCTTCCTTCCTTGTATGGCATTCACCTTTCTATATAATTGATTCTGAACTTAAGTTTAAACAACACTGGCTAACTGACAGAATTGGTATTTGCATATCTTTCTGCATTATAATGCAGTATCTAATTATGACAATATATGTCATCATTCCATCCTGGATTTTCTGTTGTTTAAGTATCTAATTATAATATTTTTGACCAATCATGATATAATTATAAGCCTCTTCTTGATTCTTCAAAGGGTGTACAAAGGTACTGTTTGGAAAAAAAGTAGTTAAAAAACTCTTTCCTATCATTCCTTCCTTTTAACATGCAACAATTCTGCACCCCTTCCACATACTCCCTTTAAAATAATAATAATTTCTTGAGTAAATAACAGATTTTGGTTCTGTTGAATACGTAACTAACTTCCCAATTGTCTATGTATTTTCCCTATCTCATCAAGGCTTATAGTTCAGTAATGTAAGTCTATGCACACGTGAATGATCAAAGCTGAGGAGGACAACACCGTCACTGCTTCACACACAGTATACTACTCTGCTGGCACTTTCTTACCGATAATTATTTTTACATTATCAGTTGCCAGGATAGATATCATACCACAGTCTTAAACTAAACCACTTCCCATTAATCTCTAGCAATCACTTTAGCATATCAGTCCACATAATATTTAACACATTCCTCAATTAGCCTTAAAATTATTAATTTTCCTGCAGAGAAGAGAGTCATGAAGAGAGGAACAGTCACCATCCTGAGATACAGACGCAAGGAACTTCAACCATTCTGCTTTGCTCTTCTAAAGAATCATTCTTACCTTTATTGCAATTAAGAGCACTGTGAAGTTCAATCATAATCTGGTTATCTTTGAACATTTTTGCATTCTATGGTTCTGCAATCTGGAATCGAAACACCTACTTCCAAAGCCTATAATGAAATGTCTCACAGAAGGAGGAGTGACATAAGGCAGAAGAGTATGCCTAATATCACAAAATTAGACCCCAAACCATATGTTATCAAAGACATCAAGGTATTGTCCATATGCAGTGGCTTCACACATCCTATTCCACTTTCTTCATGGATATAATTTACTTCATCAGAGGGAATAGCATGACATATAGCAGCTGATCTGTGGTTACAGAAACTTTTTACACTAGATGAAAAACCTAAAGTTGGCATTGATCATGAACCAGTATGGGTTAATCCATATGAAGTGGTCCAGCGATGGTTGCTTGACCATTTTTAAATATTTTAATTTTTTATATGTGATTGCCCTATATTTGAAAAGTTCAAAACAGTTTTTTAAAATAATTTGTCTTGCACCTATACTGGATGGCAGCCATTTTTATTTGTAGGTGCGCAACGATTTTTCAGTCTGGAGACATTGCCGAAAAATTGAATATCTCTGCACTGGGTTAAGTTAAAACATTGCAAATGACATGATTGTTTTTAGAAAAGTGTCCTCTAGAACACTGTCTATTACACAAAATACCCTAAATTCAAAAATAACTAGTCAAAATGACCTCCAAAATTTGGTATCCAAATTTTCAAAAATCCACTTTTAGGCCCAAAAATAACAAACAAGGAGTGATTTATGAGAGTCTATTTTTTCCTATGGTTAGATATCATATAATACTAGCCTCATGTAGAGAAAGAACAATTACAAATGTTTCCTTAATTTTTTATGAATTTTTGAAATTTGAAAATTTTCATTTTTTGTAACGTTAGGGGTTAGTTATCTTAGGTGGCACTGAATATAAAAATACGATTTTTTCACAGTTTGTGCACTTATATGATAACGTACTGTAAAAATTTCAATAATGATATATGGCTGTGAACAAAGATATGAATTTTTGAAAATGAGGAAATAATTCACATTACTCTACAACTGATCTTATGGCTGTTGCCTATTCAAGTGTGATATTGGCAGAATATAATCAATTGTTATTGAAAATAATATCAGTTTTCCACGTCCCAACACTCTTAAAATAGTGAGTCCAGACACTGCCTGCAGGGGGGATAGTGACTATTAGAAATTAAAACTATGGAGCAGCCACCAGTCAGATACAACTTTCCTTTACAATGGAAAGTTGTAAGTAACTGCTTGTTGCACCTCAATTTTAACTCTTAAAATAATTTGTTCCAGCTCTTACCAAACTATGCAGCATTTGGTTTTATCATCATCATCCTTCACATTTCTCTGTCACACTATGTTATCTTCTTGGCTTCATTCTTCTTCTACTACTATTTGCTTCTTTCCCATGTGGCTCTCATGTATGTCTATTTGCTGTCTGCCCTTCCTGTTCTCTGATTTTATTACACCCTGTCACTTCTTATGTCTCAGATACCATGAAGTCAGCTATTTCATTGTTGATTTTCTTTCAGTATTAATGTGACTCCCTTGAAAGTGATCCCATGCTGCTTTTGTTCCTACACATTATTCAGTCTTGTATGCAGTTCTTCCCTGTCTGCTATGAGAAGGAAATAAAAGACTTCAAACCCGATACCCAATATATTTTCACTTCTTCTTCTTATTCTTATTCCTCCCCCTCCCCTTTCTTCTTCTCTTCATGTATTAGGTAAACTGCCTGTTACAGTACTCCAGCTCTTGTTTGGCCTTCCTACATTTCTTCTTCCATTGCATTTATAACTGAGAACCTTTAGCAGAAATCTTTCTCCAACCGTACAGTCTCTACAGTCCTTCCACTTTTTTTCATTTAGGTTACATATTCCTAAATCTTTCTTTATATCTTCATTTCTTTTATGATCTTCTCTAGTATTTCCTTCCAATATTCTTAGGTACTTCATTTATTGGGACCATATTCTACTTTATTGGTGTTTCATTGTCAAGCATGCTTCACTTCCATAGGGAAGGAGTGGTACTGCTACGATTTTGTAAAATTTGAGCTATTTTCCTTTCCTGGCTTTACTCTGTAAATTTTTTACACTCCTTCCACATATTAAAGGAAATTAATTTAATTTTTGGTCCACATCATGGCTGCATTCATGTGTGATCCTGCATCCTAGACATTTAAAAATGTTTCACTTGCTCTGTGATTTTATTAGTCAAGATTACTTTCGATCTTATTGGCTGTACACTCTGAAATGTTGACACTTTCGTTTGTAAAAGTGTTAATCAATCTGCTGCTGTTTCATAAAATTTGACTCAAAGTTAATGTCAAAGAGGTAAACAACATAGACACATAGCATTTGAAGTATTACATTTTGAAATGGTTTTACTTTTGAAACAAGGATAAAACACCACAGCAAATCACTGCACTGCATGGAAAAAGATGACTGCTTCTACAACACAAGGATATGTGATAAGTCTGTAAAATGTTTGTGGCTTATTTATTATTCACATCTTTTATTTAGGTAAGTCGTAACTACTCTGTTCAGATAGCCAATGAAACTTACCATCATCATCAGCTCTCACTGACATATCATCCAGGCTCCCACCATCATCAAGATCTGTTGAAAGCATATCATCATCAGAGGTGGTCCTTGTTAGACTTGGAAGTGTTGATGTCAACAATGCCTTCTCTTTTTGTATATCTTCTATGTGCTCCATTAAAAGTGCTTCCTCTTCATCTGTTTTCTTTACTGAATCACTAGCTGGTAACAATTCTTCAGGGCTGAATATCTGTACATCAATTGTAAGAGTGCAAAATTAGTACAACTAGTTATAAAATGTCAAGTTAAATAAATAAAATTAAAGCAAGCATCATCTGTATCTATACTAATTACAAAACCATAAAACAATCTTGTCTGCCTCTCTCTTTGAACATGCCAATCTCCAAAACTGCATAAGGAAACGATAGATTTCTGCTCACTGTAAAGAGACATGTTGAGTTGCAGACAGGCACAGCGGGGAAGGGGAACCGATAGCAGAGTATGGGCATAGGAAGAGAATAGCACTGTGTGGCAGAGTGCACAGCACCTACACTGTAAACATGTGCAGCGTCGGGAGGCTGTGGGGCAGGGATGTGGGGAGGGGTGTTGGGTGGGGACTGAAGAATGGAAGGGGAAGGATGGGGCAGATGTGTTGGCAACGGGTGGCACACAAAGAGGGTGGGAGACAATAATAGGTAGGAGGTGACAGGACAGAGGGGATGGAAACTTTTGGGTGAAGGGTGTGGGTGCAGTAGGTTACCGTAGGCTGATGCTGGGAAAATTTTGTGAGTGGAGAATTTGATGTAAGGATAACTCCCATCTGCACAGTTCAGAGAAAGTGGTTGTGAAAGGGAAGATCCAGAGGGCTCAGATAGTGAAGCAGCCATTGAAATCAAGCGTGGTTACAGTCCGTTGCAAGTTGTGTCACAGGGGTAGTCGACTCTGCACTAGGGCACAGTTTGGCAGTCGTCATTCATCCTGGTGGACAACAAGTTGGTAGTCATAATAATATAAAAATGCTGTGCAATGGTTGCAGCAGAGCTGGTAAATGACATGGTTGCTTTCACAGGTGGCCCGTCCCCTGTTGGGATAGGATAAACCTATGACAGGACTGGGATAAGAAGTGCTGCGTGGGTTGACTGGGCAGGCGTTGGGATAGGATAAACCTATGACAGGACTGGGATAAGAAGTGCTGTGTGGGTTGACTGGGCAGGTCTTGTGCCTGGATCTTCCACAGGGATATGATTTCTGTGGCAAGGGGTTGGAACTGGGAGTGGCATGGGGAGGGACTAGAATTTTTGGAGGTTTGTTGAGTAATGAAGCACCATTTTAGGAGGGGTGGGAAGAATATTGGGTAGAATGTCCCTCATTTCATTTCATTTCAAGGCATGAAGACCAGTAATCAATGTCCTGACAAAGGATGTGTTTCAGTTGTTTCAGTCCAGGATGGTACTGGATGATGAAGAGGGCACCCCCCCCCCCCCCTTTCACAGCTAGTTCTTGGGGGTGGTGGAAGAATTTTTGGGGGGGAGGGGAGGATGGCATGGGATATCTTTTTGTGGACTAGGCCCAGGGGATAGTGTATATCTGTGAAGGCCTTGGTGAGACTCTAAACATACTGGGCCGGGGAGTTCTTGTCACTACAGAAACGCCATCCTTTGGAGGCCAGGGTGTATGGGAGGGATTATTTGGTGTGAAAGAGATGATGGCTGTCAAAATGCAGGTACTGTTGTTAGTTGGTGGGTAGGCAGAGTTGTAGATGGAGACATCAGAGAGGAGGAGATCAGTGTCCAGGAACGTGGCACACAGGGTTGAGGAGGACCAGGTGAAGCAGATGGGAGAGAAGGTGTTGAGGTTGTGAAGGAATGATGGTAGGGTGTCTTGTCCCTGAGTCCACATCATGAAGATGTCATCGGTGTATAGGGAGATGGCATCAACAGTGATGAATATGGGTCCAAGAGGTAAAGGGATAGTGGTGATGGAGAGTCGGTGAAGGAAATAGTTGGTATCTTTGATGTAGGAGGCTAGATTGCAGGCAATTGATTGAAAGTGTTGGTCACTGATGGCCAAAATTCTTTCCGTGGGGGCATAATTGCCAGATACAATGGGGCATCTAGGATTGTTGGGTTTGTGGATTCTGGGGACCATGTAGGAGGTGGGTGTGGAGTGTGTCATAGGGGTGAGAAGGGAAATGAGTTCAGGGGAGAGGTTCTGAGAAGGACCTAATGCTTTAAGCATGGATTGAAGGTTATGTTGGACTTCTAGGCTGGGATCACTCTGGCAGAGTTTGTAGGTGGAGGAGTCAGATAATTGGCAGAGGTCTTCCGCCAGGTAGTCACTGTGCTTCATAACAATCCACCGTCTCATTCCTCATACACTGTACTAACTTTATCCTAACTATCAATAGCAATGGCATCTGACCACCCCTTAAATTACCCATGCGAAATCCATTTAATAACCATGTCGACCCTGCATCAATGTGGGCAGGCACAAGAAAAAGAAGATCATCATCATCATCATTATTAATGTCCATTGCCTGTTTCTTTACTGTTCGTACAATATATTCTTCCTATAGTTTTATCCAAAGCCGTAAGTGACATTTCACTTGCACAATTTTCAACATGTGCCCTAGTGCAGCACCACAGCCAAGATAATGTGCTGGCTCTTCTGCTTTTACGTAATTAATGACAGCATAAAAAAAAATGCATAACTAAAATGAAATATAGAAATTAGTGAAGGAAAACTATATTTTACAGTTGTTGAGCCCTTTTGCCTCTAACAATTCATTCTCCTTTTACAGAACTACATTAAAATGAGGATGCTTTATTCTTTGTCCGTATAATACCTCTCGACTAAGATGCAAATAACATACTTTGCACTGCAACAGGGGGGAAGGTAGGAAAGAAAAGAGATAGCATGTCTTGATGTATGATAGCTCAACTGGTTGACTCAGTTTTAAAATTACATGTGGAGCTTATTTGAAGGAGTCTCCAACAAATCTCAGTGTCCCAATGTGACATCATTAAGGGCCACAAATGAAACAGCATTTGCCTAAATGAACTCTGATACATTACGCCATGCGTGATGCATCAGACCAAGGTTGGATCATTATTCAAGCTAAATGGGGATACACTGAATGTTTGTGTTCTAAGGAGATCCCATGTGTACTAAGTGAAAGGATTATTGTAGTGTGTAACACTTTGCTAATAATTTTTTTTTAAGGAAACTGTTATATTTATTTGCTTTTTTTTTAAAAACACCCTGAAAGATGTGAACTAGCAATAACAAGAAAAGTTTCTACAAAAAAATGAAATATGTTCATATTAAAGTTTTAAGTGTTTTTTGAAAGTATGTATCTTAAGTGTATCTCTATGTATCTTAAGTGTATCTCTGTATGGAAGTGAGATGTGGTCAATAAATATTTTTAACAAAAAGAGAATATAAGCTTTTAAAATGTAGTGCTACAAAAGAATACTGAGGAGTGGACGGATTGATCAATTAACTAACTGAGAACTACTGAACTGAATCAGTGTGAAAAGAAATTTATGACACAACTTCACAAAAAGAAGGGATAGGTTGATGTAGGTCAAATATTCAGAGATGAAAACATTAGCACACAACAGACTACAATGGAGAGCTGTACCAAACCAGACTTCATCTGAAGACCACCATCACAGTCACAACAACAACAACAACTGTAGTATGTACCACAATATTTAAATGTTTATTTTCTCTGTGCTGTGTAATAACAACTAGTCTCCTCTCAGTTGTCCTCACTGCCGGCCAGGGTGGCCGAGCGGTTCTAGATGCTGCAGTCTGGGAATCCTGCCTCGGGCATGGATGTGTGTGATGTCCTTAGGTTAGTTCGGTTTTTAGAAGTTCTAAGTTCTAGGGGACTGATGACCTCAGAAGTTAAGTCCCATAGTGCTCAGAGCCATTTGAACCAAGTTGTCCTCACTACATTTCTGATTTTCTCCTTGTTGTCCTCACAATCCTCTTCTCTTACAGCCGTTTCAACAGCTGAGGTAGTGACACCTTATCTTGTATTGTCACTAATGTATTTTGTTCTGGATTTCATTACAACAGATCAGGCATGGGCAAACTTTGGTGACCCATCCATCTGATTCACATATATACATCAGCTTGTGGGCTGCCTCGTCAAGAGACACGATACCAAGACTCCTACCACATAGAGTCAGAACTATAGCTTCCATAGCAATGTTTATGGGGTAAAGTACCCACAGGAATGGCACCTCTTTCACAACACGCCACACAAACAAATTATGCCTCACAACACATGGTTTTGGGAGAACATTCATTTTACGTTCAACCTATCCTCAGATGCTCACTTTTATATTCATGTGTGGAGGACATTATTTCTATACTTTTGATGTTTTACAATAGCTCCCTTAAATACTTCTATCATAAAATTCTGAAACGCCATTAGTAAATAAAATGTTCCTTTTACTGGCTGTAATGCTAATAACACTTCCATTATGTTGAGCTCCAACAAAAACTGCTAATAGAACTGTGTCTAACAAATCAGTGGTCTCCTCCAAAGTCATCACAAATGCTTTGCATGTGGCAACATGATTAGACAAACTGTTTTTAATGTCATCAGCCACCACACCAATACAGCAAACAACTGTCCATCTCAATAAACTTATTTGTAAATCTGCAATGTCCAAGAAGCATGCCTCAGATTTCGCCTTCAGCAAAAGGCTTTAATGATTTGCCAACTTTCTTACTCATTGTAAAACTAAGTATAACTGCATTGTCACACTGTACTCTTAGTTTGGACAACTTATGCGTGTCCAAAGTAATAATCAATACAGTACGACCGTGTAATCCGGCACTCGATAATCCAGCAGACTCTGCAGTCTGGCATGCATAAGAAGTTATTCCTTATTTTTAGCTCAGCGCAGTTCACAGTAAATTTGACTCTTTTGAGAAACATCATAACTGTTCAGAATGGCAATCATCTACCTCACTGATTGAGTATATTCTCGTCAAGATAAGGCAGTTGCATTATTAGGCCTGGAGAAAACTTAAGCTTAAACTAGTCAAAGGAGTCGAGGTGGAAATCAATGTAAATAAAGATAAGTCGACAGCTGATCACTCTAAAATTGTATGACAGAAATTTAGTTAACAAAGACAACCTGACTGACTATGTGATGTTATGAAATGTTTTCAACCCACAGGAGGCACTAGAAACTGAGAATGATGAGGAAGAAATTGCTGCAACACACGTCTTGGGCTAGTGCTTCAGAAGCCTTAAACACTTTTGTGAATTTTGCTCAGAACAACCAACAATGCAGTACTTCTGAAGTTATGAATTTGATCATAATACAAAATAATCTCTGTCACAAAAGAGCTCAACCCAAGAAGCAAGTTAGCTTTACTGCAACGTTCCAAAGGGCTCAGAAGAGAATTTCGGCTAAACCACCAGTGGCACATATACCAGTCCATCACATTGCAAGCCCTCAACAATGTCAGCTATCTGTGCTATTCCCAAAGGCAGTGATTCCAATTCAACTACACGAAATCTTGGTAGCGACTTTTATTAATTAGCTTATTCTTGATCTTTCTTAATCTATGGTGCTTATTTTATTTAGTTAATGACATACAGCAGTTATACACGGATACAGAAAATTTCTAAAATTTTGTGCCTTAAACTGATTCAATAGCCCGTTGCGATATTCAACTTTTAATTCAGTTTTGATTTTTTTACAGGAAAGTAATACATAGGCCTCCTATTAATTCTTTTGTATTGTACTCCTACCTGTTGTGTTTAATTAATAATAGTTACTTGCCTTTGTACATTAAAACTGTAGCTTTTGCTTATATCCCTCTTTTAAAACCACATTTTTAAAAATGACCTCGATAATCCAGCATATTTTATAATCTGGACATTGGCAGATCCCCGAGCTGGATTATCAAGGTCATACTGTATTTTGATTTTGTCTTTCTGCTGATGTCCTGCAAGTTGTTGCTGAGTAATGTGTTGCACAGAAAAGTGCTTTTTCATATTAGAATCCTTGACAACTGACAGAACTCACTACACAACAAGCAAACATGTTTATCTCTGTACAAGGTAAAGAAATAATCCTCCATGCACTTCTCCTGCAATTGGTGACATTCACCATCTATTTAATGCTAGACTTTTGCAAATAGTCAGTAAAGGTGCACATAAAGACTTGCACAAAACTACCAAACAACTAGCACAGAACTTTAAGCATGAACCAACAAAAGATGAAGTTTTTTTAACAAAGAAATTCACCAAACAGTTGTGCCGTTGAGAAATTATTTTATTTTATTTTCACTACCCTTTCAGCAATTCATTATGCCATCATCAGGCCCCCACACATACCAATAAAAAATAGTCGATATACTGGGGCCATATGTTTCTGGATGTCGTGAATTCTCAAGTGCTTCCTTTGAAGACTTGACAGCAACACACACGAGTGCAGTTGCAGTCAAGTCTTCAAAGGAAGCACTTGAAAATTCATGACATCCAGGAACATATGGCCCCAGTATGCCAATATCAATTATCTTAGAGAGGTGCATGTTCGGCCTGAAGGTGGCATAATGAACTGCAGAAACTGGTAGCGAAAACAAAATAAAATAACTTCTCAATTATGTGGTTGTTTGACGAATTTCTTTGTTAATATTTGACCAGCTGCTGTCCTGTGCCCACAATGGACCAACAGAGACAGATAAAAATTGATCACCAAGTTATAGCCCCCAATGTCATTGTTCAAAGTGGCAAATTTCAAAATCAGTTGGTAATTTTCATGTCATCCTTGTCTAAAACCAACATTTGCGATGAATCAATGTCTGGCACTGGTGTAGGCAGTAAGCGGTACATAACACGTGTGTTCAGAATGAAATTTTCACTATGCAGCAGAGTGTGCACTGATGTGAAACTTCCTGGCAGATTAAAACTGTGGGCCGGACCGAGACTCGAACTCAGAACCTTTGCTTTTCCCGGGCAAGTCCTCTACCATCTGAGCTACCCAAGCACGACTCGCGACCTGTCCTCAGAGCTTCACTTCTGCTAGTACCTCGTCTCCTACCTTCCAAACTTCACAGAAGCTCTTCCACAAAACTTGCAGAACGAGCAGTCCTGGAAGAAAGGAGTGTGTTCCCAGAATGAGCTTCTGTAAAGTTTGGAAGGTAGGAGACGAGGTACTGGCAGAAGTAAAGCTGTGAGTACCGGGCGTGAGTCGTGCTTCGGTAGCTCAGTTGGTAGAGCACTTGCCCGCGAAAGGCAAAGGTCCCGAGTTCGAGTCTCGGTCGGGCACACAGTTTTAATCTGCCAGGAAGTTTCAAGGAGTGTGTTGTTTGCACTAATCCAATAAATCTTTCTCACCGCATCCCTTCAAGATGCTGAGCTGTTTCCACAGATCTCCGCATTCACGTGACCACATAGCCCATACCTTCACGCTCACACTGTAAACATGTATGTTTCAAGACCATTAAATTTCGGGCATGCAGCCATGCAAATAAAATTTGTTCCACTGACATTTTGGCCGCGTATTGTCCAGACATCCTCTGAGGATAGTTGGACAATATGCAGACAAAATATCAATGGAAGAAATTTTATTGGTGCGGGTGCATACCCTAAATTTAATGGATTATTCATTACGCCTTGAAAAGTTGAAAATACACACCATGTTTGTCTCTGTTGTTCGAACCCAGTGGCATCAATATGGCACTCTGAATGCGCAGACTAAGCAAAACTTTCAATGGTCTGCAGCTCTGAGCTGCAAACTCGAGGTGAGTTGAGTGTCAGGAGGAACATCAGAAAACGTACCACATATTCCAGGTGCCCCCCTCCCACCCTGAATTTCTTCCAATGGGCCTGACTGAAACCAATCGTGGATCAGATGAAGCCTTATGATCAGCGATGCAATACACCACATAACTGCCCAGCAGTTAAAACTTGATTTCATTTTCTCTGCTATTACAAAAATAAATTTCAGAATGACACAAACTTGAATTATGGTGCAATTCATATTTTTCTGTTCTCTTAAACTCGGTGGTTACAAAATTCATACCATCTATAAATGGAAATTCATACTGTATTGCTTGTGGGTGGGAAGCTGCAATGTATTTGTTAAAATTGTAATGGGATATTTTGACAAAAGGCGGCTGTAATCTACAGTTAACAGGAACATGGGAGTACACCTACAATTATTCTCTCACATGCACATATGTTGTTTCCAGGTACAGAGTAGTATCACTAGCACACTACAGGAAAAAATGGGAGGGAGGAGCACAATCAAACTTAAGGCTCAACTAATACTTTACTTGATGAGTATAACAACAAAGTATCGCCTTTTGTTTTTTTTCTTCCATTCTTTTACTATTCCATTACTGGATTTGAACCGCCTAGTGGTTCATCATCAGATGGTACATCTTTATTGTTTGTCTGCAGCAGTGTGGGAGTCGTATAGATGTGGCAAGATATATAAAGGAAACATGTATGCACTGAGTGTGGCGAGAATTATTCACATTACACGTTACATTTTGTTGCTTTACTTACAGTTACTAGTGTCCGTTGGTTGGTTGTTGGTGTACACAATATGCTGGAAAACATACTTAGTGTTTTCCACTTATGTTAATTGTATTGCACTTAGCCACAGGGAACACGTTTACATGCTTTACAAAACGTAAATAAGCCAAAGAGTATGGCTAAAGTTATGTCAAAGAGTTGTGTTAGGGCAGAGTTTCTCTTTCCTGAGCTCCTGTAATACTTACTTTGAAACCTTTGTCCAACCCCTGCAAGGCTTCCCTCCTTTACCAGATGTTGAGGGAAATATCTATTTTCAATGTTTGCATCATCTGAAAATTTGCATGTGTTTTTTTACATCTATGAAGTTTTCATGCTTACTTTCTCAAAGGAAGCATTTGACTCAAGTCATTCAGTGACTTCAGATGGTGTACCAGGCACCATTCTAAAGTATACTTTGAGAGAAGAAGAGAGAATGTGGAGAGGTAGGAATTCACAATAATTATCTAACATTTCAGTCATCCAATACTGAACAGTATCAACAACACAAGAAATGTATTAAGAAACTGCCAAATGTGCCCTAAATGAATCAGCAAAAGAAAAAATATATTCTACTTAAAAAAGCAGATGCATAAAAGAACTAACATGTACCTTGGAGCTACGAAGGGATGAAAGTCGGTGCGTGGCTGTGTGGCAGGCGCTGTCCAATGTATCGATATCAGCCAACGTTGACTTGACTTTACGTAACTGATCTGCTATGATTGTCTCCACACACTGAGTCTGTCGTCCAATGTCGTGCAGTGAATCTTGTGCCGGAACTGTTTTATTTGTGCGGAGGATGCAGGGTGCAAAAACAATTGCCAGTGAACTTGCATTCATCCGATTTGCGTCTTCATGTGATGCCACTCTACAAAATGGTGTCAGGAAAATAAGAATAGCAAATTTGTGTGTATCGTATCATTGAGCACAGGTTGCAATAAGTGAATAAGTGGAGAATACATTCAGTGCATTACAGCAGTGCTTGCAGTAAAATAAGCTACAACGCAATGAATTCACGGACTCAAAGAGAAAGAGAAGAAAGAGAGAGAGAGAGACAGAGAGAGAGAAATATGTGTGGAATGGATAATTAGAAAACATGACTAGTAAGTTAGCTGTTAGTTCACTGTGTATATTATATATTAACTTGACAAAATTAAAATACTGAAAGTTTGCTCACACTACCATTGTGAAGATATCTAAAGATCAGCTATTCCAGAGGATGAAGTCCGGTAAGGCGAAAAGTTTACTGGACATCCAAAATCTGTCATTTTTAGTTTAAAACTAAACACACACACACACACTACTGGTAGCATCATCATCATCATCATCATCATCATCATCATCATCATCATTATTTAAAGAGTATATAACAAAATAAGCAATAGTCTCCTATAATAATTAAGCACTTTCTTGTTACCACACAGCATAATAGTTTAGAAATTAATGTGCAAAAAAGTAACAAAAATCTGGAATAACAACAATGAAACAGGATATTTGCTAATCAACACTGAGAGGCACCATTCAGCGGCAGGCAGGCACATTCAAAGTACATTTAAAAATAGTATCGGATTAAGCCCTGAGGTGACAGTGGCCATCTGTGTGTCAGTTGTGCGTGTGCAATTATTTGGTGAGTAGCAATCGATCCTATTTCATTACTAAAGTAAAAAAACTTTTTCGAATCCAATTTTATAAAATCTTGGCTGTCTGTCTGCTTATACATGCTGATCAATATATCAGATTACAACAAAGGTATCAGATCTTTAAAAGAATATACACAGTCATTCTTGAAAAATAGTTACATGTTATTATGAAGTAAAACAAATCATATACACCACAAGCATAGCAGACTTTTACTTCAAGTCAGTTTCTTATTAAGCTTGCACAAGTGTATTTAGCACTTTCTCTGCAGTTGCTCACTGTTAATTTAATTTTACACTTTATCAAGAGAAACATCAAAGTAGAGGAAGCAAAATCTCTGTAAGCCACACTGTGATGCAAAATATCTAAACTTAAAATATTTAACTTTAAAAGACCACTCAAACTGATAATGTTGGACAATTAAGAGAATTTCAACAGTTGGTCGGTTGGTTGATTAGGGGTGGGAGAGAGAGCAGGTGGACACCAAAGAGCAAGGTCATTGGACTCCGATCTGAGGTGATAGAAACTAAGTGAGGAAGATGTAAACAGCACAGTCCCGTCAACTGGAGAGGAAAATGGCCCAACAAAGTGGCAAAAGGAACGTTCGGATGGCAGAAAGAGTAAAGACTAAATAAGCGAGAGCAGGGGGTGCCCCAAAGGCGCTATGCACATTGGGGCACCAGCACTGGCGCTGACCGATCCTGATCCCTACACCATACCACAACCACAACACAACAGGGTCTACACCAGGTGAAGAAGACACAAGAAAAGGAAAAACAAAATGGCATAAAATAACAGACAAAACTTAGGAAAAGGGGGGGGGGGGGGGGGGGAGAAGCTTGGTTGGCATGGAGACAAAGTCAAAGGCCACCCAAACCAACACCAACACTAACCAGGGGACTCCAAATCTTGAAGGAAATTCAGGTACTTAAATCTGGGAGGACAATCCAGTTTTCTGAAGAAAACCGAGGACAGATGTAACAATGTGACAGTAGTCTTGTAACACCTGGGACAAGGGCACATTTTGTGCAAAATGCCAAAAAGGTGGACGCAATCAAGCAAAATATAGATCTCCTTGATCACGATCACATGAAGTTTATTAGCCAGGAGGGTAGCACCCCCCCCCCCCCCCCCCCAAAGAGTCATCCCACAACTGAGCAAAAGAATCTGATGTGAAGCTGTAAAGAACAGGGTACGGAGGGCCGGAAGGAGTTCCCATTCAGTAAGATGTTCATTGTAGAATTCCAGCTGACAAGGGATAAAACATAAATGGGAAACCTCACAGTCTGTTACCGGAGGAGGAAGGCAGCTGGGTAGGAGACCAATGCTAATGCCATTGCAAAATTGGTCACAAAGTGTTCTGTGAGAACCAATGGATCCGTACAAATGCCACCTGGAAGGCTAGACCTGGAATGGAAGGCCTCTGCTGACAACACTGGTGGGTGCAGAATGTAGCACACACCCATGACGAAAGGACAGAAGATGCTAGGGGAGAGACAAAGCATTCCCAACACATCTGCTTGCTCTGTTTGATTAAGTACCGGCCACTGGTGCTAAGACGTTTAAAGGAAGTAAGACCAGTGGAGGACACATACCATTTACAATGTTGCTAGGCACAATAGCAATCATGTATTGCGGTGGCAGTGACCGTGCTTCACCATGGAACTTGTCAGCAATGAACAGGGCTTGTCGAGCGGGGAACAGCAATGCCAGCAGTGCAAAATATCTTATCAGACCAATTACGAACGACTTTATCGATACAACAACCTGGCAAAGAACGTGTAAACATGATGTGGGAAGTGTATATAGGTCAACCATCATGATAGTAAACACAGTAGGATAACCTAGCCATCTTGAGCCGAGAAGGGAACCAGAGAATCAACAGGAAGTGGTCACTATCGCAGAGGTCATCACGTGGCGACCAATGTAAGGAAGGAAGTGGGGGAGTGGAATTGAGCGAAAGATCAATGGCAGAGAAAGTGCAATCAGTGGCACTAAAATGAGAAGGGGAAACATCATTAAGAAGGCAAAGGTTGTGGTGCACAAGAAATTGGTCAATGGCTCTCGACTAAATGAAAAAATACTGCCCCTCAAATGGCGATGGGCCTTTAAATCCCAAAGGAGGAGTAAGGGTGAGGCGAGTGCTGAAGGAGGGCAGTTAGAGCAACAGGTGTAGGTGGCTTGTCAGGAGGGGGTAGCGAACGCAAACCATGACAACAGTCCAAGTGGGCCCGGACAGCAACTGCTTTACAAACAGGGATCGATGTACTAACAACGTCCATATGGAGCAAAGTGCAAACGGCACTGGAAGGCCTCACTGGGCCATACCAGTTCCAATAGATTCCTGGAGAATGACACAAGCTGCCCAGTAAAGGGAAATAAGGAATTGCAACTGTGGGAAGTGACTGTATAACCCATTACAGTTCCACTGAATGAGCATGGAGCAGGCAATCCACATGGGAGGCAAACAGGCTGGAGCCAATATGCTGTCAGCATCCGTTATTAACAAGGACAGGGTGACATCCATAAATAAGAGGTCAGGCTCAGGTTGGGGGGGGCGGGGGGCATCGGAACCTCCAGATGCACGAGAGGAACCTTGTCCTCAGATATATGTTACTTCTTCTTCTTTTACTACTACTACTACTACTACTACTACTTCTACTACTACTACTCCTTCATAGGTCAAGGAGGGCAAGTTGGGGGGAGAGGGAGAGGGAGAGCAGGCTTCAAGCAAGAACCAAAAATGAGATGGGGCGGGCAACCTGGGGTGCATGGGCTGTGGATCCTGTGGACGAGTGGTGCTGCAAGCTCGCATATTGCACAGAGTGTGTCATATTTACAGGAATCAGAAAGCAGAACTGTATAGTGGATACATATTACCACTCTCTAAGAGTTCGACTATGTTAATTTCCACTACTATGAAATGTTTATGGGACTGGTTTTGAGCAGGAGCTTTAAATCAGATTGTCGATTAATGCGACAGTGATTAGTGAATTAAACTGGCTTTGTCTTACCATTGGATATGTATCTGAGTAATAGACTGTTCGACTTAAGGCAGTCAAATAATTAATTTTCAGTATAAGTTCATCAGAGCTGTGGCCTCTGTTAACTGATACTGGACTTCCTGTGTTTTCTATTGGCTAATTTTATTTGCTTCTCGGCTTTCATTTGCAACAAGTGTAATGGTGTAAATTTATTTTCAAGTTTTAATATTGTAAGTTATTGAGTGATGCAATTTTTTAACAATGCAAATTTATTATCTAATTTTAAAATTTTCATTATTACTGCTTTTACTCTTTGGGGTTGCAAAATAACCGCAAATTTAAATTACTTTTTGTTGTCCCTTGCATATGGCTTCTACTGAAGAAGCAGTGTCTTATCAATAACTTCTTGTTGTTGTTTTTTTTATATCCAGCTCACTGATTTTGAACTAACACTTTTACTGCTACAGACATGCTCGTTGCATTCCATAGTGAGCACGACTGTTGTTGCCTAATAGTGCCATATGCACTGGGAGACGACATTCCGGTCACCTTTGCTGAATATTTCTGTGGCACTGGAAATGATGACTTTGTCCGCTGCCCTGGTCCCCTGCCCCCCCCCCCCCCTCCCCCCTCACCATCCCTCCAAATACAAAATAAATACAATTACTGTGACAACTTAAGTTTTTTCACTTTAAAGCTCCTCTAAAAATGAATTACAGCATCGACAAACACACAGGTTTGTCAATACTGTTTCACACATTGGAATTATTTCACTCCTGTAATTTTTAGTAGGATTAGATTCCCATGATGAAAGGGACGTGTCACTTTGGAGTCACTTCAGGAACTTAGTGTTCTTTCATAAATAACTCATGGAAAGGATGAATCTGTGTGTGATGTCACTAACATATCAGCAGTCATTGGGAACCACAGTAAAAACTTTTTCACTCCACATCTTTTGAGTCAATTTCATGAGAGGTCTTCAATAATTTCATGTACAGTTTGTTTTGTATACAAGAGCATACTGAATACTGTGTCACAGGAAAAGGATAGAATGCCAGCAAACCACCGAGAAGCAGTGCCATACAATTACAATGAACTGCATGTGCAGCACAGCCATGTTAAACAAATTCTCAGTGATACACTTGAGTGGACATGCCAGCTTCAGTGAAATACTTATACAATTTTAAGAACACTTTTTCAGTGAAAAAAATTGATTCTTTCACATCTTACAGCCTGATATCTTTGCTTGACAGAGGACATAATTTCTTTTCATATTTATTACAGTTATTGCATCAAACTGAATGAAGCATTACATAAAGTTCTAAGAATTTTGAAGAGGTAAAAACACATTGTGTAGATTTTGCATATGGTTGATTTAAGTCAGACATTGCTAAGTACAAAATGTTGCTAACACATCAAAATTGTGTTTCAAGCTGACACCAGCAGCTGTAGGCCCGAACAAATGGGTATTAACGAACTGTGGCCAAGAGCAGAGTTGACCATCCAGAAGAACAAACTGCTGACCACAACACATTCTATTTACACATCCTTTGTTCCTGCAATCCTCCTGATTTCAATCTTCACTAGCCTCCTGCCTTCCAACACTCCCACACTGCCCCAGGATCCTAACTTCACTCATCCTGAAGGCACACTCCAGCAATCACCCCTTCCTCTGCTCTGTCTACCCCTTCAAATCCACTCCTCCACATTATCATAATCATGCACCTCATGGCAAAGTCCTGGTGCCGTGTTGTATTCCTATCCCATACACTTGCTGCCTCTCCTTCCCCATCTGCCTCCCTCCCACCTGCCTGTTAATCTTCCTCAACGCTCTCTCTCTCTCTCTCTCTCTCTCTCTCTCTCTCCCCCACTCCCCACCTTCTTTGTCCCCCTCTCTCACTCCACTTAACACCCACCCCAGTCAAGCCAGACAACTGAAGCTCCAACATAGTGTATTCAGCTAGGTCAATGTAGTCATATAAGTTTTTTGTGTGTGTGTGTGTGTGTGTGTGTGTGTGTGTATGTGTGTGTGTGTGTGTGTGTACACACATGCGCGCGCGCGCGCGCACACACACACACACACACACACACACACACACACACACACACACACACACACTGTTTACTGTATAACAAACATTGCATTTTCATCTAAGATGACATGATATTGTTAAGTAGTTTAGGACCAGTACATCCTGAACAATGGCATTGTAGTTCAATAATACGTATCATTTCATATTTAGTTTCAATTGGTCCTTATCAAGGCCATTTTCTATTTGTTTTCTTCTAAATGAACATGCTCATATATGCACATATTTATGGCTTCTTGCTTCTTACTGGGATGAGGGAATGATCACATAATCATCATCTTCATTAAAAAATATACCTACAATTGACATTATACAATTACATAAAAAACAAAATACATAACAAAACCAAAGGAATAAAAGTAGATTACCACTGACAACAATGATGAGGCTTCCTTCATTAAATCATGATGTAACAATTACTAAATACTAACATTATCTTACAAAACAGTGAACAAATAATTACCAAGTGCTGAAACAGAAAAAACTGGCAAACTGCAGATCTACAAAAAGCAAAAGGCAGAATCTCTACCGTGGTTGGGAGAACTGAATGTGCTGGCTGGAGAGTCAGGAGTCAACTCTCACTCTCTGTCACTTTCTCATCTTAGTCCTCAGTCAACAGTTATCAAAAGGGTACAGGAAAATAGCATATTAAGTTCGACATCCTCCACCAATGTTTGCAATCCAACTACACTCTACCAAACTAATAGCCACAGTTTTGTTGGTGGCAGCTATGTAAGTTAAATGCAGTGTTTCCACAGAAAGCATATCAGCATCAGGCTCCTGTTTGGTAATAATTGTTTCATTATGGTCAGATGGTGGTCAAAGTAGAAATCACACTGTGACAACATTGTGTACCCACAATCGCAAGCTGAGGATTAAAGCTTCTCACTGCCAACTGCAGAAGAAGAGAACACTTCTGGCTGCCATTTTGGTTGCTCCTCAGATAAGGCAAAACTATTGCATCACCTTTGTGAGCTTTACAAAAAAAGCTTATGAGTCTACTGAGACACAAATCCTATTCTCTACACAAGAAGAATTTGGAGTGGATAATGAACTCATCAGTTTCATTAAATAATTTCTCATGAACACTAAATCAAAAATTAAAATCCAGGCAAAATTTCTGAACCATTTGAAATCAGAAAATTAAGTCTGGCAAGGGGATGGAGTCGCCACTGTACTCTTCACTTGTGTTTTGAAAAGAATCATCATGGATGAGGAAGTGGGCTTCAAAAGTCTGGAGTGAATCAACATATAAAATTAGGAATGAGACACAAAGGAATCAATATCAACTGCCTGGCCTTTGTGGATGACCCTGCAGTCCTTGCCAAAGAATACAATCATTAATCACTCAAACCTCCTTACAAGAATATCAGAGAAGGAAGGCCTACAAATCTCAATATACAAAACAGAACATACGACACATATTGTAGGTTCCCCCAAATTGTTGAAATAGGATGACCCCAAATCACTAAAAATATATTTTGGAAAAATTAACGAAGTCCAAAACTTAAAATCATTCAAACCAATGGACTGACCAAACAAGCAAACAACAGATCCCAGAAAATTAATAAATATTTAACACAACTCAAGAAGACATTCAAAACATAGAAAATTTCGGGAAAAAACACCTTTAAATGTTCCCCAGAAACATGGAAGAATCTTCACCAGGTACAAAAACAGCGATTGAGTGAGAGAATAAAAAGAATTCGTTTATGTTTTGCTTGGTTCACAGTTGGCTGGATTAGATGCAAGAAGAAGAAAGAAATTAAGAGAAAAGGCAATAAAAATGGTGTGAACATGATGGGGTATGAAGGGAGGATAGAAGCCCACACATGCAGCAGCAGCAACCACAACAACAACAACAACAACAACAACAACAACAATTACGTCTTAAAATGGAGATAAGATAATGCAATCAGAAAGAGTAAGTAAGAGAGTCTTGGTGAAGCCCTCTCAGAAAAGCAATATGAATTGAAATTGCCGGCCGGAGTGGCCGTGCGTTTCTAGGCGCTACAGTCTGGAACCGAGCGACCGCTATGGTCGCAGGTTCGAATCCTGCCTCGGGCATGGATGTGTGTGATGTCCATAGGTTAGTTAGGTTTAATTAGTTCTAAGTTCTAGGCGACTGATGACCTCAGAAGTTAAGTCGCATAGTGCTCAGAGCCATTTGAGCCAATTGAAATTAGAATAAATTAGGGCAAGGTCAATGACAACACTCAAGTGTATCTGGAGTTGAAAAGCAATGTTGCTCAATTATCCTCCTCAGATGGCAATAAATTACTTTCTGATGAACATAATACGTGTGTAGTACTATCTCATACATACTAAACATTAGCATTGTGTTCACCATACACCATACTGATACAGTACTAGTTAACTGTCTCCTATTTTTGGATGGCAACCTTCATACACCTAGTGACCTATGAGCATTACATAATGGAGTACCATCTCACACAGGTTGTCACCATTCGAGAGAAGCAGCCCCACAGTACACCTGGAAGGTATTGTAACTAAAGCCTACATAATCTATTTAAAAGGTTGGGACTGTTAAAACAAAAACTAAAGTACTCTGTGTGTTTGAAAACTGGTTGATATTAACCAACAAACCATATGTTTTGTGTATTTATCCACTGACTCTTTCACATTCAGAGGAGTTGTCTTTCATAATTTAAACTGACAATCACTATGCACGGTACCAGTTGCTTTCGTGATTGTCATCGCCCCTTTTTTTCCTAAAAGAGGTGAGTATTTCTACATGCACAAAGATAATGACAAAGATGATATTAATTCTGACACATTACCTCTTAGGACTTATGCTGAAATCAAAAGTTTACTGTGTTGTTCAATATATTTCTTTCTTTCTTTTGCTGGTGCCTTGTCCTGTAGTTTTGCAGGGTCGGCACAGTTATGAACGGATTTGGCAAGGTTAGTTGTAAGGGGTGGCCGGATGCCCTGACTGCTGCCACCCCGTACCCCCCGGGATGGAATTACTGTACCCCAGCTGCCTGTGTCGAGTGTAATCCATGGAATAGTGCAAACGTGTTCATGTGTCTGTGAGTTGTGTAACATGGGGAACAGCCCAGCATGCACCTAACGGGATGCGGAAAACTTCCGAAAAACCACATCCAGGCTGGCTGACACACCGGCCAACGTCAGTAATCCTCTGGGCGGATTAGATCCAGAGCCGGCATGCCTACCCGAGTCCAGGAAGCAGTGCATTAGTGCTCTCGGCTAACCTGGCGGGTAGGTTGTTCAATATATTTATTTTGTGTTATTTGAGTTCCATTTTGTGTGCCATTGGCCCAAACATTCAAAGTTCAGTTTCTTGTTTTGCTACCTTATACCTTATTTTAATCATAGTTCAGAAGGCAGTGTCTGGTGAGATAATGTATTTTCTTCATGGTTCAAACAGCAATGTAGTATCAATTTTGCTGAAGTTATGCAGCTCTGTCCCACACCAGAAGGCAACTGGAAAATGCACACAGCTCCCAGGAACACTACTTTTAACATATTGTCCTTGTTTCAAAAAAACTGAAAATTTTATTAGCAGCACTTCACTGACAATTCACAGGGGTTATACTTTATTACTCTTCTGGAAATCACTTACCTCAGGAAAATGCAGTTTGCCTGTCATCTTGAATTTACAATGGACTTGTGCTATCATGGAAATAATCATCTTTTCTATTTTAATACTGGGTGCTTTTCACACGTCTTGAAAATCATGTGACACTAAATCAAACATTCACTGATGTTGTTAGTAAAAGCTATACATGTTTGTGGTAAGTTATATGACAGCCTTGCTGGATGCATGTTGATAAAACCTATCTGCATGCAAAGGTTTCTGCAGGGGCTCTCCTTGTCAGACAAAAAATTTATGAATCCTAGTACTATACAGATTTCTATTTGTAAGCCAGGAAAGTGTAAATGTAACTGATTCTAAAAGCCAAAATTAGAAAATAAATAAAAAAACATACCTTGCAAGATGGAATACAAGCCTCTCAACAAGGTCGAAATTTGGCTTTGGTAACTTCTTAATTATTGCGAAGAGGGTCAACACACGATCATGAGGATCTGTAAGACTGCCAGCACGTAAAAAGTCTTCATAACTATCAAATGTTAACAAAGGTTCAGGCATTTCACGCAAGAAGCTCTTCAATACGGCTGCCAATACATGAACATGATAACTTCCGAAGTTGATATCATCTAGATGTTCATCTTCAATTCTTGCCTTTAATTCCTTCACTTTAGAACTCACCTGTAACAAAATTAACACCAGAAATAAAGACCTCTGACGTAAGTTTACACAGCAGTTTAAATACCAAGTATTTAAAATAAAAAGATTACAGATGATGTGGTCTTCTGATCATGTCAGCCTAAAATGTGGTACTGTTTTTACTTCTACCACAGATTTCAGTGTGATAAGCAAAAACTCAAGTCTTGTTAAGAAGCCCATCAGAATCCTCAACTACCTTGCTTGGGCATTTTTGTAACAGTATGCAATATTTGATGGCAGAAAGTATTTTATTTCAGTTGCCAAAATATTTATAATAGGCGAGATTACAGAACATGAAGACGATAGCTGCATGTAAATTTCTCAAATGAAGGTAATTTACTTGCATAAATAATTAACAACAATAGAGTCCCTATCGAATGTTGCAGAACTGAACATAAAATACATTCTTCCAGAACAAAAATCTAAAGTTAACCACATCACACAAGAATAGGAAATAAACAGAAATACATGTTCAGCTGTACACAGAGATCACTGTTTCAATTAAATATCCTACGTGTACTTGAAGTGTCAACTGATACATTGTCCAATAAACAATCATTGTCATAAGTTAAAAACTAGAAGACACTTGGCAACAGCTGAACATTCTCCAAATACTTTCCAGGAATCGCAAAGGACCAATAGTATCAATCAAATATCTGATCTTTGAAAAAGGTGACACACATCTTGGATTGACTGAGAAGCATCATTACGTTGCAATAGATATATGAAATATCATATCAAGTTATCATTCAATTACACTTTTTTTTTTCTAGTGCTGTCTTATACTCACTCCTGATTTCCGATATATTCCCTCTGTATATAAGCCATGCATTTCAATGGTGGTGATTAAGCGGTCAACAACAGCAGGTACCTTCCCATCACCAGTTGCTAAGAGGTGAAGAGGAACACCAAATACACGACGACCCTCACTAGTATACCCACTTTCACCATGGCCTTCTTTACCACAAGCCACAATAACTCGTGTATAGCACTTCTTGTGGCATGTTAACTTGCAGTCTGAAAAGCAAGCACACAACTAATTAAAAAAAAAGTAAGCACATGTATTTCATCCCATAACAGCATGGATGAATTTTGATAGTAAATGTTCTGAACATTAAAAAAATGTAGAAAAAGAATTGATAGCAATGAATAAAAAATTCTGTCATGATATTTAAAACTTTCACTGGGGTGTAACAGTGACCTCATCTTACAGTTCCCCCTGCAAAAATCATTTCATCTTTGCACTGTTTCCAAATGTACATAATGTTACTGGGATTAATGTATTTCTAGGCACCCTTTCGTGAACTACTACTAGTACGTTGAAGATAAAAATTATGCTTTCCTCTTGCATTTAATTATTCACAATCCCATGCTGCACCAATTACTGTGTTGCAGACAATGTAAGGAACAAGATTTGTCAGTGACACAGCCCACTGCTGCAAAACCACGTTTCAATTCTATTAAATTTATATCTACAGGGTGTTACAAAAAGGTATGGCCAAACTTTCAGGAAACATTCCTCACACACAAAGAACGAAAATACGTTATGTTGACATGTGTCCGGAAATGCTTACTTTCCATGTTGGAGCTCATTTTATTACTTCTCTTCAAATCACACTAATCATGGAATGGAAACACATAGCAACAGAACGTACCAGTGTGACTTGAAACACTTTGTTACAGGAAATGTACAAAATGTCATCCGTTAGTCAGGATACATGCATCCACCCTCCATCGCATGGAATCCCTGATGCGCTGATGCAGCCCTGGAGAATGGTGTATTGTATCACAGCCATCCACAATACGAGCACGAAGAGTCTCTACATTTGGTACCGGGGTTGCGTAGACAAGAGCTTTCAAATGCCCCCATAAATGAAAGTCAAGAGGGCTGAGGTCAGGAGAGCGTGGAGGCCATGGAATTGGTCCACCTCTACCAATCCATCGGTCACCGAATCTGTTGTTGAGAAGCATACGAACACTTCGGCTGAAATGTGCAGGAGCTCCATCATGCATGAACCACATGTTGTGTCGTACTTGTAAAGGCACATGTTCTAGCAGCACACGTAGAGTATCCCGTATGAAATCATGATAACGTGCTCCATTGAGCGTAGGTGGAAGAACATGGGGCCCAATCAAGACATCACCAACAATGCCTGCCCAAACGTTCACAGAAAATCTGTGTTGATGACATGATTGCACAATTGCATGCGGATTCTCGTCAGCCCACACATGTTGATCGTGAAAATTTACAAATTGATCACGTTGGAATGAAGCCTCATCCATAAAGAGAACATTTGCACTAAAATGAGGATTGACACATTGTTGGATGAACCATTCGCAGAAGTGTACCCATGGAGGCCAATCAGCTGCTGATAGTGCCTGCACACGCTGTACACGGTACGGAAACAACTGGTTCTCCCGTAGCACTCTCCATACAGTGACATTAGGGTTATCGTGAACTGCACGAAGAATTGCCTCATCCATTGCAGGTGTCCTCGTCGTTCTAGGTCTTCCCCAGTCGCGAGTCATAGGCTGGAATGTTCCGTGCTCCCTAAGACGCCGATCAATTGCTTCGAACGCCTTCCTGTCGGGACACCTTCGTTCTGGAAATCTGTTTTGATACAAACGTACCGCGCCACGGCTATTGCTCCAGGCTAATCCATACATCAAATGGGCATCTTCCAACTCTGCATTTGTAAACATTGCACTGACTGCAAAACCACGTTCGTGATGAACACTAACCTGTTGATGCTACATACTGATGTGCTTGATGCTAGTAATGTAGAGCAATGAGTCACATGTCAACACAAGCACCAAAGTCAACATTACCTTCCTTCAATTGGGCCAACTGGCGGTGAATCGAGGAAGTACAGTACATACTGACGAAACTAAAATGAGCTCTAACATGGAAATTAAGTGTTTCCGGACACATGTCCACATAACATCTTTTCTTGATTTGTGTGTGAGGAATGTTTCCTGAAAGTTTGGCCATACCTTTTTGTAACACCCTGTATATACATCTCACCCAACCTGCACATAGGATACCCCTCTTTGAGAGAGAGAGAGAGAGAGAGAGAGAGAGAGAGAGAGAGAGAGATGAAAACACTGTTGAATTACATTTTGAGCACATACATATATTTTCTTGAAAATGTTTGTAGTTCATACTTCTTGACCACCAAATCCAGAATTACAGGATGTTTCAATTTCTTCTGCTGATTTTTCTTTTTCTGTATTTATAGTTCACAAACAGTATCAAGTTTTGATGTCTAACACCAAAAATTTCGAATGTCTACACGACCTGGACATATATAAACATTAAACAGTAGACAAGAAGTATATCTGGCTTAAGATTGTATAACTTGCTACATCATGGACAGCTGTTAGCACAGGTGAAGTTGACTGATTACATAAGAATGCAGACACAACAACGAAAAGTTCTATGAACATCATCATGAAGTTAAATTCGTGTGTGTGTGTGTGTGTGTGTGTGTGTGTGTGTGTGTGTGTGTGTTTGTGTGTGTGTGTGTGTGTGTCTATATATAAAAGCGCTGGCAGGTCGATAGACACACAAACAAACAAACACAAACATACACACAAAATTCAAGCTTTCGCAACAAACAGTTGCTTCATCAGGAAAGAGGGAAGGAGAGGGAAAGACGAAAGGATGATCCTAAGGATGATCCTAATCCTACTCCTAATGATCCAACTCCCCAAGACACTATCCAAACTGAACCCTGCCTGGAACAGTTCCGGCCTCCATCACAGCGGGACCCACCTCCTCTTCCTCAAAATCACCCTCTCCAAACCTTCCAGGAATTTCTGACTTCCAGCCTTGCCTCTCAATCCTTCTTAAAAAAACCTTAATCCTACTCCCAACATCACCACTGCTGACGCCCAGGCTATCCGTGATCTGAAGGCTGACCGTTCCATCGTCATTCTTCCGGCGGACAAGGGTTCCACGACAGTGGTACTTGATCGTCGGGAGTATGTGGCTGACGGACTGCGTCAGCTTTCAGACAACACCACATACAAAGTTTGCCAAGGTAATCCCATTCCTGATGTCCAGGCGGAGCTTCAAGGAATCCTCAGAACCTTAGGCCCCCTACAAAACCTTTCACCTGACTCCATCAACCTCCTGACCCCACCGACACCCCGCACCCCTACCTTCTACCTTCTACCTTCTTCCTAAAATTCACAAACCCAATCATCCCTGCCGCCCCATTGTAGCTGGTTACCAAGCCCCCACAGAACGTATCTCTGCCTACGTAGATCAACACCTTCAACCCATTACATGCAGTCTCCCATCCTTCATCAAAGACACCAACCACTTTCTCGAACGCCTGGAATCTTTACCCAGTCTGTTACCCCTGGAAACCATCCTTGTAACCATTGATGCCACTTCCTTATACACAAATATTCGCATGTCCAGGGCCTCGCTTCGATGGAGCACTTCCTTTCACACCTATCACCTGCCACCCTACCTAAAACCTCTTTCCTCATTACCTTAGCCAGCTTCATCCTAACCCACAACCTCTTCACTTTTGAAGGCCAGACATTCCAACAATTAAAGGGAACAGCCATGGGTAACAGGATGGCCCCCTCGTACGCCAACCTATTCATGGGTCGCTTAGAGGAAGCCTTCTTGGTTACCCAGGCCTGCAAACCCTAAGTTTGGTACAGATTTATTGATGACGTCTTCATGATCTGGACACACAGTGAAGAAGAACTCCAGAATTTCCTCTCCAACCTCAACTGCTTTGGTTCCATCAGATTCACCTGGTCCTACTCTAAATCCCATGCCACTTTCTTTGACGTTGACCTCCATCTGTCCAATGGCCAGCTTCACACGTCCGTCCACATCAAACCCACCAACAAGCAACAGTACCTCCATTATGACAGCTGCCACCCATTCCACATCAAACGGTCCCTTCCCTTCAGCCTAGGTCTTCGTGGCAAACGCATCTGCTCTAGTCCGGAATCCCTGAACCAATACACCAACAACCTGAAAACAGCTTTCGCATCCCGCAACTACCCTCCCGACCTGGTACAGAAGCAAATAACCAGAGCCACTTCCTCATCCCTTCAAACCCGGAACCTCCCACAGAAGAACCCCAAAAGTGCCCCACTTGTGACAGGATACTTTCCGGGACTGGATCAGACTCTGAATGTGGCTCTCCAGCAGGGATATGACTTCCTTAAATCCTGCCCTGAAATGAGATCCATCCTTCATGAAATCCTCCCCACTCCACCAAGAGTGTCTTTCCGCTGTCCACCTAACCTTCGTAACCTCTTAGTTCATCCCTATGAAATCCCCAAACCACCTTCCCTACCCTCTGGCTCCTACCCTTGCAACCGCCCCTGGTGTAAAACCTGTCCCATGCACCCTCCCACCACCACCTACTCCAGTCCTGTAACCCGGAAGGTGTACACGATCAAAGGCAGAGCCACGTATGAAAGCACCCACGTGATTTACCAACTGACCTGCCTACACTGTGAAGCTTTCTATGTGGGAATGACCAGCAACAAACTGTCCATTCACATGAATGGACACAGGCAGACAGTGTTTGTTGGTAATGAGGATCACCCTGTGGCTAAACATGCCTTGGTGCACGGCCAGCACATCTTGGCACAGTGTTACACCGTCCGGGTTATCTGGATACTTCCCACTAACACTAACCTATCCGAACTCCAGAGATGGGAACTTGCCCTTCAATATATCCTCTCTTCCCGTTATCCACCAGGCCTCAATCTCCACTAATTTCAAGTTGCTGCCACTCATACCTCACCTGTCATTCAACATCATCTTTGCCTCTGCACTCCCGCCTCGACTGACATCTCTGCCCAAACTCTTTGCCTCTGTATATGTCTGCTTGTGTCTGTATATGTGTGGATGGATATGTGTGTGTGCGCGAGTGTATACCCGTCCCTTTTTTCCCCCTAAGGTAAGTCTTTCCGGTCCCGGGATTGGAATGACTCCTTACCCTCTCCCTTCAGGGTGTATACGGGGACAAGGAAAAAAAATTCCCGGATTATTCCCGGATTTCTCCCGGATATCCCGTTTAAAAAACACGCTTTTTCCCGGGCGAAATTACACTTTTTCTGTGCTAAGTGACAGTAGATTTTCCCTCGGAACTGTAAAACTTATCAATTCTTTGAATGGTTAACGTTTTATACAATCGCGTAGAACTTCCCGAAAAAAAAGACGGGCAAAGAAGTTTTGGAGATAAAAAAAGAGGAGAGAAGTGTTGGAAAGACCTTTGATTTGCAGCAACATATACGTTGCATATTTTCGTATTACGAAAGTATAAATTCGAATTGCACCAAACACAGCGCGTTAGTTTGCGGTGCGTTGAAACCGAGGTTGCGATGTCCTTTTGTAAGCGAGTCATATCTTAAGCCACGAGATCTCGTCAGCCGATGACAGCAGCTATTCAGAGCATAGGACACGTGTTATAGTCAGCCAATAGCAAGATCATTGGTTAAATAGTGCGAACACGCAAGAGGAAAAGTTAACGGTTTACATTAATGTACACAGTACCGTATATCTACAATAAAAGCTAAGCTTTCACATGTAATATTGGTCTCTAAGATTAACACGCTACAACAGAAGCTTAGCTTTCACATGTAATATTGATCTTTTTTGCGTGTGTTATACTTTAAGATACATCACACAAATGTGCCAGTAAATTTAATATTATGACATAAATGTCTCGGCTCGAAATTCTTGTAAGTGGCTGGTCCTCAAACTGTTCAGTTTCGAACACTCTGTGGTTTAGATATCCATCCCACTTTCTCACACGTAACATAATTCATCTTGCGTAAAAAGAAATTTACTTTGAAAGTAACGCTTTTCTAACCACCGTTCGCAATACTATCCGAAGACTGTTAGAAATAGGTTAGATTTACCAGTTTCCAGAGAGCGCCAGAAAACAGGCATTATTGTGCGTGTGCAACTGCAGTGGTGTAGGAAGCCCGTATGTTCGTGTTTATAAAGCACTAAAAGAGCTTACATAACACCACAAAAGAAACAGGGCATCAGAGGGTACTCCAAAGAGCATCCGAATTTCGTAAACCATACTAAAATGCGTAATTCGTTTTGAAGTGCGAATTGGCTTTTTCCAGATTCACAATGAAGTAGGTCCCATCTGATATTAAGCTTTTCAGTGTGGTTTTTGGGATGTAAATTTTCTTTGAGTACCAGTACTCTACGATCTCATTTTTGGTTCTTTATTATGGCATAATGCCATAGATGGCAGAAGATGATAACGTGCATTTGAAATTCAGCGAAAAGTTGGAACTAGCCAATACTGTAGAATGAAACATTTCGTTTCAAATAAAATGATTGCCTCAGCAGAAAGATTAATAAAGCCAAATTTCTTGCAAAAATAACTTCACTGTTCTGCAAGGCGATTAATGCTTTACTGCTACTAACTTGGAAATAAAATAAAATCAGAAAACTGAAATTAATAATATATTTTTGCCCTCCATAATTATGTGAATGTATTTTAATTCACTTGATAGCTCCCCGGCCACAGAAATCCGTTTTGTTTTCATTTGCCTTGGGAGCTGTACACGAAGAGAAGCAGCGAAATCACTTAACGTAAACATGCGTCACGTGGAGGTTGACCCCCTCCCCACTACAACTCAGACAACTCTGTGCAAGTGCGAATCTGGCAGCTAGGGCGCGTGAGAAAAATTTTTCTCGTTTGCATCTGGCTGCTTGCTACTGCTACAGACACAGCTGACAGCCAAACTTCAAGTAGCGGGAGAAGGTACTGCTTATACGCGAGTCAAATGCGCATGCGCAACAGACCGCTGGCAATTGGTCAAACGAACCTAATGTGAACAGTTGTGACGTCATGCTCATAGCAAGCAGTTTATTGTTACGAAGAATTACAGTCTGCGCTCTACGGCCTTTAACATATTTTTGCTATTTGCAAACGCTTGTGCGTGCACGGTTTTTTGTTGTAAATTGCACATTTCGTTCGTCACTAAAGTTTTATTTTTTTCCCACTCGTTTATATTTTATTGCTGCAGTATCATTCTCCAGTAGTAGGATACAATAAAATTCTTTGCTAGAGAATCAATTCTGCAGCCAAAATAAAAAAAATTAACTGAAAGCTAAAACAATGAAAAATTCCCGGAATTCCGAAAAATTCCCGGGTTTTTCCCGGTTTTCTCCCGGATGAAAAACTTCCCGGGTTTTTCCCGGATTTCCCGGTTGTCCCGGGTCGTATACACCCTGCCCTTAAAACCCACATCCTTTCATCTTTTCCTCTCCTTCCCTCTTTCCTGACGAAGCAACCGGGGGTTGCAAAAGCTCGAAATTTTATGTGTGTGTTTGTGTGTTTTTTATTGTGCCTATCTACCAGCGCCTTCCCGTTTGGTAAGTCATGGAATCTCTGTTTTTAATATATTTTTCCCATGTGGACTGTTTCTTTCTATTTTATTATATAAAATAGAAAGAAACATTCCACATGGGAATTTCTATTTTATTATATAAAATAGAAAGAAACATTCCACATGGGAAAAATATATTAAAAACAGAGATTCCATGACTTACCAAATGTGGAATGTTTCTTTCTATTTTATATAATAAAATAGAAAGAAACATTCCACATGGGAAAAATATATTAAAAACAAAGATTCCATGACTTACCATGGTAGATAGGCACAATAAAAAACACACAAACACACACACAAAATATCGAGCTTTTGCAACCCCCGGTTGCTTCGTCAGGCCTTTACAAATGTCTGCTTGTGTCTGTGTATGTGCGGATGGATATGTGTGTGTGTGTGTGTGTGTGTGCGCGCGAGTGTATACCTGTCCTTTTTTCCCCCTAAGGTAAGTCTTCCCGGTCCCGGGATTGGAATGACTCCTTACCGTCTCCCTTAAAACCCACATCCTTTCGTCTTTCCCTCTCCTTCCCTCTTTCCTGACGAAGCAACGGCTGGTTGCGAAAGCTTGAATTGTGTGTATGTTTGTGTGTGTATCGACCTGCCAGCACTTTCGTTTGGTAAGTCACATCATCTTTGTTTTTAGACATTATATATAGTTCTCCCCGCAGGAGAGCTTCTGTGATGTTTGGAAAGTAGGAGACGAGGTACTGGCAGAAGTAAAGCTGTGAGGACGGGGCGTGAGTCGTGCTTGGGTAGCTCAGTTGGTAGAGCACTTGCCCACGAAAGACAAAGGTCCCGAGGTCAAGTCTCAGTCCAGCACACAGTTTTAATCTGCCAGGAAGTTTAATATCAGCGCACACTCCACTGTAGAGCGAAAATCTCATTCTGGAAATGAAATATGATTTGACTAGAGACTTTTACTTCAGGTGTTACACTTGCTAGAAGCAAGAACTGTCTTTGAATTTCTGGTGGTTATTAAACTTACCACATTTTAAATATATTTAATTGTATCTGACGGTTAACGACGTAATTGAATTGCAAGTATTTGTATACTTATGTGAGACTTGTTGAAATGGAAATACACCAGAACTGACTGAAAGTATTATGAGAGTGCCCAGTTATTTCAAAAGAGAGAGAGAGAGAGAGAGAGAGAGAGAGAGAGAGAGAGAGTCTTTTTTTGATCCCTCTAATTAGCATTATTTCTTCGAAGAAGAAGTTGTGGAGATTGACGCAGCCACGTATCCAGAGAAGAGGATCCACTGTGTTTCAAGTTAGTCAATTGTAATGAAAGAAAAGGAAAGTGCACAATCCGGTTCTGCACCGTTTCTCTTGTCACCAAACCATTAAAAGTATGGTACAGAAACACTACTTGAAAGATAATCTCTCTCACACACACACACACACACATAGACACACACAAACCAGCACTTTCCAAATAATTAAATGTTGGTTTCAGGTTGATAGATATGAAGACTCCACAGCTGCACAAATGATGAATTCAGGGTGCTCAATAATACTGATAGCACTTAAGCAGGGCAGGTCTAAACACTAAGGCAACTTTCTCTCTTTGTGTTTAATGAGAAGTTTGCTGGAGAAAGCTGGAGAAGCACTCTACATATTCAATAAGAAGTGTGCCGGGAAAAAATTGTAGAGGTTCACAGCTTTACAGCATTGTTTTAGTAACGGCCAGAGCTTGCAAAAAAGATGCACAGACCAATAGTGATTTTAACAATGAAATTTGACAATTAATATAATTGTACTCATTTAACAAAATTTTGTACAAAGAGAAATCTTATGATGAGTAGTTTTGAACCAACTTCTTAAATGCTTCCCGTTTTACTTGAGGTATACAATTTTATTACTTCCTGCATCAGTTATTTGTGAAGATATTTGATCGTTCTTCAGTTTGATGTTAAGCACAGGCTACACTATTTTTATTTAAGAATGGCAAGATAGTGAGTAAAATTGCTAACATGTTCTTGAAAAAAAAAAGTTAAAGAAAAAAATTATTTACATAAATATGAATTTTTAACACACCACATTTTAAAATTGAACTAAAAAGTATAAAATACTTTCTCCTCAGCCCATACAGATACTTCTGAAAATCTGCAATAGCGAATTTTCAATGGCTATGAAAATACAGTGTATAAAATTTTTTTAAAAAATCCGATGTTTAAAAAATCGTAACTATTAAGTTATTTGAGATGCATGCGTGAACAATGTACTGTTGGAAAGAGCAAACTATCGAGTTTTACATGGTTCCCACTAACAAGGGGAGGCCACAACGTTTGGAATGTGGATTTACTGCAAACTTCATACACTTGTAGTACTCAATTAGGACAAAAAAATGTTTAAGCAGTAGCGCGTACTTCTCAAGCGTTATTGAGAAAATCACAAGATAATTTCGGTCGTCAAATATATACTTGTGCGTGGCCATTTTTACCATGAAGTAGCGGCAGTCAAGTGGTTAGCGTTCAGGCCCCATAATCGCTGGATCGAGTTCCGTTCGTCAGTTTTTTTGTCATATTATTTACCATTTATATTACAATTGATATAATGGGAAAAATATGTGTAATCAGATGAACTTTTGTTAAATTTACAATGTTATTTGGCAGTCTACAAATTTTTATTATCACAAATAATATAATATTCGTAACTATTGACTAGTAAATGACCAAAAGCATAAAGTGATACTGAAAATGTTTGCTTGTCCGTGATCTGAGAAATCTCTTATACCTGGAAGGAGCCCGAAACTACTTGTTACCTGCAAGTTTTGACTGGCACAGACGACTTTCAAAGAATGAGGGGATGGCCAGGCTGGAACCGGGATAAAATGGGTATCATTTGACAGTGAACTCGCATAGTAGTGAGACCTTGCTTATGTAGCAGGATGAAATAACGTATGTGCAAATTGTTCATGAAGTATAAAACCTTACATCGTGACTAGAAAAATGAAAACGTCGAGAACTGTGGACGAGGAATTTCATAAACATTCAATCCATAGTGCAGTTGCGAAACATCGGTTGAAAGATGCGTTAATATATTGTGATAGTCTTCTTCAAGAAGCGGACGTTGTCGATACAGAAGCATCAGCAATGATTTCCGCAGATGCGATAGTGATTGGAGAAGAACTGTATCGGGCTACCATGGAAACTTTAGGAGAAAAAAATGTTCATTTTGATGAAGTAGACGAAGAAGATCAATTCCGTGAAGTCGAAGAAAATTCGTCCGACAATGAAGATTATGAGCTAGCGGAAAAGGCGTCAAAAGGTGATTATGTTCCATTGGACACCAAAATAAAAGTTGTTAAACTGGCGAAAGAACACCCTAAATGGAGTCTCCAAACCCTCCAGATAAAAGGGTCTAGAAGTTTGACAAGAAAAGACGAATTGAAGAGATGGGAAGAAAACATAAAATCTGGAGGATCAACGACCGATAAATATTTGCTAATCGATTTGTGGACTTATGACTGTTTCGTGAAGTCTCGCCAAAATTACCAGCAAGTAAGTGTTCATTTTTATCACTCTACATATAATTTTCTATATCTTCAACAACCTCATTCGAAGAAATAATTATATTAATAAAATGAAACTACTGATTTTACTTTTCAGGTGGCAACCAGAAACCTACAGCAGTGGGCTTTGGCTGCTGCACGCCAATTCCAATCGGAGGCCCTCATCTTCAAAGCACGGATAATAAAATTCAAACTATGGCACAGAATTCGGCACAGGAAGATCATGTGGCGTGTGAGTTCGAGGGAATTTGTGTCTGTGGAAGAAACGCTGGAAGCCGCGAGAAAGTTTCAATTGCAGACGAGGGTAGTCACGCAGAATTTTTAAAAAAAAAAAAAAAAAAAAAAAAAAAAAAAAAAAAAAAAAAAAAAAAAAAAAAATTGTTATCAATATAGACCAGACGGGTTGCCAAACAACAGAACTCTTGCCAAAAGAAATTCTAAGGCCGTGTCTGTCAGAAGGCGCGATATGAATAAGGTGACACACTCGTACAAGGCATAACAAGCGATAAATTTGCGTGGCGAATTATTGCCGCTCGTGTTTCTTTGTTTGCAAGAAGCCATGGGGAAGTTTCGACCAAAGGTTCAGAACACCATTGACAAATTAACGAAAGATCTTGCGAATGTTGTTGTAACGAGTTCGAAATCCGGGAAACTTACCAGGCATTTATATCACTCATTTTCATCTAGCGTCATGCTTCCCTACATGAAGAAAGAAAAATTCTTATTAATAATAGATTATTGGGGGGATCAAACGAATCCTGGTTTGTACGACAAAATTTTCACCGTTGACAAAGGACTTGGAACATGTACGGTTAAAGTCGTACCTCCGAAATGCATGCCAGTTTCCCAACCGTGCGCTGTTTATTTCTACAAGAAACTCAAAAATTTCACTAAGCATCTTAAAAATTGTACTTATTTAATTGAAAGAGAACAAGAAATTGCTTCTCGTGAAGGCACTATTAAAATACACTCGATACAGCATGATCAATTATCAGCGCCAATATTTAAGGAAATGCTGCATTATGCATGGTTTGCTTTCAAATTATCGGCTGAAAAAGAGGTTTTTAAAAATGTTGTTTTTCCATGGAAAACCTCAAAAGACCTTGTGTATGCGGAAACATAGCATTTATTCAGTGTTGAAAGCGACGATAAACTGTACATCTTTCAAAAGCCGTCTATGCAGGTCAAAACTTGCAGGTAACAAGTAGTTTTGGGCTCCTTCCAGGTATAAGGGACTCCTCAAATCTCGGACAAGCACACATTTTCAGTATCACTTTATGCGTCTATTAGTCGATAGTTGTCTATTAGTCGATAGTTATGAATATTATATTATTTATGATGATAAAAAAGTGTATACTGCCAAATAACATTGTAAATTTAATAAAAGTTCATCCGATTACACATGTTTTTCCCATTATATCAATTGTAATATAAATAGTAAAGAATACGACTGTGTTGGGGAGAAAAACAGGACTCGATCCAGCGATTATGGGGCTTGAACACTAACGACTCGGCTACAGCCACTTCATGGTAAAAATGGCCACACAGGTTTATATTTGATGACCAAAATTATCTTGCGATTTTCTCAGTAACGCTTGAGAATTATGCACTATTGCTTACACATTTTGATGTCCTAATGAAGTACTTCGAGTGTACGAAGTTTGCAGTAACAAACGTTGCGGCCTCCCCTTGTAATTGGCACCAATGTCCACCCACTTCATTACTAGTAAAAATGGTGTCAGGGCAATAGAAAGTGTTTTGTGGTCTACGTTGTGTGCTGTTCACCATGACTTTTGTAGTACGTATGGTGTGGATCCTCCCACAGCACAGAGCATTAGACGATGGCACGAACAATTCCAAGAAACTGGTTGTTTTTGTTAAAGCAAATTGCCACGCTGTCCCCAAGTGTCCAACACACACGTTGAGTGCATCCGCCATAGTTTCACAAGGAGTCCACAGAAACCTGTTTGCCATGCAGCTCGACAGCTCAACATGCCCTCCATGTCCGTCTGCCACGTCTTGTATCAACGTTTACACATGAAACCATACTAAATTCAGCTACTGCAAGCTCTTTGTGAAAGTGACAAACAACAACATGTGGAATTCTGTAATTTTGTTCTCGCCAAGATGGTGTGTTTAGTGACAAAGCAACTTTCCATATAAATGGACAGGTGAGCCGTCATAATGTGGGAATGTGGGGTATGAAAAACCATATGAAGTTGTACATCTCGAGAGGGACTCTCCAAAATTTAATGTATTTTGCGCATTTTTACGGGAAAAAGTGTATGGTAAATTTTTCTTTGCGGAGAACACTGTTACGGGAAGCACATATCTCGATATGCCTGCGAACTTCCTTTTCCCACATTTGGAGACTAATCTGAATGACTTCATTTACCAGCAGAATGGGGCACCGCCACACTGACATCTAGAAATGTGGGAATTTTTAAATCAATGAATTAACGAATGATTGATTGGTTGCACTGGACCAAGTGATTCAGCCTTACATTACTGGCCTCCAAGGTCCCTGGACCTGACTGTATGTGATTATTTCTCGTGGTGGTTTACAAAAGACTTTGTTTACGTGCCTTCATTACCAACAACAATGAACGATCTGAGGCATCACATAACGCAGCTGTGGAAGCTGTAACTCAAGACATGCTCGCTGCAGTGTGGGAACAATCTGAATACTGCATTGACATACACCGTGCATCTCAAGTGGGCACACTGAACACCTATGAAAAAAACTTTCTGAGTTTCCCATTCAACAAAAAACAAAATTCATTGTATACAAGAGCTGTTAAAAAAGTAAGGTGTCTTCAAATTGAGCAGGGAGCATACATTCGATTATCGATCTTTTTCTTTGTTATGTTGGTACACATTTCCCGAACATATGCCTGCAGTTTCAAGTGTACAGCATACTTAATTTGCTTCTGACAGATAGAAAGGTTAGATGTGTTGTAATGCGCTCGGTGATTTTCGATCATTATAAAAAATGGAGCAAAGAATTTGCATCAACTTTTGTGTGAAAAATGGAATCGAGTGCTCTAAAACACTTGAAATTATGACAGTGGCATATGGTGAGTCTTCTCTAAGTAAAAAAAATGTTTACAGGTAGTTCAAGCTCTTCCAAGATGGCTGAGAAGATGCCAATGAAGAACCTCTCTCTAGACACCCCAACACATCAACAACATATGATAACGAAAATCGTTGAATTACCATAGAGAAGTTGCTGAGGATGTTGGCATATCACTCAGTTTGTGTCATACAATTTTTTTTCAGATATTTTGCACATGAGACGTGTGTCAGTGAAGTCTGTTACAAAACTTCTTAATCTTGATCAGAAGAACCATCCCATGAGTGTCACACAGGAGCTCTTGACTGACGTCAATGATGATCCTGATGTGCTCAAAAGGGTCATAACTGGTGACAAAACATGGGTTTATGGTTATGACTTCAAAACCAAAGCCCAATCGTCCCAATGGAAGCACCTGGAGAGCCAAGAATGAAAAAAGCACGCTAAGTTCAATCAATGTTGAAATTTTTCTCACTATTTTTTTCCAATTACCCTGGCGTAACGCATCGTGAATTTTTACCTCAAGGCCGTACAGTCAACAAGGAGTATTACCTTGATGTTATGCGCCATTTGCGAAGAGCAATATGCAAAAAAATGTCCGGAATTGTGGGAAAACAATTCAGGGCTTTTGCATCATGACAATCCACCTGTTCATACATCAATGCTTGTGAGAGATATTTTTTTTTTTGTCAAAACAGCACAACAATCATGCCTCAGCCACAATGTTCACTGGATTTGGCCCCCTGGGACTTTTTCTTGTTCCCAAAACTGAAGAGATCTATGAAAGGACGAAGATTTTCAACGACTGAGGAAATAAAAACTGCATCGCTGGAAGTACTCAAGGTTGTACCAAAAAGTGCTTGTGAGAAGTGCTTTGAGGACTGGAAGAAGCTTTGGCACAAGTGTATTGTATCTGAGGGGGATTACTTTGAAGGGGACAACATGAATATTGATGAATAAATAAATATTTTTTCATAAAAGTATAAAGTCACCTTACTTTTTGAACACACCTTGTATGTTTATTAGTTTCAGAAATATAGACATGCCAAATCAGACGATTCTTTTTGATACACCCTGTATTTCTAGGATTTAAAAGAAAAAACATGGGGTGCATGCAATATGTAAGTGATGCACAAATAGTTCACCTCTTTATTATTCTCAAAAAATTGAGTTTTCACACTGAATGTGAACTTAAAAACAAAGTCTCAATTTTAGAAAGTAAGAATAAAAGTGAGCCAGATGTGAAAACGAAGGTAACCCCACCACCACATCTTACTCGAAATAGGTGGAGCTGGAACAAATTACAAAGATCAGCTTTCAAATATCATACATTTCCAATGTCCGAGTGAACGATCTGAGGTTACATGAAGAGGTGCCAAAATTGGTCAATACGCTTGGGATCAAGAATTTCTCCACATCTACTAAGTAGATCGACTAACTTAACAAGTGGTATAATGTGGTCTACAAAAGCATATGAAATGAAGAAAATAATGTGAACATAAAAACTACTAGCGAATGGCAAGAAGGTAGGTTAAAAGGAGAGCATTCTAACCAAAAGACTTCTTCAAAATAAATTCCAGAAAGATATGAACACACACGAATTACATATATAACCGAAAGTTATATAGATTTAGCCTGTCTGCTGGAAGACAAATACTGAGTGCAAACTAAGAAAATTTCACCATACAAAAGCGTCCAAAAGAAGCTATTTTATGTTTAGGAATTACCTTGGATGCAGGCTAACTACACATTGTGTTCCTGAGAACCAAATTAATTTCTACAATAATGCGTGAGATTACCTGTGAGAACCAAAGGCATAGAAGAAAGGTAATATGATTTACCCATATCTCTATAGCAGACATCTTCTATGTCTTTGATTCTCAGGACCAGTTTATTGTTACCTTTTTTCTATGCCTTTGGTTCTCAGGACCAGTAATTGTGTCTAACTATACACTATTGTGGTTCTTGTGCTACTGAAACACCAGACTGCATTCATTCAGCTGGTTGTCCATATGAATATATTACACCTACGAAACTCCATCTACAATATTATCAATTATACTGACTTATGGTATCTTTAAAGGGTTGAAAATATAGTTATCTGTCTTGCATTCACGTGTAAGGAGAAGATACATAAAAGTTTTATTTTTTATCCAACTTACTTTGACAAACAAGGCCACGTTCAATCGGCCACATGAAAAATGATGTGCATATTTCACAAGCTGTTGGAATATTGATAATTGTTAAAAGAAAACAATGTCCTGCATAAATTATTGGATCTTCCATCTTCCGCTTCTTTTCTTTTTTCCTCTTAGCTTTGCTAGGCTTTTCTTCAAGATGATTCAGATTCATAAATTCATTCATAAATCCTCTGAATGCATTTACTCCCATTGTTACTGGAAAATCCTCCTTAGTATTTTCTTGGTTACAGACAGTTTGCATTATCTGAAACAAATGAAAAAAAAATTTTTTTAAATGGGCATCTACAGTATGAAAATCCTTTATATATACAGAATACTTTTTTTTACAAAAAATAAGAATGCTTGTAATACATTAGAATTCTGCTTCATAGTCTGGTCAGGATATAAAGCAAGGTCAGAACTGAGCACTTTTTTCAAAACTCGATACATGCAAAAAAAATGAATTTTTTAGGAAACAAATTTTTTTAAATATCATGTCAAAAGTACTAATTACATAAATGAGACAATTTAATATTTCCTTGCCTTTTGTAGGCACAATTCCAATTATATGTTTGACTATTCTAAAATATTCATTGTTTATTTCAGCATGGAGGGACAAAGGTACCAATTTTGATAAATGAAAAAAAGGAAGTTTATAGATTTGTTAATATACACATCCAAATTGATTTTTTCGGCTCTTTTTTTTTGCTTCAACATTAATTACACAGGAAGTTACATTTACTATTTTATTCATAGCTGTAATTTTCACCAACTGTAGTGTATATTTTCCAGAATAAAGTTTAGTCATCAGTTGTAAATATAATTTTTATTATGCTTTACTAGTTTCGTATATATTTTCCAGAATAAAGTTTAGTTATCAGTTGTAAACATAACTTTCATTGTGCTTTACTGGTTTCGTATATATTTTCCAGAATAAAGTTCAGTCATCAGTTGCAAATATATTTTTTATTATGCTTTACTGGTTTTGACAAATTAATTTGTCATCATCTGAAGCTCTGTGCTGGTTTAGTAGATGTGATATCTTCTTTGTAGAAGCATACTGCCATATGTCCAGAAATGGACATATGCTTTTATGTATGTTCCTTGTTGCTATCATAACAGTGTGACACATACACTGATGTGATTCAGTTACTGTAAATTGTCAACCTGTGTTTACAATAATGACACACAGCAGTCATTGTCTTGGAAGAAACGTGAAAGCAATAGAGGAGCAGTGGCCGTGCAATGCCTATGACACCACGGTGACAAGAAAAAACATGTTATACATTCACTCAATTGGAATCTGTTAAATAAGACAGATGTAGTAACACTGTTCACGTTATGTCGCACTTCACTTAGCGTAGACCGGGACTGTGTCCTAGGCATGCCCGATGTTGACTGACTGCGCACGGCCTGTCCTGCCGGAGTTGTTGTTGTTGTTCTTGTTGTTACGCCGGCAGAGGTCGCGTCCGAATTCTCGCATGCCCTCTGGTGGACGGGACTCAACTGGCGGCAACTACCGTCCGTGACGTGCCGTGCCAAATTGCGCCTCCCACGATCTTTCTGGTGGCTACTACACTCCTCCTCCTTCGGGGGGTGAAGCCACTGTGATCCACGGCGTCGGAAGGTGGAGCGTCGGGCAGGAGCGATGACCTCCACATCCATTGGATGGCCGGAGTCGAGGGGATCTGCCAACCCTCGAGCTGGAACCTTCGAATACGGCTGGAAGTGACCCACACGAAGAGGCCCCCGTCGTCCCACAACCGGAGCCCGGGACAGAACGGGCGACAAGCTATCGAACTCTGGATCCTGTTCCACCTCAGGAGGGGCAAGACCCAGTGGCGGGGACGAAGGGGAAGGGACGACCACAGGGGAACTAGCCCCCTGCGAAACTGGGCCGGCTCTCGCTGGGGCATCTCGAATGACGGCGATGCCGGTGCTGGAGCCACTGGAGGCTGCCAAGGCTGAGAACCATCGCAGTGCGGCAGAGTCACAGCGGGGAGAGGAGGTAACGTCCCCTGTGAAACCAATACAGGTGCCGGCAATGGGGAAGCCGGTGTCCGAGAGGTCGGAGGGTGGGGGTCCGAACGTGGACGGAGCTGATTTTGGTGACGACGTACCACCCGGTCCCCCGCCTGCAAGGTATAGAGCCGGCGGCCATGTCGGTGCAGGACCACCGCCGGTATCCAATGTGGATTGCGACCAAACCCACGGGCCCAGACTAACATACCCAGTGGAAAACCAGGTACTCCGTTTTGTGAAGACTGGCGAGGACCAGGCTGGAGGAGGTGCAGCAGAGTCCTAGGTTGACGCCCATGGAGGAGCTCTGCGGGGCTGCAGTCTCCCATTGGTGTGGTCCGGTATGCCGTCAAGAAAAACGTCAATGCTTCCTCTGCCGGAAATTCGTGCACATACTTTTTCATCTGCGTCTTAAAGGTGCGCACCATGCGCTCAGCTTCCCCATTCGATTGTGGATGGAAGGGGGGAGAGCAAACGTGTCGAATACCGAAGCGCCTACAAAAATCCTGGAAGGCCTGCGAAAGAAACTGCGGTCCATTGTCCGAGACCAGGGTGATTGGCAGACCTTCCACAGAAAAGATTTTTGCGAGTGCCTGGATTGCAACTTCTGAAGTGGTTGAGGAGCAGCGAACCACATATGGGAATCGGGAATAAGCATCAATGACAATGAGCCAAAAGCCATTGAGAAACGGGCCCGCAAAATCGATGTGAACACGTTCCCACGCCTGGGTTGCCGGCGGCCATGAAGAGAACGCTGCCCTGGGAGATGCTTGTTGGCTCGCACACTGGGAACAGGCGGCCACCAAGTGCTCAATTTCTCTGTCAATACCGGGCCAGTACACGTCTGCGAGCCAAGGTTTTAGTACGGGAAAACACCCCAGTGCCCCGCATGTAATAACTTGAGGACCTCCCTTCGTAAACTCGCAGGAACAACCACGCGAGGAGCTGTATCATCGGTAGCCAGAAGGAGAACTCCTTCCAAGACCGAGAGACGGTCTCGTAGAAGAAAATAATTACGAAGAGGGTCCGAGGCCCGGCCCGGAGGGCGGGACGACCACCCCTGCTGAATGAGGCGAACTACTTGCCGGAGAACCGGGTCAGCCGCCGTTTCCCTGGCGACTCGAGAACCAGTGATCGGGAAGCCATCAACCGCTTGGCGGGACGCCACATCCAAATGAAAACACATAATCTCCTCTCGATCAAATGTAGGGTCCGGGCCCACCGGAAGACGGGAAAGAGCGTCAGCGTTGGCATGCTGGCCTGTAGGGCGAAAACGAATGTCATAATGGTACTTAGAGAGGAACAAAGCCCAGCGCTGTAGTCTGTGGGCCGCCCTATCCGGAATCTGAGAGGCGGGGCCAAATAACGATATTAACGGCTTATGGTCAGTGATTAACTGAAACTTCGTGCCATACAAGAAAGGGTCAAACTTGGTAACAGCGTAGACAATGGCCAAAGCCTCTTTTTCCACCTGGGAGTAATGGGCCTGCGTGGGACTAAGCGTTTTCGATGCAAACGCCAGTGGTTGCTCGGAACCATCTGCGTTGCGATGGGCCAGGACCGCCCCCACCCCATACTGCGAAGCATCCGTAGCCAGGACCAACGGCTTATGGGGATCAAAAGTAGCCAAACAAGGGGCTGACGTGAGGAGGTCTTTCAACGAGGTGAATGCTCGCTCGCATGCAGGCGACCAATCAAAAGGAACACCCTTGTGCAGAAGGCAGTACAGGGGGTGGGCTATAGTGGAAGCCCTGGGAATGAACCGGTGGTAATAGGCTATCTTGCCTAAAAAAGCTTGTAACTCCTTCAGCGAAGTGGGCCGAGGAAGGTTGACGATACCTTGGACCAAACTTCCTAGTGGCTGGATGCCGTGCCGAGATATGGTGTAGCCCACATACTCAATGGACGGTTGGAAGAAGGTTGACTTATGCAGGTTGCAACGCAAGCCCACAGACCTGAATTTGAGAAAGAGGGTGCGAAGGTTGTGCAAGTGGTCTGTCGTGCTGCGGCCCGTGACAATTACGTCATCCAGGTAATTAATACAATGAGGGATTGTCGACGTGACATGCTCAAGATAATGCTGGAATATCGCCGGGGCACTGGATATTCCAAAAGCCAACCGCTGGTATTGGTAAAGGCCAAACGGGGTGTTGACGACTGCCAGCCGTTTGGAGTCCTCATCAAGTGGTATCTGATGATAAGCCTCTGACAGATCGATTTTCGAAAAATAGTGGCCTCCCGCCACGGCGGAGAACAATTCATCAGCACGAGGCAAAGGATAGGTGTCCACCACCAATTGGGAATTAATGGTGGCCTTAAAATCGCCACAAAGACGTAATTTTCCCGAGGGCTTCTTGACAATAACGTGGGGCGAAGCCCACTCACTGGAAGAAATGGGAAGAACGACCCCTAGGGCTGTCAGCCGGTCTAGCTCTTCCTTTACCTGAGGGCGGAGAGCCAAGGGGATCTGCCTCACGCGTAGAAAACGCGGGCGAGCCGACGCCTTCAACGTTAAGTGAGCTTCAAAATCTGAAACACGCCCCAGGCCCTCCTCAAAAATATCTGGAAAGTCTGAGATCAAAGATTCCAATGAGTGATAGGGAACGTCTTCGGAGACCAACTGTATGGTGTCAGCGATAGAAAAACCGAAAGCTTGAAAGGCATCCAGGCCAAAAAGGGTAGCGGAGCTCGCATCACTGACAACAATAAAAGTAATAGACCAAGTGACTGATTTGTAAGTCACGTCGGTAGTGAATTGACCCAGTAGGGGAATGAACTGTTTACCATAACCGCGTAGACGCCGGTAAACTGGCGCCAACGGGGGCGATCCAAGGTCGGAATACGTTTGTGCATTCAACAACGAAACTGCCGCGCCCGTATCTACTTGCAGTTGTAACCGGCACGACCGAACCGACACCTCGATAAAGAGTTTGCGTGCCGATGCGTCGGGAGCCTGACCCGATGAAACTTCCTGAATGTCAACGTCCATGTCCTCTGGACTTGCTTCCTTCGATTCCTTTGAGGCTGAGCGGCAAACTTTAGCAATGTGACCGTTTTTATGACATTTGCGACAAACGGCCCAACGCTGGGGGCACTTTGACCGATCGTGATGTAGATAGCACGACGCACAGGACGGCAACAGGGGCCGGCGGCCGGAATTCTGTTTACGCGCCGCGCGGGAGCGGCCGTAACGGCCGGATTGTACCGCTCGCACGTCGTCCACCCCGGACACAGTGGACGCGGCCGCGCCGCCCTGAACCTCCGCGACGTCGCACCACGCCTCCAGCTGTTGACCTGCAGCGTGAGAGACTTCATACGATTGAGCAATGGACAGGACTTCCTCGAGGGAAGGGTCTTCTAACTGCAGGGCCCGTTGCCGGACCTCCCGATCAGGGGCCGAACGAACAATGACGTCGCGGACCATAACATGGGCATACGACTCCCGCGACTGCTCCGTGACAAAATGACACTTGCGACAGACCGTGCAGGGTAGCGGCCCACGCCCGGTAAGACTGATGGGGCTGTTTCTTGCATTGATAGAACTCGACCCTAGCCGCCACAACATGCGTGCGGCGGCGATAATATGAAGACAGCAATGAACACAATGCGTCAAACGACAAGGACGAGGGTTCCTGCAACGGCGCTAGCTGCCGCAAAACTTGATACAGCGAGGGAGATATCCAAGACAAGAAGAGAGCACGACATACCTCCGCATCGGCAACATGAAACGCCTGGAAATGTTGCCAAAGGCGATGTTCATATGCGTCCCAATCCTCCGCCGTCTCGTCATACGGGGGAAAGGGAGGAGGGAACTGCGCCGGAGCAGACGGCGTGGAGAGCAACGCCGGAAGCACTTGTTTCATGGTGGCCATGAGCTCCGTCTGCTGCGCAACCAAAACCCGCACCAAATCCTCCATGCCGTGGAGAAACTGCGAAACCGGAACAACGACGCAACACGCGAAAGAACGACCCTACTCGTCGCCAATTGTGTAGTAACACTGTTCATGTTACGTCGCACTTCACTTAGCGTAGACTGGGACTGTGTCCTAGGCATGCCCGATGTTGACTGACTGCGCACGGCCTGTCCTGCCGGAGTTGTTGTTGTTCTTGTTGTTACGCCGGCAGAGGTCGCGTCTGAATTCTCACGTGCCCTCTGGTGGACGGGACTCTACTGGCGGCAACTACCGTCCGTGACGTGCCGTGCCAATGTGCGCCTCCCGCGATCTTTCTGGTGGCTACTACAACAGACTATTTGTAGACTTCGTCTTTTTCAATGAACTGTTCAACTCCAGTTATCCAAACTCTGGCTACGTGTACTATTGTCCTTCCCTCCGTGAAGCTAGTGTAAGTGCAGCATGAACATTACTGCGACGACGAGCCACCGTTGCCAGGTGCTAACTACTAGTCACAGTCTGTGTGTTGTGGACATGCTGACTGTATGCGTTAGTTTTGTTTGTGAGAGCCTTTAGTCATTCACAATGCCTTCCAGAAGAAAACTTGTTGTGTTATCATTAGCAGACAAACTAAAATTTACAGAGCAATCAGATAAAGGAGTTACAGGTAAACAGTTGACTGAGATGTACGGTGTTGGTCAAGCAACAATTTCAGCCCTTAAAAGGAGCAAACCTACACTTTTAAACTTCGTGTCATGCTTGGAAACAAAGATGGCAGTTTTCAAGAAAACAAACAAAAATTTAGAAGATGCTGTTCTCCAGTTGTTTTTGCAGCAACATTCTATGGGAAACCCAATTTCAGGTACGATTCTTTGTGATAAAGCTAAGACCTTAGTTCAAAAGTTGGTGGTTTATCCTTTAAAGGAAGTAATGGCTGGCTAAGAAATTTTAAGTGCAGGCCTGGTGTCCGTGAATTACATATAAGTCACAAAAAGTTAACAGCAGACTCCAAAGCTGCAGAAGATTCTACTGAAAAATTTAAAGTTGTAGCAGACTCATACCAACCTGAGTTTTTGTACAATGCTCATAATGCTCAAAATGGAGTATAGTGCTACAGGACATAGAGTCAGAAAAGAATGTGTTACGGTACTTACCTGCGTGAACTCTACGGGAAGCCATAAAAAAAACCTTCGGTTGATAGTGAAGTCAAAAGCCCAAGATCATTTCAAAATGTGAAAAAACTCCCTCTCTTTTATAAAAACCAACCCAAGGCTCGGATGACTGCAGCATTGCTTATCTACATCTACATCTACATCTATACTCCGCGAGCCACCTTACGGTGTGTGGCGGAGGGTACTTATTGTACCACTATCTGATCCCCCCTTCCCTGTTCCATTCACGAATTGTGCGTGGGAAGAACGACTGCTTGTAAGTCTCCGTATTTGCTCTAATTTCTCGGATCTTTTCGTTGTGATCATTACGCGAGATATATGTGGGCGGTAGTAATATGTTGCCCATCTCTTCCCGGAATGTGCTCTCTCGTAATTTCGATAATAAACCTCTCCGTATTGCGTAACGCCTTTCTTGAAGTGTCCGCCACTGGAGCTTGTTCAGCATCTCCGTAACGCTCTCGCGCTGACTAAATGTCCCCATGACGAATCGCGCTGCTTTTCGCTGGATCATGTCTATCTCTTCTATTAATCCAACCTGGTAAGGGTCCCATACTGATGAGCAATACTCAAGAATCGGACGAACAAGCGTTTTGTAAGCTACTTCTTTCGTCGATGAGTCACATTTTCTTAGAATTCTTCCTATGAATCTCAACCTGGCGCCTGCTTTTCCCACTATTTGTTTTATGTGATCATTCCACTTCAGATCGCTCCGGATAGTAACTCCTAAGTATTTTACGGTCGTTACCGCTTCCAATGATTTACCACCTATGGCATAATCGTACTGGAATGGATTTCTGCCCCTATGTATGCGCATTATATTACATTTATCTACGTTTAGGGAAAGCTGCCAGCTGTCGCACCATGCATTAATCCTCTGCAGGTCTTCCTGGAGTACGTACGAGTCTTCTGATGTTGCTACTTTCTTGTAGACAACCGTGTCATCTGCAAATAGCCTCACGGAGCTACCGATGTTGTCAACTAAGTCATTTATGTATATTGTAAACAATAAAGGTCCTATCACGCTTCCTTGCGGTACTCCCGAAATTACCTCTACATCTGCAGATTTTGAACCGTTAAGAATGACATGTTGTGTTCTTTCTTCTAGGAAATCCTGAATCCAATCACAAACCTGGTCCGATATTCCGTAAGCTCGTATTTTTTTCACTAAACGTAAGTGCGGAACCGTATCAAATGCCTTCCTGAAGTCCAGGAATACGGCATCAATCTGCTCGCCAGTGTCTACGGCACTGTGAATTTCTTGGGCAAATAGGGCAATGAAATTTTCATCCATGAAGTTAAAAAGCAACAAAAATCTCTTGGAAAAAGAGACAGTAAAGTGCTTTTGATTGTTGATAATGCAGCAACTCATCTCACCGCAGAATTACTAGAAAGAGGGGATGGCCAATTTACATAACTCTTTCTGCCATCAAATGTTACAAGCTTATTGCAACCACGGGACCAGTCTGTTATCAAATACATGAAACACTATTACAGAAGCAACTTTTAAGGAAACTTTAGGTAGAGAGTGAAGATGAAGTAGGTGTGTTGGGTAACCACAAAAAATAATAATAATAATAATAATAATAATAATAATAATAATTTGAAAGATTGCGCTTACATGGTGGCGGAAGCTCAGAGCTTGGTTAAGGCAGTCACATTTAAACGTGCAGCTGACGCTGAAAGGCATATCAACTGAAGAAGAGAAGGAAAAGGAGAAAAAGCAGAAAGAAGCTCAAGGAAAGGAACTGGAAGAGACAGGAGAAGATGAGGATGACATGTCACTTGAGGAATTAAGAAACATTCTTTGAAACTTCCTGGATGTTCAGAAGTTAGTGCTTAAGATAGAGCAGAATAGATAGTGTGTGATTTGTCAGACCATGGGTTTCAAATTCTAAATCATGAACTTATTGAAAATGTCAAGAAGAAAGTGTCAAGCAAGAAGATGACCTTAATGTCGAACTTAAAGGAGACACAAGACAATCAGCTAGTGAAGTGTTTGCTGGCCTTGAAACTGTGTTAGAGTGGACAGAGCATCAGCCCAAGTGTGACAACATGCAACTTCCCACTGTCAAGTGGAGGCATGATTTGGCTACCCAAAAACAGACGAAGACAGTCAAACAGCTTACTTTGAGCAAGATGTTCAGCAGGAATGACTTTCAGCACCTGTACTCAACAGTTCGCTACGTACCATGTATGTAAAGCTGTTGCATTTTCATTTCAATTCACTAAAACTCTTTTTCTTTAAAAATATTTTTTTCTCCAATTTTAACATACAGTACTGTACATACAGTACATAATTACTGTAATTAAGATACATCGACCCTTTTTTTGAAAAACATGCAATTATCCAAATTTCTGATTAACCGAATGGGTTCGAATTAAATCAAATAATTGTAGTTCTACTGTTATTGTGATGTTCCAAATGACAAAATAGGTTTGTAACAAATGATTATCGTATAAAAGAGCACAACACACGATACTTTGTTTGACACAAGTATCATATTTATTTTGAGAACTGGATTTTGGACTTGTGCTCTGAACTTCCAGCAGTAACTGCAGCACTCAAAGACTCAAAGAAATGAAGTTTAATCAGAAGAGGTTCGCAAGTGTGCCAAAACAATAATGTGAGCAAGACTGAACATAGGAAGTATTGGGTCCAGATCAGACTTTACTTCGCCACCCGATATCACGGTGAAGAATAAGTGGAACATTGCAAGCTCATTCTTAAGATTCTATAGAGCGCAATTCAAACTCAATACTTCATGTTGAAGCATTGGTCACAGTAAAATTTAATCAATACTCTAATACTGTTATACAGAGTGGTCCATTGATTGTGACTGGGCCAAATATCTCACGAAATAAGCATCAAACGAAAACACTACAAAGAACGAAACTTGTCTATCTTGAAGGGGGAAACCAGAGGGCGCTATGGTTGGCCCACTAGGTGGCGCTGCCATAGATCAAATGGATATCAACTGCATTTTTTTAAAAATAGGAACTCCCATTTTTTATTACATATTCGTGCAGTATGTAAAGAAATGCGAATGTTTTAGTTGGACCACTTTTTTCACTTTGTGATAGATGGCGCTGTAATAGTCGCAAACATATGGCTCACAATTTTAGACGCACAATTGGTAACAGGTAGGTTTTTAAAATTAGAATACAGAATGTAGGTACATTTGAACATTTTATTTTGGTTGTTCCAATGTGACACATGTACCTATGTGAACTTATCATTTCTGAGAACACCTGTAAATACAATACCACATTAATGCAATAAATGCTTAAAATGTCCGTCAACCTCAATGCATTTGGCAATACGTGTAATGACATTCCTCTCAACAGCGAGTAGTTCGTCTTCCGTAGTGTTCGCACATGCACTGACAATGTGCTGACGCATGTTGTCAGGCGTTGTCAGTGGATCACGATAGCAAATATCCTTCAACATTCTCCACAGAAAGAAATCCAGGGATGTCAGATCCAGTGAACGTGCAGGCCATGGTATGGTGCTTTCACAACCAATCCACCTGTCATGAAATATGCTATTCAATACCGCTTCAACCGCACGCGAACTATGTGCCGGACATCCATCATGTTGGAAGTACATCGTCATTCTATCATGCAGTGAAACATCTTGTAGTAACATTGGTAGAAAATTACGTAGGAAACCAGCATAACTGGGTGTTGTGTGCTGTACTTAGGTTAGTTAGGTTTAAGTAGTTCTAAGTTCTAGGGAACTGATGACCTTAGCTGTTAAGTCCCATAGAGCTCAGAGCCATTTGAACCATTTTTGAAACCAGCATACATTGCACCATTTAGATTGCCATCGGTAAAATGGGGGCCAATTATCCTTCCTCCCATAATGCCACACCATACATTAACCCGCCAAGGTCTCTGATGTTCCACTTGTCGCAGCCATCGTGGATTTTCCGTTGCCCAATAGTGCATATTATGCCGGTTTATGTTACCACTGTTGGTGAATGATGCTTCGTCGCTAAACAGAACACGTGCAAAAAATCTGTCATCGTCCCGTAATTTCACTTGTGCCCAGTGGCAGAACTGTACACAACGTTCAAAGTCGTCGCCATGCAATTCCTTGTGCATAGAAATATGGTAAAGGTGCAACAATGTTGATGTAGCATTCTCAACACCGATGTTTTTGAGATTCCAGATTCTCGCGCAAGTTTGTCTGCTACTGATGTGCGGATTAGCCACGACAGCAGCTAAAATACCTACTTGGGCATCATCAATTGTTGCAGGTCGTGGATGACATTTCACATGTGGCTGAACACTTCCTGTTTCCTTAAATAACGTAACTATCCGGCGAACGGTCCGGACACTTGGATGATGTCATCCAGGATACTGAGCAGCACACACAGCACACGCCCGTTGGGCATTTTGATCACAATAGCCATACATCAACACGATATTGACCTTTTCCGCAATTGGTAAACGGTCCATGTTAACACGGATAATGTATCACAAAGCAAATACCGTCCGCACTGGCGGAATGTAACGTGATACCACGTACTTATATGTTTGTTACTATTACAGCGCCATCTATCACAAAGTGAAAAAAGTGGTCCAACTAAAACATTCATATTTCTTTACATACTACACGGATATGTAAGAAAAAATGGAGGTTCCTATTTTTAAAAATGCAGTTGATATCCGTTTGACCTATGGCAGCGCCATCTAGTGGGCCAACCATAGCGCCGTCTGGTTCCCCCCTTCAAGCTAGATGAGTTTCGTTCTTTGTAGTTTTTTCGTTTGATGCTTATTTCGTGAGACATTTGGCCCGGTCACTATCAATGGACCACCCTGTATGTGGAGTGGTGCCAACATTTAGAACCATTTTCCGTGGGTAATTTATTTCAAGCAAACTGATTCAGGCTTGCCTAAGAAGTAGCTGTGTAAATACTCTAAACATGTACCAATTGTGAGACTAGTGCTACAGCAATCTCCGAAAGTTCTTTCAGGTAATAAACTGTTGAACTCTGAATTTCAAACAAGAATCTTAGAAGAATTCCAACAGTAGATCCATACTTTCATCCTTTTAAAATTCAAACTGTGCAATAATTACAACTAACTGATCTAAGGGAAGCAAACAACATGCTCAAGAAAACCTATGATTATTGTGCCAGGCACCTTTACACAACAAAGTTACAACATGGTGTGGACTTCCTTGTAAATGGAACTCTCCTCTTATTGGTCCATGACTGCATAGAACAATATGGCATTCTGGGTCCACATGGAAACAAACGCGGTTTGTTTATTTAATTCAAATGGTTCAAATGGCTCTGAGACTATGGGACTTACCATCTGAGGTCATCAGTCCCCTAGACTTAGAATTACTTAAACCTAACTAGCCTAAGGACATCACACACATTATGTCCGAGGCAGGATTTGAAACTGCGACTGTAGCAACCACGTGGTTCTGGACTGAAGCGCCTAGAACCGCTTGGCCACCTTTTTTAATTCTCCAAACTAGTTTTGGCAAAATATCACCTTTATCAGTGAGTTCTTTATTCTAAAACAAGAAAAATGAACATCATTAGGTACATTACTTTAGGTATATCACACTATGAAAAAACATTCCAGATGTCTGGAACCGGACAGTACACAAATAGTAACGATTTTTCACAATGTAATGTAAATATGATGTTAATTTTTCATTTTTTGGAAGAAAGGACGTACTGCCTGAAACTAGTTTGGGGAATTGAATAAACAAACAGATTCTTCATTAAGACAGACCCAAAATCCTATATTATGGTTCGGACTTCGGAAGATGGCAACAGATACTCTTACACATTACGCAGAGAAATATTCATAGAAGAATGAAGACCATCTCACTGATGTGTTAAAAAAGTAACTATTATACGAAATACTTTTATGCAAGCTTCAGAAAAGAGAGAGAGAGAGAGAATTGAAATAACCGTAATTAAACATTTAAATTGTGTTAAATTACCATTATTAAAAGCTTAAATTGTGTTGTCAATTCCGCTGCACTCTGCATCTCAATATATACTTTGACTTGAATGTACCATTGACTACAGCTATTTTATTTGAAAATCTAGACAGTGAAAGTTATGCAACTGTTCTAGTTTCATTGTGTATTTCATATTGAGAACAAACTATTGTCTATTTGCTGTCAGAGATCTACCATTGTTCAGTATTCCTAACCCTTTACACAAACTATGAGAAATATTCAAACAGATAAGATTTTACAACACTTTTAGATGTGACGTACAGAGGAATTTTTTCAATCAAAAAGAAATGAATTGTCAAAAACTAAACGAAAGCAAGCACAAGTAGAAAATATGTACTTACCATACAGTAGAAGATTGAGAGGTAATCTATCACTTTGGAGAAAGTGTTTTGGTAACCCCCCCCCCAACCCCTCCCCCCTTCTCTCTCTCTCTCTCTCTCTCTCTCTCTCTCTCTGACCAAAAGGCTAGTTGTGATCTTGAGCAAGCATCTTGTTCTTTTAGTAAGTAACCTTTTTTTTTTTTTTTTTTTTTACTGCAAGTTGTGCACAAAATTGTTTCTTTTGTGCATGTCATTAGAGCGAAAGGGGGCACAGCATATCTGCAAGCCAGGGGGGATGAGCACCTGGACTCTTGTGGCTCGAGACACTGGTTCATCAGAGCAGTTATACCATGAAACTGCCGTACCACCTAGGAGATTTGCTGTAGACCATGGAACCTCACCAGGCATGACAATGGTCACGATGTCACTTGTCAAGGGAAACCCAGAGAGGATATACACAACACAAAACACGAAGGCTAATATGTGTTGTGAACTTTGTTAAAGTCGTATGCTGTAGTAAAATCTAACATGTAATGTAGATAACGGAGGTGAACTACATGTACGATAAAGCAGCAGCATGTGAATTCATTCAGTTGTAACTGGTATTTGAGCATGTGAATTTATTTAGTCTTTGAGAAAGGAGTCTGCAGCCTCAAGATATAGATAATGGTACGTGTGAGACATTCCATTCCTGCACACTTTGAAACAGGACATCTGGATGGGTCTGTGCCAGCAAAATGGAAAAAATTAAACTAAGGAAAAGAAATAAGTTTGATTTCTTCCAATGCATGGCGGTGTGAGACAGCAACCACTGGTAATAATATGAAGGAACAAACAGTCTTGATTGCAACTTATTTTATTTTATTTTATTTATCCTCCAATGACACATTTTGCCTTATACAAGGAATCTTCAGATTGGCTGGCAAGGTATGCTGTTAAGCAAATACGATGCAGTGCATACAAATGTCCCAGCAGGAAACCACCATTGTCAGAATTTAAAAAAAAAAAAAAAAAAAAAAACATTGTGCAGTGCCCACTGTGTTTCACGAAAATATTGGATTCCTGCTGTCAACCATCCTTCTGAGTTCTTGGTTTAAACTGTATTTCTAACATTGAGACTGCTTTCCCATATGACATGTCCCTTAGCTTGCTCAGCACCCCTTGATTCAGTACCATTCCCCATTCGGTGTCAGCCCACACATGACAAGACATACTGAAGAAGGTTTTACACTATTTCGCTTATATACATTACATCTTACAGTTCTGTCCTCACTAAGCAGTCACTCGTAACAATATTTAAGGTTAATATATGTGACTCTTCCCATTTAAGTGGTTTGTAACTTTTATCACTAAGTGTTTAGTTGAACTGACAGTCTTCAGTTGCGTGTGATTTATCATGTGAGCGAAATTCAACAGATTCCTTTAAGTCATGTCATTGACCTCGCACTTTTCATTATTTAAGGTTAATTTCCAATTTTTACAGCATACAAGTATTTTGCCTAAATCATTTTGCAATTGGTTTTGATCTTCTGAAGACTGTACTGGACAACAAATGTCAGCATCATCCAAAAACAGTCTAAGATAGCTGTTAAAAGTTTCTTCTAAATTATTTGTGTAGATTAGGAACATCAGAGGGCATTATAACACTCCTTGGAGAGTTTTACACAATGACTTTCTATCAGTTACTATGAATTGTGACCTTTCTGACAGGAAATCACAAGTCCAGTCACACCATTACGTCAATACTCCATGGTAATGCAATTTGAGTAGAAGCCGCTTGTGAGAAATTGTATAAACAGCCTTCTGTAAAACTTCACCAATCTTGAGGATTTAACTTTCTTTTAAATTTACCATGCTTTTTTGTTGCTTCTGCATCAGTGTTCTAACCTGCTTTGTGTCCCATGGGGGTATCAATTCCATCTCTTAATATTACTTGGTACATAAATTTCCCAAATGCAGTCGACACTACTACTTTTAATTTAAGCCACATCTGGTCTACACTTACATAGTTGATTCAGAAGGAATGGAGACTACCTCAGTGAGGTGTCAAACGAAAATGTATCTGCTTGTGAAACATATATACTTCCTTTATTCTTGGTGAGTTTGGACATTGCAGTATTCAGTCCTGCTACAATGACCTTGTCATCACTAATCCCTGCTCTTTATTTGCTTGAAATTATTTGTTGCTATGAAGTCAAGTATGTTTCCACAACCATTTACACTTCAAGTGAGCTCCTGAACCAACTGCTCCAAGTAATTTTTGGGGAAAGCAATTACAACAATTTCAGATGATGAAACTTCCTGGCAGATTAAAACTGTGTACTGGACTGAGACTTGCACTCAGGACCTTTGCCTTTCAAGGACAAGTGCTCTACCATCTGAGCTACACAAGCACGACTCACGCCCCATCCTCACAGCTTTACTTCTGCCAGTACCTCATCTCCTACCTTCCACCAGAACACTTGCCTGTGAAAGGCAAAGGTCCCGACCGAGTTCGAAGTCATGGTCCTGCACACAGTTTTAATCTTCCAGGAAGTTTCATATCAGTGCACACTCCGCTGCAGAGCGAAAATCTCATTCTGGAATTTCAGATGATGTTTTATACCTGTGACCAGTTTTGGACATTATTTATGCCAATATATTGAGCGTAGAATGAAGTCACCACCAACTACAACTGTATGAGTGCAATATGTATTTGAGATGATACTCGTGTTTCCTTTGAATGTTTCAGCAATTGTATCCTTTGTGTCAGGGACTTGGATCATTTTTGAACACCTTCAGGTCCTTTACAAAAATTTTGTCTGAACTTATCTGAGGTTTCAGCACCTATAACAATTTGAATTTCAGTGTTTTCTATTAGCATTTGGAGCTCTTGTTGTATCCCAACACAGCTATGATAATTTACTATTATAATACCTGTGGTTCCTAGATATAACCCTGTCCTGCATTTGACCTATACCGTTTAAGACTGAATCCCTTCTGATTCTTCCCCAACACCATCTAACCTAGAAAACCACCCAGTCCACTCCAAACAGCCCCCACTAACAGTGTATCTGCCTCCTGTGAGTAACAAATGGCTGACCTATTGGGAGGAACCCAAAACCCCACCACCTTATGGTGCAACTCAAGGAATCTGCTGCCAACATGTTCGCAGAATTGTCTGAGCCTCTAACCCCCACTCAGCTCTGTACCAAAGGTCCGCAATCAGCTTGCCCATGATGCTACTAATGGTGAGCCATGCTTTCATCTTGCAAGCAAGGCTGGCAGTGTTCACCTTCAGATATCTGCCAGAAAGCAGAGAGAACCCACTTCCAACCCCAAAGCAACACACTTCAGTAGTACCGACATGAGCTACCACCTAAGGGTTGCCACAAATTTGCTCAAGTGAAATTTCCTGATATTTCCCTTATTTCCACACAAGTTTCAGCAGTTTTCCTTGAAAAATTTTCAGATCTCAAGGGTAGTAAACAAATAAGTTGACACAAAAAGTAAGGATTTCTGTATTTCTAAATGTGTGAGCAAAAATCTTAAGTAATAACATTAACATCTTGTGTAATGAACTGCTTTTAGATGGAGAAAGCAAGCCAAATGGTATATACATTTCAAAAAAATGGTTCAAATGGCTCTGAGCACTATGGGACTTAACTGCTAAGGTCATCAGTACCCTAGAACTTAGAACTACGTAAACCTAACTAACCTAAGGACATCACACACATCCATGCCCGAGGCAGGATTCGAACCTGCGACTGTAGCGGTCGCGCGGTTCCAGACTGTAGCGCCTAGAACTGCTCGGCCACTCCGGCCGGCTATACATTTCATTCAGACCACTGATGTTATATATTTCAATAAAGCGAAACACATTTGGTGACAAAAATATGCATTTTGTTGGAGTTGCAAAACAGATTTAAAATACTTTCACTGCTTTCAGAAACAGCCTCAGAAAAACGTAGGCCTCTTCAAAGAAATGTATAAGGTGGGGAAGATTTGTGAAACCAACACCGTAGGTGAGCGTGAATAAAATGTTGGTTCTACTATGTTCATTATTGTAGGTTATTACCCACTGTGTTATGTCTACTATTTTACAGGTATTGTGTGATTTTTCTTTCAAGAAATACAGGAGCGCATAGTGTACAAACTGCCAGTGGTTGCCGCAATTTTTTTCTTCTTATTGTCCTTGCTTTCTAATATATAAACTACTTTTGAAGTGCCAAAATGTACCACAATAAATTAAATATCTATAAAACACCGCACTGTACAAAGTACTTGCGACAAGACAGTCGCAATTCCTGAAATCCATTGCCCGTGGCCTCTGGCCTGCCGAGGAGCACCTAAGTCCTGGGTCCATGGATAAACCACGAAAAACCACAGCATTATGCCACACACAGACAGACCCAGCCTGTCGGCAGATCGGTGATGCTAGTCCTGACAGGCAGGACCCGCACGTTAGTGGGAAACTATGGGCTTCACATCGGCAGGCCCAATCGGTTAGAAATACCCCCAGAAATGACCTGTGGTTTTGGCCAATCATGAAAGTCCACTCGTGTGGACAGTTATTAACATGTCACAGACACCATGTTGATGAAATGAGACTGTAGTGATCACCCACGCAACAGTTAACTTGTGCAAATACTTTGAGAATCAATACGAAAGGGGATAGGTAGCAACTCACCGTAAAGATGATCACTGAGCCACAGACAGGCACACAGAAAAGACAATCACACTCTCACAACTAAATTTTTGGCCATAGCCTTTGTCAGAAAACGAGGGCGCTCACACAATCACTCAGACACAACTCATGCACAAATGACCATTGTCTACAGCCACTGTGTCAACAAGTTCTGTGAATCACACCCAAACAAACTACTCGTCACGCTGTCCTGCCTCTCATCGACAGCTGCTAGGTAAGCAGCAAGTAGTGATGGCAGCACTGATTGCAAGCTGAGGGGAGAGGTGGGAAGTGGAGAAGCAGTGAGAACGAGAGAGTCGGGAAGCAGTGTACTTACTCAGCTGTGCCCAGCCAGCAACAAAGCTCGACACCTCAGTAAACAAACAATTTCATGCTACTGAGACAAAAATTAGATTCTTCCAGTGTTTTTCTTTTCTTTTTTTCCCTTTCTTATTACAAATTTCCCTGATATGTTTGAAATTCCCTGATTTACAGAACTTGTGGCAACCCTGCAACTGCAGTTGCCTACACCCTGTGGTCTTCATGGCATCCGGAAACACTCGTTCCACATCTGGGAGGACTCCTCCCAGTGTGCACACTGGACTTCCTCCCCTCCTTGGCAACCAAATCCCTAAGGGCCCTCTTAATTACCTAACACTGGGGCTCCTAACTAGCATTATGCACACCCTCCATAAATGCCCAGATGCTGCAGATCAAGAAGCTTCCTCTGCATTTGGCTCAGGATCTTTATCAGCCACAGACAGCACCTGAAACCTGTTTGTCAGATGAAACAAAGAAGCCTTTCAATCAGCCCCTGAGGAGTCTTTCACACCTGCCACACCATCAAACAAACCTCGCTTGACCACAGGTGAGGGGTCAATTTCACTGCGGGCAGTAATTGAGGTGGCCACAGTAGTGTAACAATCAGGGGACACATGGAATGTGCTGGACAATCCCTGTGTCCAGCCCCCACAGTGATGCCTTGACAACAGCCTCAAGCTGTGTGACTGAAGCAAATACCATCTGAAGCTGTGAGCGAAGGGTCACCAGCTCAGCCTGCATCCGAACACAGCACTGACAGTCCCTATCCACACTAAAGACGGCAGAATTATACATTAAATTAATACAAATACACAGTTGGTCATCAGAATCGCTATTTATGTGGTTTCCCTGTATTATTAAAGGACATGCTGAGACAATAAGCTAACAGATTATAATATCCTTCCCCTGTTCTTCTCCAACCAGTACCTAACCTTCGTGACAATGACATTAGTAAGCCCTTAAACTATGAACCTAGCTTCTTCCTGGCATCCTAAAAGATAAGGTACCTCACTAACTTCAGCTACATATAAAATCTCACCTTAAGCTCAAATGTTAATAGCACTTGTGTTACAATAAAATAAAAATGAAGAAGAAATTATTTGAAGCTATACTCACATGGAGAAAATTAGCAATCAGATCCTTATACTGAATATTGAATGCTTTATCACCCTGTTTATTTGCAACACTGTATGTAGCCACGAGGTTATCCTTGAATTCTCGAAGTGCTTGCTTGAAGACTCTGTCCACCTCACTTGGTTTCTCGCCTTCTTCACTCTCGATCTTAAAGATCTGTATAACAAGTACATCAATCAGAAAAAGTACTACACAATTGTTATAAATACAAACACTTTTTCAAAAGAAGAGGGCGGGCACAAACATATGGGATGGTTATTCAGATTCAACATTTGCTTTCTCCTTTGGCTTTACAAAGGAGTAACCCAACAAAACATACTCATGGTTCGTTACACACTTCCATCTCTGAATCATTCTCATCAAACATACATGCAACCCATTTCCACATGATCATACCTTACTCCATATAACAAGATTTTAGAAAATAAAATTATGCAGAGTAATTTCAAAATACCATCTTTTATATATAAGTTTTGTTTGTTGGGGGGGGGGGGGGGGGGGGGCTTTGAACTACGTGGTAAGCAACCACAACATTACCTGAATATATGAAAAGCCGCAGAAACTCGTTCACAGCAGGTTACACATGCAACTAATTGTTTAATTGATTTTGCCCATAATTCATTGAAATTTGTCTTATAACTAAAAATACACTAAAAATTCAGCTGTAACTTGAATAAAACAACTTTGTGATTAACAGATCACGTGGGTGAACAGGAACAGAAATGTTGCTGGCATGTTACAAGTCACACTTGAGTCAGTTCTGCATGTTGCTGCATGACAGTTAACACTCGACCAGCTGCAACGTCAATTGCAAAGTTATTTGAATTGAAATACACAGTTCAGGACACACAACAAGTGTGTGTGTGTGTGTGTGTGTGTGGGGGGGGGGGGGGGGGGGGGGCAGTCTTCTGACTTAGTACAAAACGTATTCAATTCAAGGGCAGTCTGTATTGGAGCACTTCCTATCCTCCTCAAATATCAGCAGTCTGTGGAAGCAGACGTGATACAGAGGGACTATAGAGAAAAATGCTCCAAAGTTACAACTTAATATGAACCACGACAGTGTGGAAGGACCCCACTTCGTCAACAATGGAGTTTACTCTGGCTCCCACTGCAGATTTCTGCTAGCTTTGTGACACTCAGTTGATTTCAAGATGAAGACAATGGAAAAACACTGTCATAACTTTGAAATTGCCTCCCAATCTGATGCAACAATTGAGACTAGAACTTCACATTCAGCCGTATCCACAGATGTCACTCAGCTATCAGCCCACCTCCTTTAATTCACCTTGTTTCTCCTTCGGGGCGGCACTCCTTGTTTGACTAATGCTATTTTTCTCTAATCCTGTGGACCATCTAGCTTGCTTTCAATTGTAACTCACTCATACAAATAGAACACTGCAACATTTACAAAAATTAAGCTAGTGTATGTGTTTGGAAGAAACCATATGCAAAGTTAAGACACCTGCAGGAGAGACTGAAAATTTTAAGGTGTACACTGGACTGAGACAAGGGGATGCCATCTCACCTATTCTATTTAATATTATCTTAGAGAAGATTGATAGAGAATTCACCAAAACTAATCCACAAGGGATCCAACTGCAGGGACAGAACATTACTAGACTTCCTTATGCAGACGATGTAGCCTTAATAAGCACTTCAAAAGCTGAATTAATCAGGATGATGCATAATTATTACAAAATAGCTGAGAAAGCTGGACTTCATGTGAATGAAGAAAAGACAGAATATCTAGTCATAAGTAAAAAACTCCAAAAGAATACACCACTGACCGTAAATGGTCTCACTTTCAAGGCAGTTGACCACTTCAAGTACTTAGGGAGTCTTTTTAGCAGAGACAATAGAGCAGAAATAGAAATAGACGCCCGTCTAGCAGCAGCTAATAGAACTTTTTACAGCTGTATCAAAATTTTAAGGATGAGATCACTTAGTACTGAATTCAAAATCCGTTTTTATCAGTCAACTATTGTACCAGTAGCATTATATGGATGTGAAGCTATTACATTCAGGAAAAAAGATGAAGAAAAACTGTTGATATTTGAAAGAAAAATACTAAGAAAAATATTTGGACCAATCTTCGATGAAAATGTCATGGAGTGGAGGATAAGGAAAAATGAAGAACTACGGGAGCTGTACAAACATAGTACCATTGTGGAAATGTTAAAGAAGAGAAGACTGAACTGGGCTGGTCATGTAGCAAGGATGCCGGAGAACAGACTACCCAAAATAGCATCCACTAAGAAATTAGAAGGAAAGAGAAGAAGAGGAAGACCTCGAATTAGGTGGATGGAGAATATCCAGGAAGATGCAGCCAGGATGGGCATCAACTCTGATTGGACAACAATTTCCCTGGATAGAAATAATTGGAAGAGGCTCGTAGAGCAGGTGTATGGTCGATAAGGCCTTAGCCACGTGTAAAGTAAAGTAATGTTATTTTACTATAAAATTGCACAGCAAACGAGCAAGGCTCTCTATCTACACGGCACTGTCATGCAGAGCTGTCATGAAAGGAAGGACTCTGTAAGTACTCACAAGCAAGCATCTCAATTTACATATTTATTTCAGCCATATGAGCTGAAAGAGAAGATACCAGAGTTGACTGAGACAGGCATAATTTTCATGTCATTACCATAATTTTCAACATAAGACTTAAACTCCGCAGTAAATTAATTATTACTATTCTAACAATTAGCTGTCAAGGAGTAACGGTAAGCGTATGCACCCCCCCCCCCACCTCAACACACACACACACACACACACACACACACACACACACACACACGTGTTGCTACATCACACGTGCACGAGTGAGCAAGTGTATACACACACAGCTGAATACAATGTGGCAGAACTGCAGTTCTAGAGCTTCATTGGCTTAAGGTGTTTTGTCAGATGAAGCAGGAGAGGGGAGAAAGAAAGCCAAATAGTGAAGGGTGGGGTGTGAAAGGGTGGCTGGTGGCTACTGGCTGGTAGGGAGGCAGCAGGTGTGGTTGTCAACAGTGATGAGTAGGGATCTCAGAGGTAACTGGATGGGGATGGTTTGTATCATTAATACTTGAGGTTAGGCTAAGGGCAACTGGTTGGAGACGGTCAACCAGAGCTTTCCAACATTTCCAACATTTCCAAACCCACCACCTCATTTCTTATACATCTAACAAATTACATCTTCAAACATAATTACTTCTCCTTTGAGGGGAAGCTGCACAAACAAACCTGTAGCATGGCCATGGGCACCCATATGACACCCTCCTATGCGAATCTGTTTATGGGCCATCTAGACAAAACAGAGCTTTGACTGCTTAACATCATGATCAGAAATGAGGAACACCCTATCCACAATCCTTCTCAATGCTCCCAGTGGTATTACACTGCCTTGCCAATCTATGTTTTATCCTGGTCTATCCTTCTGCCACACCTACCCACCCCATGCCAAATGGGTTGTATCCCGGTGGAACACCCAAGTACAAAACCTGTCCAATACGCCCACCAACTACTTCATCCTTCTCTTCCATAACAGGCTTATCCTATCTCATTAGAATCCAGGACGTTCCTGAAAGCAAACAACTCTGCTGCAATTTCTGCACCCAGCATTTTATATGGTCCTGACCACTAACCAGCTGTATACCTGAACGAATGACCACTATCAAACTGTTGCCAAGAGAAGAATTGACAGACGACCGCCCAGTAGGGGAAAACATTGTTGAGCACAACGTATCCATTTCAGTGTCTACTTCACAACTCATGCCATCAGGATCGCCCCCCCAAGTGTCTCTGAACTACTTACACAGGAGTCGTCCTTATAGCACATCATTCATTATCACAATCTGCCTGGCCTCAATCTCAATTACCCCATGCCCCACATCCACCTTTACTCTGTCCCAAGACACTACATTCATGCCTTCTGCACCACACCCACTGGCCCCCAGTCTCCCCTTCCTCTATTCTCTCACCTCCTTCCAACCCACTTCACCATGTAATCACCATTGTGCATTGCATGAATTCACTGTTGCTGATGCGCACACCATGTTCTTATTCCACGCACCTGCTGCCTTTCTCGCAACCGTCTGTTACCTTTTCTTCATTTTTTCATTTTTTTAATGGTGTACCAAGATTTCAACTAACATGTATGCTTATTTGTGAAGAATGGACAGAAATTCCTCTTTTTCTACTTGCCAACAGTTCATAAGTGTTTCTCAAAGAAACAGTGGAAGAATTCTGCAAACTATTACTTTTCTGTCCTTTAGCTTGTTACCCTTTAAGTAATCTGTTTAATGTTTCATGACTAAAAACTCTGTTGCTATATTACAAAAAACCTTTTGGTCAAAGATATTTTTGTCAGTGTCAACTTAAAAAGACCAATCAAGAAAAACTATTTGACATTTCCTGAAGAAAGACCTCAATTATCTCAAAGGTTTTTGAAAAACAGCTTACATTAGGGTCATAGTTTAACATCTGACTTTATTAGCAAAAAGAATAACTTCTCACTGTTCCTGAAATCACACATTATGTCCTGCATTTAATATCCCTGCCGACAGAGGATATCAAAAGTGGATCAGAGGCATTACAACTCATGAGTGAGGATGACAGACAGCAGGTCACCTAGGCTGAACCACTGACAACAATGGGTTAAGCAACATGCCCGGCTCATTCTTGTACAGCATGCCATATGAGAAAACACTTTTTACACCTAGCTGCTTTAAATATACTGGCCATACTACAAACCTGGACTTTCTGGATACTGTTACTGATATTCTTGCTGCTGTCTGCTCATAGTGAACTTTACTTTGCTTACAGACTGCACGTTTATTAAGGACACAGATACTTTAGATGGCAACATGGACTTACCCTATCATGTTTTTGATGGTATATTCTCAACCACTGTCAGTGATATGGACCCCAAGTTTATGGAACTTTAGAAGCAAGAGCTGCCCAAGCGACAGTCTGCAGTTCAAAAGGCTGCTCTCCAGCAGCTTGTGGCACAACGCCACCCACATCAGTCAGTGGTCAAAGCTTCGCCCCCACTGCTGTTTGCTCCCTTGAATGAATCTTGCGAGAGCTGGGAAGTCTACTTCTGATGTTTTGAACTACCGTATTTACTCGAATCTAAGCCGCACTCGAATCTAAGCCGCACCGGAAAAATGAGACTCGAAATCAAGGAAAAAATATTTTCCCGAATCTAAGCCGCACCTGAAATTTGAGACTCGAAATTCAAGGGGAGAGAAAAGTTTTAGGCCGCACCCCCAAATCGAAACAAAGTTGGTCCATTGTAATATGAGAGACAATTTAGGTCGAATGAATGACGATACAGCTACAGTAGTTTGGTTCGAGTCATAAGCTCAGCAGCTAAGCTTTACCAGGTAGCCATTGCCATGCGTCAGGCGCTCCGTCCGTATTTATATGGGTACCCTCCCTTTTCCACGTGCTTCGTCTGGTTTGAATTGATTGCTTATTTTTCTTTGATCTGATAAATGCCGTTCTCTTTGTTATAGGTGTTTACATCACACAGCTGAAAATGCATTACTGTACTGTGCATTGTATGTCACATTCTGATAATGAGTGTTTACGGCCTGTCGCCACTCGCAGCACGGCTTGCTTTTGTGCGCGCTTCCGCCACTTACAATAAAAAAAGACGGGAATTGTCTCATTAGCGAAACCATGGCAAGAGACTGCTATTTGTTGTTACTTACACTGCTGCTTTCTTTGATAATGATCAACAAAAACCAAATAATAGACTGCGTATGATAGATGATGTTCTGAACGAGAGTTTAGCGAAAATTTTTCTCCATTTGAAAATCTTCGCAGACGCCTCTTTAGTACATTACATTCTGCACAGAAATTAGTCATCTTAGATTTAAAAATCTAGTCAATTGCCGTGCTTCATTTCTGACTGTATCACTATTAGGCATAAGAATAATACGAATATAAACATGACATGATATGATATGTATATTCTTCCGCGTTTGCTGTTGTCTCTCTCTAGTTTCGTAGTAGGCAGACAGGATTTAAATGAGATAGCAGCAAACATGAAAGAATACATGGCAAAATGTTTATATTCGTATTATTCTTATGGTGAAGAGAATACTGCATGTGATTCACAGTTCATAAAAGTTCCTATTAGCAACGATCTCTTCTCACAGGTAGGAAAAAATTCAGAACGTAGAGTTGGCCATATTGACAAACATCCCAGTCTTGCCAGTCGGATTATCGTAGTAAATTGAAATGCTGCTACATTCGAAGATGAACAATACGGAATTCTTATTTACTTCGTTGGATAATGTATGAAAATGCAGTGGTCGAAACTCGGGGCGGAGAAAAAAGCTCGTCTTCCACCTTTTTTTTTTTTTAAATTTATTTACTGACGCAGAGGTTTTGGCGCCAGTACTTATCTTTGTGCCTGCAAAGCATGCCTGTGTAGTGCTACATACAGGGTGGTCAGAAAATATGTGAAATAATTGTAGGGATGTTACAGGGCAGGTTGTACTGAGACATAAATGTTAAGAAAGAAATTCGATACGTTGCGCCGTTTCCGAGTTATTTAGCATTGAAGTTAGTCAATCAGATCGTCACGCGCATAAATTCAAGTTTCAACTAACGAGACAAAGCACTCGTTGGGCAACACCGCCCCTGGCAGGCCGCTTGAATGCGAGCGCCCGATGCCCCGATTGGCTAAATTCTATGTTAAATAACTCGGAAACGGAGCAACGTATCGAATTTCTTTCTTAACATTTATGTCTCAGTACAACCTGCCCTGTAACATCCCTACAAGCATTTCACACATTCTGACCACCCTGTATATTTGACGGCAGAAGTTAGTTGTGGCGGCACCTACCAAAATTTTTCGGAACTTCCGCCTACTTTGCACTCGATTCTAAGCCGCAGGCGGTTTTTTTGGATTACAAAAACCGGAAAAAAAGTGCGGCTTAGATTCGACCAAATATGGTATACTGTTACAAGCTTAACATTTCCAGTGAGCAGCTATATTATTTACTTTTGTCTACTAGTAGTTGCTTTACGAAGTTGGGCAGAAATTGCAACCCTAGTGGTTTGTCTTTTGAGGACCACTGTGTTCTGTTAAATGAATACTACAGTCAGGAGACACACCTTGTTGCAGCTACACTGCAATTTATTAACTGTCATAAATAACATGGACAGTCTTGCTCAGCATGGGCAGCAGACATGCAGAGCCTCACACACAAGTGCAGTTTCACTTGCCAGAAATGTAATGAGAAAGTGCACATCCATACAGTTCACAGGACCGCTTACAGAGGCTGCCTCGGTCAGCCCCCTGGTGCGCTCTGGTGAGCTACCAAATAAACAGCATTATTTACACAATTGCAAACAAGTGCTCAGTTTATTCTTTACACTGTATTAATGTTGCCTGGTCAATGTGTTCAAAGCTGTGCACACACTGTATTTTACATGTTGCTCTGTAAAGTACTATGTTCCATAAATCATGTTTGTTCTTGCTATAAAGAACTTGGCGACCAGAGAAGGTCACGCTTGAAGGTCTCTCAGGCATGCAGCCAGGTTGACTGGTCTTTGTAGAACGAATTTTCGATGGCGTAAGGTGCCATCATCATCAGGTTACTCCTGTTGACTGACGTCCTAGGCCGGCAGGTGGTGTGGTATATATACCTGTCGCCTCTCCCCTCCACTGACTCCGCTTATGGACCGAGGGATGTGCAGGCCGCAGTGGTGGGGGAAGCTTGCGCTGACGAGATGACTGATGGGCGTCAGTACGCATGCCGCCTTCGGTGGGTGTGGTGCCCCGTTTCCGCTGCTCCTGCAGAACTTTTATTGCTGGATTCCACGCTTGGCCGAGTTGAAATCCGTTGTCCTTGTTAATAAGGTTCTCGTGCAGCCGGATTTCAATTGCTTCCTTGTATACACAGTCCCAAAAGTGGGATGTGTTGTGCAGGACTTCTGTGTTCTCGTATTTTATACGATGATTTGTCTCAAGGCAATGTTCTGCGATTGCAGATTTTTTAAGCTGTTGGAGATCGGTGTGCCATTTGTGTTCAGTATACCTTTCCTCGATCGTGTGAATGGTTTGCCCAACATATGCTTTCCAACATTCGCATGGTATGAAATAAACTCCAGATTTCCGGAGTCCTAAATCGTCCTTCACTGTCCCTACAAGGGACTTTATCTTTGGCGGCGGGCGGTAGATGCATTTGATGTTATGACATCTTAGAATCCTGCCTATTTTTCCAGATACATTGCCCGCGTATGGTATGTAGCAAGAAAGTACACATTTCTTCATCCTTAGCTCTTAGGATTTTTTTCTCTCTATCTTGCTAGAGCTTTACATGGCGTGCTTTCTTTTCTGCGAAAGAATCTATTACCTCATCAAAGTGCATCAAATGTTTTGCTACATGAAAAATCAAAATGTTGTTATCTAATACTGAAAATACTGTTAATACAAATAATACCCAAGACTGGTGTGGTTTCTCAATTTGATTACATCTATTTTGTCACTGTCTGTTAGATAAAACAAAATAGGCCTTTCTAATATTGCAGCAATTTTGTACCACACACCAAATAAATGAAACTGTTTTGGCACAAATGGTCATTTTTATAACGGGAAGTACCAATATCAAATGCCTATTAGGCCTACTACAAACAAAAAGCTTTACGTTAGAAAATAGTTTCACATTTCATTCATACGCACCAGTTTCTCAAGTATGAGATTGAAAAGTAGTATTACGAAATTTTTATATAAATTTGGAATCGTCTCATTCTGCCATAATTTGTGTGATGTCCCCGTTTCTTCTCGTTCTAACAAACAATCTTTTCATCATCAATTGTGTAGCTCTGCATGACATTGTCAACATTTGTTCGCCGATTAACTTCACTAACCCCGCCAGAATCACAGATTTAGTTACCCTGCGATTATTCTCTGATTAGGCAATGTTACATGTTCGTACAACACTTTTCCATGTTAATTCCAGAACAGAATCTAAGTGGCTGTTAGCAGGCGATTGTACAACTGGTCCTTACTAGTGTAGCAATCTGGCCAAAAATTTTCTGTCAAAATTTCATTTTCTTGGGTACACTGAGAAGATAATACGTAATCTTTCTCACCTCTTATTCCTGTTAGTCTTTTATTTCCCCATTCCGGTAGTCTGAATCTATGGATTTCGCTAGTAATTAGAACAACGCTGATCATTCGCAAACCCAATCAACCATATAATCAGACAGCGATTGGCATTCATCTGTTCAGTTTTACTCTTCTCAGCTAGTATAGCCCCATTCCCTTTTGTCTAAGGAAAGTTTATTTGTAGATGCCAAGTCCTGACAGACACATCAGGTACACTATGCACACATTCAAAAATCAACTTATGATTCATTCACAAATCAACTTAAAATGTGCCCAAAAATGTTCAAAAACCAACAAGGATGCGTTAAAAAAACCATATGAATAACCCATAGACCAACGTGCGCTGGATGCTAGGCACTTTGTGAAACAAGTTTTTTTTCCTCAAGACTACGAATTTGGCGTCCCCTTTTCCCAGTAGCATCTAGCTGCTTGCTGCCACTGCTTGCACAGCCAACAGCCACATTCCTATAGCCAGAAGCAAGAGAATCTACTACTCAAACAAGACTCAACTGCGCATGCACATGAGCCCGCTCATACCTGCTAAAACAAATCTAATGTAAACAGTTGTGACTTCACGCTCATCGAAGGCAATTTGTTGTTATGAAGCGTTGCATAGTTTTCCTAAAGCCTTTGACACATTTTGCTGTTGGCAGACGCTTGCATGAGCACTGTGTGTCGTTGTTGTATATGGTGCATTTCCTTTGCAATTTAAGTTATTTTCATTTTTTTCTCTCATTTATGTTTTATTGTTGAAGTATTATTCTGCAGTAGCGGGATACAGTATTATCCTTTGTTAGAGTATCAGTTCTTACCAGTCAAAATTACAAAAACTTAACAGAAAACCAATACAATGAAAAATTCTCAGAATTCTAAAAAATTCCCAGAATTCTAAAAAATTCCCAGGTTTTTCCCAATTTTCTCCCAGATGAAAAAATTCCTGGGTTTTTCCCGGATCTCCCGGGTCGTACACACCATGTATTGGTCTTCGGGCCCACATTACCATGTGAAAGAGTCCACCCACACTTTTTTTTGTACGACAGGTGCCTGTTGTGTTGTTGCGTGACTGTTCAGGCTAAAATATACTGTTTGATGTCGCTTAATGTCATTCAGACTATTTCTTTCAGAGTATGGGTTACATCACTGGTCATCGTTAAGACGCCATCAGGTATGCTTTGCCTCTGTGACAACTTCAGTGAAAGGATTAACGCACAGTCCATGATAAATACATATCTTTTGCCCCGCCCAGAGAGTTGCTCGCAAAATTGTCAGGCAGCCACTACTTTTCCAAGATCGATCTGTCAGAAGTATATCTCCAGCTCCTCTAGCATGAAGCCTCTAGGCACCTACTTGTTGTCAATATACCTTTCAGCCTAACCCGTATACAAGGGTCGTCCACAAAGTAAGTTCCATTTCTATTTCTATTCGCGCCAGTGCTACAATCGCAGTTCCGAGCATGTGCGGCAGTTACTCCGACTAAATGAGAATAAATGTACAACATTTTCAGATCGTTGCTGCCGACGTGTGCTTTGTAGTTCTTCTTTATAATGTCAGCCTTAATTGAAAATGCCGCCGTCTGTGAAATCAGACCTATGATTCATTTTCTAAATGCAAAGAAAGTTAAGCCAAAGGGAATTCATCGGCAAATCTGCGAGGTTTAGGGACAAAATGTTACGAGTGATTCAATGGTTAGAAGATGGGTCAGACTGTTCAATGAAGGATGTGATGAAGTGCACGGCTGCCTGCTATTACTGATGAACTGGTTCACACAATTGAAGAGAAGATTAAGCAGAACCGTAAGTTTACACTTAGTGCCCCTGCTTTGGAAGTTCCGCAAATCTCACTATCACTAACTCATGAAATTGTTACTAAAAAACTGAAATTTTGAAAACTTTACTCACATTGGGTAACCAAAATTCGTACTGAACAACACAAAAAACAACGGATGGGCAGTGCACTTCAGTTTTTGACACGCTCAGATAGTCACGGGGTTTGAAACTTGGGTATCGTATGACACCCCTGAAACAAAACAGCAATCAATGGAATGGAGGCACACTTCATCCTCAACAAAGGTTAAACCTTAGCAAATCTTGACACCTCGAAAGGTCATGTGCACCGTGTTTTTTTTTTTTTTTTTGACAGCTAAGGCATTTTGCTGATTGATTTCTTACCAATACACACGGTTACTGCAGAACCATTAACAAATTGCAACGCGCAATGCAGAACAAGCACCGAAGATGGTTCAATACACAGGCGTCAACCTTCTATGAAGAAGGCCTACAAAAAATTGTGCCACGCTATGACAAGTGCCTACAAAATTTCGGAATGTATGTAGGAAAGTAATTTAACAGTTGTAGATTTTTGTACCATAAATATTTTTTCTGTGTCTGTACACATTTGTTTTATATAACCACTCGGAACTTACTTTGTGGACATACCTCATATCAATGCCTGTCTTTTGGTGTCACTAGCACAGCCACAATTTTTTCAGCATTTTTTAGAGCAGCCAACTGCCTCTGTATCTGCCTGCATTAATTACCTCAGCAATATCATTGTTACACATTCTTCCACCAAAGACCACCTAGCAATCTCAAATTGTTGTTTTCTGTTTTTCAGCCTCAAGTGCAATCTTGCCAATTCTCATTTTTTTCAGCCATCAATTGAGTACTTAGGTTTTGAGGTTTCTCACACAGGGGTCATACCATTGTGTCACCATGTTGATTCAATTGCGGCTGTGCCACGACCAACCTCCATTAAGGAATTGCAGGTATTTCTATGTGAAGTGGCGTACTACCATAAGTTTTTACCAAATACATCCACAATTGCTCAGCCACTGCACACAGTTTTGTGTAAAAATGTACCTTTTTTCTGGTCCCCAGCTCGTGACAGAGCGTTCACTTTGCTTACATCTAAATTTCACTCTGTTCCAGTCTGGCCACTTTTCGGCTCGGTCAGCATCTCGCGTTGGCTACAGCCTTGGTATGGTGTTGATGCACAAATACACGGACAGGTCTGAACAACTCACTGCTTATGTTTCTAAGACTTCTCCTGCTTAGCAGTGGTATTCTCAGATCGCTCTTTTTTTACCCTTCGACTACTGCCAGACAAGGCAGCACACTATTTGTAATGGTAGGCTCTCTTCCTCTCCCATTACCATTATCAGATCTGTTACCGGCCAATGGCACAAAATGCCAAGGATGATGCTTTATATCGCCTTCTGAGCAGGTCAGACTCAGCATTCAATTAGGATGAGTTGCTTTGTTTCTATTTAGATGTTGAGAACACGAACATGGTTGGTGGTTTTCCCACCACTAGCGCCATGACAGTATCGGCTGCGCCGCGGATCCTGTTCTTAGTCACATTGTCTCTTTTGTGCAGCACAGTTGGCCAGAAAAACCCCAGGCCGTGCTTTGGATCCCTTGCATAACAACTTCTCCCTCCAACATGCCTTTCTGTGTTTGATGGGGTGCTTTTGTTAGCTACAGAGGATGCTGCTCCCTGGTTTGTGATTCCCTGGTTTGTGATTCCCTCTTCCTTATGCCGCAATGTACTGCAGCTTCTGCATGTCAGTCACTGGTGAACATCTCACGCCAAAGCTTTGGTTCACCGGCAAGTGTATTGGCTAGGCATAGGTGGTGACATTACACAGCTTATCGCTATTTGCACTTGCTGTGTTCAGAAACAGGTGACCCACAGGCACCTTTTTTCTCCCTGGCCGACAGTGCAGCACCCATCAGAGCATCTAAATGTCAATTTTGTTAGTAATTCCTAAATCAATGTTAGCTCATTGTAGTGGACACTTATTCCAAGTTTCCCCTATGTGGTACATTGTTGATCCAATTTCGCAGTGGCCACTATTCCAGCCCTGTCTAAGATTTTGTAACCGAGGGATGTCCATATACCACGGTTACTGATAATGACACCGACTCTATTTCTGGAGAATTTGCATCTTTTTGACAGGATAATGGTGCCTGCCATCTCACAGCTACCCCATTTCATCCTCAATCTAATGGTGACACTGAAAGCATGGTTTAGACGTTTAAAACTCAGATGCAGAAGTATGCACCTGGCAGGTCCTCTGAAGCTGCACCTGTGGGTCGCTCACATTACTGACAGGTGGACATCTTGTCACATCGACCAGCTGCAGCCACTCACAGTGGGGCCTGTTCGGAAGGGCCTGCCGCCTGCCGCCTCCCCTGCCCCTGGCACCGCCATTGCCTGTTCCTGTGTCGCAGACGATCCCGTTCAGACTGCAGAGGAGTCACTGCCTGGTAGATTGCAATCTGCTGTTCCTTTGCCCCCACTATTTGACTATCACTGCCAGTGCAACCACTGCTATACCTGAAGCCACTGCCGCCTTTGCCGTCGCCACCTCTGTTGTTGTGTCCTGTGCAGCCCTAGTCTCTAACGCTCTCACTGACACCTCCAGTACCGATCACTAACCCAACGAGGATGGCACTACATAGACGCCGTCCCCGGTCCTGTCCTATGCCCTCTCACGAGTAAGAGGACAGCATGCCAATCATGGCCCCCCCCTCACCACTTCCGCCCCTACTCATCGGTGCCTGCCCGCCACATGCTGCAGCAGCCACCGTCATCGGGTGATGAAATGGACGTCAGTGCCATCATTGGTGTTTTCTGTGACTCGTAATCTCAATGCCTTGTGAGATCAGCACTGTGACTGTTTTTCCACACCGGTTATCAGATGGTCTGGAGAGCACAACCTTACCTTGACCTCCAAAAGGTAATGCTGCACAGTTCAACTACTCCAAAACGAGATGGAAGCTTTAGCTATTGTTTATGGTGGAATAACTTTCATGTACATATGTATGCCACTAAATTTCACTTGTTGGCAACACATCCCTGACTTCCTTGTTCGAGCATCGGTCTATATTCCCAGATAAGACAGTGCAATGTCTGCAGCACTGGGATTTGTTTTTAAGTGGGCGACATTAAAAAGTCCATTTTCACACCAATTCCCAATGCACTAACACAGACATTTGTCCTCCCTCCCTCCTGGCCACAATGCAGAATTCTATCACCAGGAAACAGTTTGTTTTGCCCCGGATCAATAGAAGCAAACAATCTTGGACGAATTCCTGCGGACTGTTTATGAGGTCACCTCAGCATCCATTCCACAACCCAGTACTGCTTAAGGTTTTGTCAATGGTCGAGAAGGGGTGGTCAGGGCATGTTTCCTATCAAGACGACTGATTCTTCACAATTATTTCATGCTGTGCTACCAGATCTTAACAATGGCTACAAAGGACTCTGACTTCCAGGTCATCATTCAAACCTACTCTGGCCATGAATTCATCAGCTCCTTCATGCATCATAATGGGGGATGACACTAAGGCACTGACCAGGCTTTGGCATTTACTGGCTCAATATCATTACAAACAGTAAATGCGCTTGCTGCTGCTGTCATGCCTGCTCCCTCAATCAGCTGTCCACAGCTAAATGTTCTTGACCCTAGACCCAACCTAACCACTCTTGGGAGAGGATCCACGCTGATTTCAGGAGGCCATTTCAAGATGTTATGTGTCTGCTGGTGGTGGGTGTGCCCTCCAACTTCCCATATGCAGCACATGTGCATCCACCAACACCCCTGTTACCATCCACACCCTTGCGAGGATTTTCGCCACTGAAGGGGCACCTTGCGCCCTGGTGTCGGAAAGTGGGCTCCAATTCCCACAGACTCAGCTCCAAGCTTTCTGCCGCTGGAACTGCGGTGAACATCTGATTACTGCCCCATTTCAGCCCACCTCCAATGGGACGGCTATACAGATGGTCTGCACATGCAACACCTAGATGCAGAAGGCCTTACATCAATCACAGACTGAGGAGGCCTTGCACAGCTTCCTCTCGACACAGGTCCACCTCTGTCAACATGGTCTGTCTGGCCAAAATTCTGCATGAGCGCTGACATCACATCCTGTTCAACCTCCTGCAGCCTGTGCAGCATGCCCACCCTTGTATTCGGGCCCACCTATTCATGGGACGCCTGTGTCTGGGCGTAGATGCTTGTTCAGAATCTGGGGTGTTTGATATCATTGCCGAGTACACCTGCCTGACCCATCACGGCAGCCCAGCTCCAACAGTGGCTGCAGTCACAACTGGCACCTTTGCCATCACCTCAGAATCCAATCTTTGGACTGGACACCAGTGTTCCCACTAGTCGGATCTATGATCCTCTCCCCACGCCTCCTGTGACTCAGGAGCAGGAGTCTCATGCTTAGCAGTTCACGAGACATTTCACTTTCAAGTGTATAAACAGTTTAATACAAAATATGACTGAACAGTCTTGCCAAAAAGACTGCTTTCCTTGGTCACAAAGAAACAAGAAACTTAAGTTTCTGATCAACACTGAACATTACACAATAAAATATTTCCATTTTTTTTTTTTTTTCATCATACTGTCTTTGATGGAATTACACCATTTATAAATATGGTAGAATTAAATTTTTGTATTCTATTACTCCCAGCAATCAACATCTGCACTGAATGACAGCAAAGCAAATACTGTATACAACATTATCACTAAGGAAAAGGGAAGGCGGCTTTCCACATAGCGTCATAGTACAAAATACTTTAATAAGAATAATACTATTGATAAATTCTAAAAAGTACATAATTTGTTCCATTTAAACAGATCTGAAATGGTGTCCAAGGCTATAGGCAAGGAGGAAAGTTATATACAAGAGTGTGATAAAACATGTAAAACAGTTACACAGATGAAAAAATGAAAGCCGATTTTCTTACTTTCTTTGTTATAAAATCCTGCATCTGCTGCAATTCTGCAGCATCAGATATAATTTTGTCAGGACTGTCAGTAAACTCTGAAGTTTTAGTAAGGCTAAATTTTCCTGTTATAGCAGGCTTAGGCTTGTTGAGGTCATATGGCATCTGTGACAGCTTCCGATTTTTTCTCCTGCCCGGTTTTCCACCTCCAGCAGGTTGTTGTAAACAAGGCATTTCCAGAACACCGCCATTCTGGATACATTTTGGATGAAACAATTTCTTGCAATCTGAAATAAGGTACAACATTAATAAAAGGAAAATAATGTAATGGCCATTGTGACAAATGTGTTACAAGAGCAAAGAATGGCTAAAGTGGGGTAAAAAATTGTTGGTAAAAAAACTTCATGACAGATACCCTTGGTCAGATCAAAATGAAACTATAATAATGATGATCATTAATAACTTCAACAATAAAGCTGGTTGTTAACAAAGAACAATCAAAAAGTTCTTTAATCTTTGTAGTTAGTAAATCACTTTCCACAAGTAAAAATCCTATCGCAGATTATCTCACCAGTGGAATATTGATTTATTATTTGAAACTTCATAATAAAATGAAAGGGTGTTTTCAACCGTTCTATATGCTTCAAACTGCTCAATAGAAGCTGAAATGGAAATGATTTACTACAAAAATAAATGATTATAACATTCTCCTTGCTGTACTTGGAATCTTAAAATTGATCAAAAACTGTAATGTGGAAAATCAGAGACCTATATAATTAATTAAAATGGTCAACAAAAGTGCTTAAGGCAATTGACAGATTAATGACTCATCCACATAGTTAAAATTATTAGCACTTAAGTGAATTCATCCTTATAGGCACTGATAGAATGCTATGGCATTTCATGTTTGTACATTATGTATGGAACATTATAGTACGCTACTCTGCCAAGTTTCATTCAATCTTAGCTCTCTTTGGGATGATGGAAGGCACCATTTCTGGCACTGTTACAAGAAGCATGCCATCAGATACAATGATGGATCCAATGAAATTTACACTAATTTCAAGACTACTGGAAATTGACACAGCTGAAGAAAAAGATTACTAATGTGCACAAATTCCATACAAGATGTGTTGCATTGTGAAATTGAAGTTCACACTACTATATCAGGGTAAATATCACTGATGTTATCTGTTACCACAATTAAAGATAATTAGTGCTTTGTAAATTATAGATTGCAACGATCAGTCATCCTTTTTAAATTTTATTGTGGACATCTAGATTTTGGCTAGAAGCTAGCCATTCTCAATGCACTATTGTTTTCGCTCAATGCATGTAATGCCTGTTGGTCGGGCTTCATCCACAGTTCACTGAATACTAGTCGTTTTCAATATACTGTGGATGAAGCCCGACCAACAGGCATTACGCGCACTGAGCGAAAAAAATAGTGCATTGAGAATGGCTAGCTTCTAGCAGAAATCTATATCTGCACAATAAAATTTAAAAGGACAAATGCTGCAATCTGTAATTCACAAGCCAATATAACAGTCGCTGAGTGCAACAGCTTTCTGAATGGAAGGTAACCTGAATTAGTGCTTTATTCACTAGAAACTCAAAATTTGGTCCACAAATATCAAATTCAAATCAATTAAAAAATCTAAATCAATTTAAAAAATCTCTCTCATTGAATTTCTTGAAAGTCAGCAGTGTACTACAAATCAGAAGAGAAAGCTTTTTCTGCAACACAAACTAACTGCAAAACCTTGGTGCACTACTAATGCCACTATTTGGGAGACTCAGTTAGGAATAGCGATGATGGAGCACAATTTACCCCATGAAGACAAGTCCTCACACTACAGTAAGAAAATATTAGTGTCAGTGCTTCAGAAACATGCAAGGTACTTCTACCACGCTCATTTCATTCATAACTGGAAACTCTTTAACCATGCATACATACCTAGGCTTATGCTTCAGAAAATACACATGCATAATAAAATACAAGATATCCTCAAATTAAGCCATTTCTGTTTAAAAACAATGTGGATCAATATTAATTTGAAGCAAAACAAAAGTTTGACAGATTTTTCTTTTTCACACACTCACTAAACCCTTACACTTAAGATCATATTCACCACAATTAGGATAAACAATTAATTGTCTTAAGAACAGACAGCAAGGGAAAAGGTAGGGCAGGCATACTGTCCTCCTGCCCACAATGTCTGAATGACTGTAGTAGTGATGATGGAGGCGGTGTTCGAGGGTGGAGCTCAGCAGAGATGTTAAATAAAAACTTCATAAATTGGAAAAACAAAAAAAATTAAGGTTAAGATTAAGAGTGCTGTCTACATCTGACCTGCAATCGTATTAAGCTACTAATGATTATGTATACAGTACAACCTTAAAATAAAAAAGAGACTGAGTCATCATTAGTTGATAAGTGACAGTCATTTGTGTTGTATTTTATTCTGTTTCACAGCTGTCTTAGCTCCCTGCTAATTTCATGTGGGATAATGAGTCATTTAATATGAAAATCTTTTTCAGTGTTCAATTTGTCCATTATACACACAATGGTCCCCCCATGAACCATGGACCTTGCCGTTGGTGGGGAGGCTTGCGTGCCTCAGCGATACAGATGGCCATACCGTAGGTGCAACCACAACGGAGGGGTATCTGTTGAGAGGCCAGACAAACATGTGGTTCCTGAAGAGGGGCAGCAGCCTTTTCAGTAGTTGCAGGGGCAACAGTCTGGATGATTGACTGATCTGGCCTTGTAACATTAACCAAAACGGCTTTGCTGTGCTGGTACTGCGAACGGCTGAAAGCAAGGGGAAACTACAGCCGTAATTTTTCCCGAGGACATGCAGCTCTACTGTATGATTAAATGATGATGGCGTCCTCTTGGGTAAAATATTCCGGAGGTAAAATAGTCCCCCATTCGGATCTCCGGGCGGGGACTACTCAAGAGGACGTCGTTATCAGGAGAAAGAAAACTGGCGTTCTACGGATCGGAGCGTGGAATGTCAGATCCCTTAATCGGGCAGGTAAGTTAGAAAATTTAAAAAAGGAAATGGATAGGTTAAAGTTAGATATAGTGGGAATTAGTGAAGTTCGGTGGCAGGAGGAACAAGACTTTTGGTCAGGTGAATACAGGGTTATAAATACAAAATCAAATAGGGGTAATGTAGGAGTAGGTTTAATAATGAATAAAAAAATAGGAATGCGAGTAAGCTACTACAAACAGCATAGTGAACGCATTATTGTGGCCAAGATAGACACGAAGCCCATGCCTACTACAGTAGTACAAGTTTATATGCCAACTAGCTCTGCAGATGATGAAGAAATTGATGAAATGTATGATGAGATAAAAGAAATTATTCAGGTAGTGAAGGGAGACGAAAATTTAATAGTCATGGGTGACTGGAATTCGAGAGTAGGAAAAGGGAGAGAAGGAAACATAGTAGGTGAATATGGGTTGGGGGAACGAAATGAAAGAGGGAGCCATCTGGTAGAATTTTGCACAGAGCATAACTTATTCATAGCTAACACTTGGTTCAAGAATCATAAAAGAAGGTTGTATACATGGAAGAATACTGGAGATACTAGAAGGTATCAGATAGATTTTATAATGATAAGACAGAGATTTAGGAACCAGGTTTTAAATTGTAAGACATTTCCTGGGGCAGATGTAGATTCTGACCACAATCTATTGGTTATGAACTGCAGATTGAAACTGAAGAAACAGCAAAAAGGTGGGAATTTAAGGAGATGGGACCTGGATAAACTGAAAGAACCAGACGTTGTAGAGAGTTTCAGAGAGAGCATTAGGGAACAATTGACAGGAATGGGGGAAAGAAATACAGTAGAAGAAGAATGGGTAGCTCTGAGGGATGAAGTGGTGAAGGCAGCAGACGATCAAGTAGGTAAAAAGACGCGGGCTAATAGAAATCCTTGGGTAACAGAAGAAATATTGAATTTAATTGATGAAAGGAGAAAATATAAAAATGCAGTAAATGAAGCAGGCAAAAAGGAATACAAACATCTCAAAAATGAAATCGACAGGAAGTGCAAAATGGCTAAGCAGGGATGGCTAGAGGACAAATGTAAGGATGTAGAGGCTTGTCTCACTAGGGGTAAGATAGATACTGTCTACAGGAAAATTAAAGAGACCTTTGGAGAGAAGAGAACCACTTGTATGAATATCAAGAGCTCAGATGGCAACCCAGTTCTAAGCAAAGAAGGGAAAGCAGAAAGGTGGAAGGAGTATATAGAGGGTTTATACAAGGGCGATGTACTTGAGGACAATATTATGGAAATGGAAGAGGATGTAGATGAAGATGAAATGGGAGATAAGATACTGCGTGAAGAGTTTGACAGAGCACTGAAAGACCTGAGTCAAAACAAGGCCCCGGGAGTAGACAACATTCCATTAGAACTACTGATGGCCTCGGGAGAGCCAGTCATGACAAAACTCTACCATCTGGTGAGCACGATGTATGAGACAGGCAAAATACCCTCAGACTTTAAGAAGAATATAATAATTCCAATCCCAAAGAAAGCAGGTGTTGACAGATGTGAAAGTTACCGAACTAGCAGTTTAATAAGTCACAGCTGCAAAATACTAACGCGAATTCTTTACAGACGAATGGAAAAACTGGTAGAAGCCGACCTCGGAGAAGATCAGTTTGGATTCCGTAGAAATGTTGGAACACGTGCGGCAATACTGACCTTACGACTTATCTTGGAAGAAAGATGAAGAAAAGGCAAACCCACATTTCTAGCATTTGTAGACTTAGAGAAAGCTTTTGACAATGTTGACTGGAATACTCTCTTTCAAATTCTGAAGGTGGCAGGGGTAAAATACAGGGAGCGAAAAGCTATTTACAATTTGTACAGAAACCAGATGGCAGTTATAAGAGTCGAGGGGCATGAAAGGGAAGCAGTGGTTGGGAAAGGAGTGAGACAGGGTTGTAGCCTCTCCCCGATGTTATTCAATCTGTATATTGAGCAAGCAGTAAAGGAAACAAAAGAAAAATTCGGAGTAGATATTAAAATTCATGGAGAAGAAGTAAAAACTTTGAGGTTCGCCGATGACATTGTAATTCTGTCAGAGACAGCAAAGGACTTGGAAGAGCAGTTGAACGGAATGGACAGTTTCTTGAAAGGAGGATATAAGATGAACATCAACAACAGCAAAACGAGGATAATGGAATGTAGTCAAATTAATTCGGGTGATGCTGAGGGAATTAGATTAGGAAATGAGACACTTAAAGTAGTAAAGGAGTTTTGCTATTTAGGGAGTTAAATAACCGATGATGGTCGAAGTAGAGAGGATATAAAATGTAGACTGGCAATGGCAAGGAAAGCATTTCTCAAGAAGAGAAATTTGTTAACATCGAATATAGATTTAGGTGTCAGGAAGTCGTTTCTGAAAGTACTTGTATGGAGTGTAGCCATGTATGGAAGTGAGACATGGACGATAACTAGTTTGGACAAGAAGAGAATAGAAGCTTTCGAAATGTGGTGCTACAGAAGAATGCTGAAGATAAGGTGAGTAGATCACGTAACTAATGAGGAGGTATTGAATAGGATTGGGGAGAAGAGAAGTTTGTGGCACAACTTGACTAGAAGAAGGGATCGGTTGGTAGGACATGTTCTGAGGCATCGAGGGATCACAAATTTAGCATTGGAGGGCAGCGTGGAGGGTAAAAATCGTAGAGGGAGACCAAGAGATCAATACCTAAGCAGATTCAGAAGGATGTAGGTTGCAGTAGGTACTGGGAGATGAAGAAGCTTGCACAGGATAGAGTAGCATGGAGAGCTGCATCAAACCAGTCTCAGGACTGAAGACCACAACAACAACACACACAACGGTAACTTGGTGGTCCAACTTGAGCCAGTGAAATGGAAATAACACAGATATCAGAGAATAAATACAGCTACATTTCTCCTTCAAAAAGAGAGCTCTTTTCTGACTATTGACAGAGCTTCAGAAGGGAATTCAGCAAATGCTACAGCATTAATACCCACACATATCATAAATATAGGAAAAAAGCATATTTATGTTAAACATGACTTCCTTCAGACTACTGATCAAGTCCTTAAGTCTGTGTTCTAAATAAAACTTACATTGATGGTAATCACACACATCATTTGACCTGTTGTTCTTTAATTTACTTTGAGACAACTATGGTAAACTAGAAATTCAGCCAAAATGAATTTATTAAAACATAACTGGAGAAATGGAGAAAATAATTGTAGAAGTGGTGAGCTCACAATTAAGTCACGCTTTTCCAAGCACCATTATTGTAGAAGTGGTGAGCTCACAATTAAGTCACGCTTTTCCAAGCACCATTATTATACTCAATAGATGAAAATCCTAACACATATTTGTTATTTAAGCTTGAAATAAACAGCAACTGAACTCTAGAATAATGTAATGAAATGCACTGTCATTATGTACGTTGCAAATCAGCATTACAAACCTCCTTTGATCAATAAAGTGAATAGTGTATAATAATCTGCTTGAAATATGTCACCACAACTGAAGTTCCCTCTATTGTGTTAAAGTGAGAGCAGTATGTGAAAAGGCATTAGATGATGTACTACATCAACTAATAAAACCCGGAACCTAAGGGTGTATTTGTGACATTGGCAGTAACCTGACCATCCACATACCAATTGCAACCCTGCAGGTAAAACTGCAAATACTCTGTTGTCTGTTGAGAACCAACAACACTACTTTCTCAGTTAACTGTAGGGGTAACTGAGCTGACACACCCTTAAGATCTTTGCTGGAAAATGGGGGCCAGAAGAAGTCATGAACTACAAACTGCCTTAATCGAAAGAAAAATGGGACAGTCTTCAGAAGCTTATTAAATAGTTCAGTCCATAGTTATTGTCCACTAACTCACTGAAAAAGCGAAGGAAGAGGTTCATATAAATTTCAGGCTGTGTCTTGTAAAGGAACAGCTGGAAACATATAGGAAGAGACTGTGGTGTAGAACTTTGTTTCGGTTATTACTTCAAAGTATATCTCACTGAAAGTTCATTTTCATTAATCTTGTATGAACTTAATAAAAGTATACTGTTAACAATTCCCGAAAATTTCATTCGCGCACTAGAGCAATTTAATTGAACACTGCAATCCTGTACATACCAGCCAGTCATGTAAACTGCCGCCAGCAGACTAGTTGTGGGCATGGAAGCTATTGGTTTGAAGAATTAACACAACTGTACTTTTAACCATTAAGGGAGATGTAGTTCCAGCCTGACATGAAGTTCTAAATACAGGATTAACAAAACTGCAGAACATGCTAAAAATATGGAATGTTGCCAAGCTGATGGAATTCTGAGACATGGTTCCAAATATCTTCTTACATTATATTATAATACACACTGAGGTGCCAAAAGTCATGTAATACCCCCTAATATCGTGTTTGACCTCCTTTTGCCTGGCGTAGTGCAGAAACTAGATGTGGCATGGACTGAACAAGTTGTTGGAAGTCTCCTGCAGAAATATTGAGCCACGCTGCCTCTATAGCCATCCATAACTACGAAAGTATTCCCAGTACAGAATTCTGTGCACAAACTGACATCTTGAACTGGGTGGCCACTCTGTCCTAAGGAATCCATTTGTTGTCTGTCCCACATTAATTTATGTGGTTATTTAACGCAGTGTCACTTGTCTGTTAGCACTGACAACTCTACACAAATGCCACTGTTCTTGATCGATACTAAAGGCTGTCTGTGGTGAAAGATAACACCTGAAATTTAGTATTCTCGGCACACTCTTGACACTGTGGATCTCAAAATATTTAATCCCCAAACCACTTCAGGAATAGAATATTCCATGCTTGTAGCTCCAACTACTATTCCGCATTCAAAGTCTGTTTATTCCCACTGTGGTGTCATAATAATATTGGAAACCTTTTCACATAAATTGCCTGAAGAGAAATGACAGCTCCACGAAAGCACTGCCCTTTTGTCTGTATGTACAAGACACTACCACCAGCTGTTTATGTGAATACTGCTATCCCATGACTTTTGTCAATTCAGTGTGTTACTGGGAGTTTCAGTTTTCAGTATAGCTATTAATTTATATTGTCAGAGGTTTAATTTGGAAACACAATTTTTGTTACTGAGAAAGAAACAAAAATATATTTCTCACATACTTGTGCATTTGTGTCCTTGTGTTACAATAGCTATCATTGGTTCCGAGCAGTATACACAACGATCTTCTTTGGAAAATTTTGTTACTTTCCGGAATGTATGCCCTGCAATTGTGAACAGATTGCCCTTCCACTCAAGGGCATCTGAAGCCTTGCTGACAGATGGTGAACCATCCCCCACACATATTGCTGGCCTCGAAGCCGGATCACTATTTCGACGACGCAGTTCTAACGTTGTAATCCCACCACTGCGTGGCCGCCGTGGAACTCCTATGCCTGAGCTTTCACTTGAAAGGAGGAGTTTAGTAGCACCTGGGGAGAGATTTATTTGCAGATTAATACATTTTGCAGTTATGAAGTTGAGACAGTTTTTGAAACCCTGTCCATCTTGGAATAGAAAAAGCAGGAAGATTTCATTCATAAAAATGAGTCACTGCAGTGATGAAACACTTACTGAAATTCACCAACAAAAATCAAACTGTTAATCTGTATTACCATTTTCAGTTGTCACAGCAACCATCTTCTGACCTGTGAAGAGAATATTTCATAACAATAAAAATTCTTACACACTCTAGATATGCAATACAAAGTCACTCAGTTCTGTTTTGACATCACATTATTAAGCAGAATATTCAAGTTCATTCCAGACAAAATGAGCTCTAGTCTTTCTTAGGACATGATGGAACTACATTACAATCTTGAAGTTTCTGATCTGTGTTATGAAATACTGACAGACTACATAATCTCTGAACGCAGAAGTGGTGTGCTATATGCAGAAAAATATCTCAATGCCAGCCACACCAGATTTGTTTATTATGATAGCATACTGTCCAAAGCTTTATGAATAATATTCATCACCTCAGACAATTTTCAAACCACCAATGGTTTAATACCTTTACTGCCAACAGAAACAAGAAATCCACAGGCATCCCTGACTCCAAAAAATAATGAAAATTGTCCACGAACAATATCTTACCAGGGAGTTTAAAAACTCTTTTCTATTACCAGGGTATTACAAGACTTTTGCTGAGCAGACAGTTATCAGTATTTGTATGATCCATAGGAAGGCAAAATAACTACAGCCAATTAGAGAAAGTATGCAGTACATTAAGAGAGACAAAAATTTGGGAGACTGAAATCCAGTATCAGGAAAAGAAAATGAAGGGAAAGTAGTCAAATATGGACTGGGGGGAGGGCGGAATGAAAGGTGAATCCACAAGGCACAATTCTACATAAAGCACCATTTAATCATTGCAAACACAAGGGTCATGAATTCAGGATTGCTGTATATATGGAAGAGATCTGGAGACACCAAAATGTTTCACATATATTATGTAATAATAAGAGATTTAAAACCACATTTGAAACTGCAAAACATATCCAAGAGTACACATGGACTGACAATAATTTACTGGTTGTGAGTGCAGAGTAAAGGTGAAAAAATTGCTTAAGTTAGGAAATTAAGGGCATGGGGCCCAGAGAAGCTGAAAGTTGGAAAAGGAACATTAGGAAACAACTGAGTCAATGAGGGGAAAGGATCACAATAGGAAATGAATGTGTACCTTTGATAGATAGAATTATGAAGGCAGCAGCAGAACAATTGGGCAACAAGACAATGCTCAACAGACATACCTGGATAACAAATAATATATTGAATCTACTTGACAAAAGGAGAAAATACAAAAACACAGCAGGTGAAGATGGTAGAAGTGAATACCTATGTCCAAAAACTGACATTGACAAAAATTCTAAAATGATGATGTAGGATGGCTAGAGAAGAAAGGCAAAGCAGATAATGCATGTATGACTAGTGGAAAGATACATACTACCTACAGGAAAATTTAAAAAATCTTTGGTTAAAAGACAAGCACCTATAGGGCTGTATAAAGGAAACTAACTTGAAGACAAAATTGTGACCATAGCTGAATATGAGGAGGGAGATGTGATACTGTGAGAAAAATTTGACAGAGTACTGAAGGTCGTAAGTCAAAGCAAGGCACCCGGAGTAGACAACTTTCCTTAGAATTTCCAAGATCCTACGGAGAATCAAACACAAAACTATAGGACAGGTGAAAAATCCTCAGACTTTAAGAAGAACATAACAATCTCTTGCCATAGATGCACCATGTTCATAGGTGTGAATATGACCAAAGGATCAGCTTAATAAGTTATAGTTACAAAATACTAACAAAAATCATTAACAAAAGCATGAAAAGACTGATACAAACAATTAATTCTGTAAGAGACTGGCAAAGGACTTGAAGACCTTCAGAACAGAATACTGTCTTTAGAAAGAGGTTATAAAATAAACAAAACATCAATAAAAATAAAGGAACTGTAATAGAATCAGGCAAATTTGATGGCCAAAAAATCAATCTGAGTTCACTATCATACTCATTAAAGAACTGCAACACAATTCAACTTTGTGACAGGGAATTTCAGTGTGTATGATCATATGGCATGAGACTGGGATGAAGCTAATAAGAATGTTGAAATTGGTAGGATAGCTGAGGGTTACTTCTGATCACACAGTGTTACGTCTGATGACACAACCTCCAATTAGCAGGATGGATTTCATTTAAGGGCAGGATGCTGGTTATATATTCTAGATCAGCAGATAAAGAACATACATCTGTCATTTCTGACATGCTCCAGTAATTTCAGATCTAACTGAAATGGCATGGAATGTCAACTTGCAAATATTCTGAAATGTTAAGCACCTCACAAGACAACATACCGAAAGACACAGCTTTCCATTTCACATTCCACGCTCCCCAACTATTTTCTGCTTATAGCAGCTATAGGTTGAAATAAATAAAACATACCTCTGATTGCATCATATGACACCCACGATCCATTTCAAAATGATGCACGCTTACATTAAAGATGTTCATCTAAATCTACATCTAGATCTATACATGCACGCCACAAGCCACCATATGGTGCTTGGTGGAGAGTACCCTGTTCCACTATGGGTCATTTCCTCTCTGTTCCACTAGCAGACAGAATGAGGGGAAAATAACTATCTGTATGCCTCAGTATGAGCCCTAATTTCTATCTTATTTCCATGGTTCCTTATGCAAAATGTATGTTGGCAGCAGCATCATTCTGCAGTCAGCTTCAAATGCTGGTTCTCTAAATTTTCTCAGCACTGGTCAAAAGATCACCATCATCTCTCCAGGGATTCCCTTGTGACTTCCTGAGACACATCCATATCACTACAGGTAACAAATCTAACAGCCCACCTTAGAAATGCTTCGATGTCTTCCTTTAATCTGACCAGATATGTATCCTAAACATTCAAGCATACTCAAGAATAGGTTGCACTAGAAACCCATATGCAGTCTCCTTTACAGGTCAACCATATTTTCCTAAAATTCTTCCAATAAACTGGAGTTGGGCATTTTTCTTTCCTACCACTGTCCTCACATGCTTGTTCCATTCCATATCACTTTGCAACATTATCCCCTCATATTTAAACGATATGGCTGTCAAGCAGAACACTAACAATGCTACATTCAAACGTTACTGGTTTGTTTTTCCTATTCACTCACATTAACTTACATGTACATAGAAAATAACGGCAGTCCTACCACACTTCCCTGGGGCACTCCACACAATACCCTTATCTCTGAGGAACATTCGCCATCATGGACAACATACTGGGTTCTATTACTAAAGAAGTCTTTGAGCTACTCTCTTATCTGGGAACCTATATCATTTGCTCGTACCTTCATTGACAGTCTGCAGTGGGGTATTTTGTCTATCTACAAATGTGGAGCCTGCCTGTTGCCCTTCATCCACAGTTGGCAGTAGATCACAGGAGAAAACAGAAAAGCAAGTTTCACATGAGTGGTGCTTTTTAAAACCGTGTTGATTCAAGGACATAAGCTACTCGGTCTCTAGGAAATTTATTATATTCGAGCTTAGAATATGTTCTAGAATTCAGCAGCAACTACACTGTAAGTCATCTGAAATTTCTGCTTGGTCTACACTTCACTAGTCACCACAGACGACATCTACCTTCACGATAGTATTCACACTTACCAGGCCACTGGAAAAAAAAATATTTTCAATTGAAGCTCAGGTTAATGATCATTCAGTTATGCCACAGACGGGTTAATATATTACAAAATGAATTGTTCCTAACTGTTGCAGTGAACATTACAACACTATGGTTCCGCCTGTAAAGCAAAACTTTATGCCAAGTTCGTCTTTCAGGAAAAATGGGGTATTAAATAATTACAAAACAGCCAACTTTATGATCTCTAAATAGCCAGGAGTTTCTTTTGAATACATACCCGATGGGTCAATGACAACACCACCAGATAACTCCTCCCCAGCACTGCGACACACCGTTCCCCGAGGTGCCCTCTGCCGCCGCAAGCCACGAGCAGGAGCTTCAGGTTCTGTTGGTGAATGACCCTCATGACTAACACTTGCTGACAATGTTGGTCGTCGTCTTGTATCACCAAATAGTTCAACCGACACTGACCGACTTTCCCGCCTGTAAAATACATATTTTCAAGAAGCTATATGAATATTTCTTGGAACACTATAGCTGCAACAATCAGGAAGTGAGTGATACTAATGAAAGAAACAAAAAATTAAAAACTATGAAAAAAGAAGAAAAAATGGAACAAAACTCAATTACTTCATATATATCACCCAAATTTCTGCTCCACCTAATAGGCTGAATATTTATTGCGAAAAATTACCTTAAATTTTGCAACACCCAAAAAAAGTAAGTGCATGAAATTTATATACTATGGAATGTAAATATTTCAGAAGCCTTTTTAGTGTGTAGCACAAGTGCCTAAGATGACTGACATATTGTTCGCCCAGCCATGTAGCATTGTACAGCCATGCCAATTACTTCGAGTCAAGAAATAGAACATTTGCAGCAAGAAAAGTGTCCACATGGACAGTGTGATGATGTTTGGAGCACCACATATCTTCAGCAAGGGGACCATTGTTATGGACCCTTTGATATACCACCAGAGAAATGCACACAGACAGTGGTGCACCCAATGATAACGCTGGACACACGAGTAGTACCTCAATCTCTCTTCCAACATGTTCTGGTCCTACTTACAGCATCATAATGGACGTATCTGTGTATGTAGATGCTGAAGAGAAAAAGAATTCAACACTGTTATACACGCCTGGTGTAGGGAGCCATTCAATGCACAACACAATAGCCTCTGGTTCACACAGCTGGAAATATGGACAGTAGGCATTACATTTCTGATGTGTTAAAGTCAGTGGTTGTAGTTTATCTTCAAAGTCTGCATAACGTTATCTACCAACAAGATAACACAAGACTGCATTTTTCAAGTGCTGAGCTGACATATCTCTATACATAGGGTGTTCAACTGTTGCACTGGCCAGCACGTTTCCCAGATGTCTCACACACTGAGAACATCTGTCATAGGTTGCCAAGAGATTGGCACATCACCACTCAGAAGCTACTACAACTGATGAACTTTGGCACAGGATCGAAACAGCATGCAATGACATAGCTGTGTCTGCTATCCTAGCACAATTCAACAAAATGCCCAGCTGGATTGGAGAAATAGTTGCTGACAGAGATGCCTGTGTACCAAATTTTGCTTTCCGTATGGCATCAGATCATATAAAAATTTAATATGTACTCTTCCTGCTATAATGTGCTATCCTTCCTGGTGTTGGAATGTTGATGGCAAGTAGTGTACTTAAACACTGATGAGCCAAAAAATTATGATAACTGGCAACCGCAAGAATAACACAGCCTGGTGGCATTGCAGGCACATGAAATGGAAAGGAAAGTATATCAGCGGAGCAGAGACAAATGAAGAAACATTCTAAGAATGATGAGGGCCGCAAATGGGGAACCCAATGACATAGGCAGTTTTAAAAAAAGACAGATTGTTATGGCCCCATCTCTGGGAATGAGCACCTCAATAAAGGCAAAGCTCCTCAGCTTTTCACATGCTACTGTCACGAACATAAATGGAAAGTTGTTCAGGGTGTATATGTCGACAAGGAAAAAAAATTCCTGGATTTTTGACGGATATTCCTTTTAATTCAGTCTGTTCACCAGTCCTACAAAAATTCTGTTTAAGAGTTTTTAGCTAGTATGAAATTATGATTCATAATTTATAAGCTTCATACTTACATTATTCTACCACTTCCAATATCTTGCTAATTTTTCCCAGAAGAAACTACACTTTTTCCATGCTAAGTGGCAGTAGGTTTTACGTAGATTTTCCCTCAGAACTGTAAAATTTTTCAATCCTTTCAATGGTTAACATTTCATACACTGGCATAGAACTTCTCAGCACTTTAAGAGGGAAAAAAAACTGATGAAGAAAAAGGAGAGCAGTTTTGGAAAGACCTCTGATGAAAACAAAGAAGAGAAGTTTTGGAAAGACCTCTGATGTGCAGCAACATATACGCTTCATATTTTCACATTACAGAAGTGTAAATTCAAATTCCACCAAACACGGCACGTTAGTTTCTGGGGCATTGCATTATTTCACCAGCCAATGACAGCAGATACTCAAATCATAGGACATGTGCTGTAGTCAGCCAACAGCAAGACCACCGTTAAATAGTGTGAACACACAAAGAGGAAAAGTTAACGGTTTACATTAATATACTTAGTGTAGCTACAAGAAAAGCTAAGCAAATGTTAAGTTTTAAATGAGAGTCAAACCCTCTGTGATTTAAGAAATTCATCACATATTTTCACATGTAACATAATACATCTTGTTTATAAGGAAATTTACTTTGAAAGTAATGCTTTACAAACCACCATTCGCAATACTTTCCCCGAGACTGTTAAGAAATAGGTTCATTTTAGCAGTTGCCAGATAGCACCAGAAAATAGGCATTATTGCGCGTGTGCAGCTGCAGTGATATAGGAAGCCCAGATGTTTGTATGTATAAAGCATTAGGAGATCTTATTTTACGCCATAAAAGAAACAGAACATCAGAGGATACTTCAGGAGCATCAGAATTTCCTAAACCATAATAAAATGCATAATTCAGCTTGAAGGCAGATTGGTTTATCCAGATTTACAACAAAGTAGGTCCCACATTATGATAAGCTTTTCAGTGCGGTTTTCAGGATATAAATTTTCTTGGTGTACCAGTACTGTACTATCTCATGTTTGGTTCTTTATTATGGCATGATGCCATGCATGGCAGAAGATGAAAGTATGCACTTCAAATAAATTTATTGCCTCAGCAGAAGAGATTAATAAAGCCAAATTTCTTTAGCGAACTGACAAAAATAACTTCATTGTTCTGCAAGGAGATTAATGCTTAACTGCCAAACACATGGAAATAAAATCAGAAAACTGAAACTAATAATAAATTTTTGCCATTCGTAATTGTTGTTGTTGTTGTTGTGGTCTTCAGTCCTGAGACTGGTTTGATGCAGCTCTCCATGCTACTCTATCCTGTGCAAGTTTCATCATCTCCCAGTACCTACTGCAACTTACATCCTTCTGAATCTGCTTAGTGTATTCATCTCTTGGTCTCCCTCTACGATTTTTACCCTCCACGCTACCCTCCAATACTAAATTGGTGATCCCTTTATGTCTCAGAACATGTCCTACCAACCGATCCCTTCTTCTAGTCAAGTTGTGCCACAAACTTCTCTTCTCTCCAATCCTATTCAATACTTCCTCATTAGTTATGTGATCTACCCATCTAATCTTCAGCATTCTTCTGTAGCACCACATTTCGAAAGCTTCTATTCTCTTCTTGTCCAAACTATTTATCGTCCATGTTTCACTTCCATACATGGCTACACTCCATACAAATACTTTCAAAAACGACTTCCTGACTCTTAAATCTATACTCGATGTTAACAAATTTCTCTTCTTCAGAAACGCTTTCCTTGCCATTGCCAGTCTACATTTTATATCCTCTCTACTTCGACCATCATCAGTTATTTTGCTCCCCAAATAGCAAAACTCCTTTACTACTTTAAGTGCCTCATTTCCTAATCTAATTCCCTCAGCATCACCCGACTTAATTCGACTACATTCCATTATCCTCGTTTTGCTGTTGTTGATGTTCATCTTATATCCTCCTTTCAAGACACTGTCCATTCCATTCAACTGCTCTTCCAAGTCCTTTGCTGTCTCTGACAGAATTACAATGTCATCGGCGAACCTCAAAGTTTTTATTTCTTCTCCATTGTGAATGTATTTTAATTCACTTGATAGCTCTCCGACACAGAAATCCATTTTGTTTTCATTTGACGTGGGAGCTGTACACGAAGAGGAAACAGTGAAATCACTTAATGTAAACACAGGTCACGTGGAGACTACCCCCTCCCCACTACAACTCTGACAACTCTGCGCATGCATGAATCTGGCAGTTAGGGTGTGCCAGAAAAATTTTTCTCGTTAGCATCTGGCTGCTTGCTGCTACTGCAGATACAGCTAACAGCCACACTTCAAGTAGTCGGAAGCGGGAGAAGGTACTGCACATATGCGAGTCAATTGTGGGTGCACTTGAGCCTGCTGGCAACTGCTCAAATGAACTTACTGTAAACAGTTGTGACGTCACACTCATAGAAAGCAATTTATTGTTACGAAGCACTGTACAGTCTTCGCTCTAAGGCCTTCGAAATTTTTTGCTGTTTGTAGACGCTTGTACGCACATGGTGTTTTGTTGTTGTAAGTGGCGCATTTCCTTTGTAATTACAGTTTTATTTTGTCTCCCCCCCCCCATTTATGTTTTATTGTTGCAGTATTATTCTCCAGTAGCAGGATACAGTAACATTCTTTGTTAAGAGTATCACTTCTTACCAGTCAAAGTTACAAAAATTTAACTGATAGCTAAAACAATGAAAAATTCCCAGAATTACAAAAAATTCCCGGGTTTTCACCCCGATGAAAAAATTCTTGCATTTTTCCCAGATTTTCCAGTTGTCCCAGGGCGTGCACACCCTGTTGTTGTAAGACAGTGCAACCATGAGTAGGTCACAAGGTGTTGGATGTCCAGGCCTCATTACATAACATGGAGGCCAGAGGACTGCCTGCTTTGTAGAACAGCACAGGCAGCAATATGTGGCAGATCAGATGATAAAGAGTTCAATACTGGTGCAGGCAGAGGTGCTTCGAAACACACGAAACAGCGCACATGGTATAATGTGGAGCTCTGGAGCATACGACTACTACATGTCCCAATGCTTAACCAACAACATTGACAATTACAATTTCAGTGAATAAGGAATCATCGAGAGTGAACTTGTTCATTGTTCAGATGAATCTCATTTCTTGTTACACCATGTCTATGGTTGTGTCCAAATATGCCATTATCCAGGTGAATAGCTGCTCAAATTAATCACTTTGCCATGGATGCTGCTGGTTTGGGCAATACTATGGTATGGGGGACATTCACTTCGGCTTCCATGGGACCTACGGTAAGAATCAAAGGCACCATGACAGCTGTGGACTATGTGAACATTATTGTGGACCAAATGCATCACTTTATGTTTAATGCCTTCCCGAACACCACTGGCATGTTCCGACAGGGTAACTATCTGTGCTACAGTGGTCTGAGGGGCACGATAGTTAACTAGTGTTGATGCTTAGGCCATCAAATTCACCTGATCTGAGCCCAATGGAACAGACACGTGATGCTATCAGGTGACAGTTCTGAACCCATAGACCTCTGGCCAATAATCTACAGGAACCGTGTAATCTGTGCTTAGATGTCTGGTCATACCTCCAGAAACTTACCGAGGACTTGCTGTTGTATTGTGTCTCAAAATTAGATCAACATGCTATTAAGCAGGTGGTCAGAATGTTTTAGATCATCATTGTAAATCTAAAAAATATTAATGTCAAATATTTTCTTGTGATTTTCTGTTTTTCCCATCCTCCAGATATCATAATTTCACTCTTGCCTCACTTTTTTTCATTCATTCTAACGTCACATTCTGCCAACAGCCTTGCCTAGTAACACGAAAGTTAAGTGCTCTCAGGCTCGGTTAGCACTCGGGGGGTGACCGAACGGGTCTGCCAAGCACTGCTGCGCCCGGGGTGCACTCAGCCCTTGTGGGGCTAATTGAGGAGCTAATTGACTGAGAAGTAGCAGCTCTGGTCGCAAAAACTGACAATGGCTGGGAGAGCGATGTTCTGACCACACGTACCTCCATTTCCGCATCTAGTGACACTTATCAGATGACGATGACATGGAGGTCAGTCGGTACTTTAGGCCTTCTGAGCCTGTTCAGACAAAGAGAGAGGAATTTAACATTGTGTTCTGTGAGACGTGTAATGTGTCAAGTTACACGTTAACCTGCAGAAACAGCAACTGCATGCTACTTGTGTGAAGTATACTAACAACAGATGTTGACTATTCGTAAACTTCTCACAATGGTAATTCTGGGATTTATTTCTAGATTATATATGCATTTGTACAAGTGGAGAAAAGCAGCTACTTTGGAAAAAAGTCACTGCTCTTCCTCTTACACTACACAACTACTGTTTCATATAAAACTCCAAACAAAGCATTTTAAATATCTAGGGATGCTCATTGTCTGCTGGGAACCTGTTACAAATTTTTGCAAAAGAATCTAAAACTCTATTCTGAACCCCAGCTGTCTCCTGTGATTCAGTGGTGAGCCTGTCCTGTTATTCTCGTAACTGTATGTGGTGTGACTATATTTGGGTCCTTGTGTCTCCAGCAAAATTCACAGTTTTTGAGATGTCTTCCAGAGACCCTGACAAATTATTTATTTAGATCAAGAACAGATGCAGGGCAACCACCGAACTTTGCAGAGCATCACATTTAATTTTTTACTGCTCCACATTTAGTCTTATAATTATCATTTATTCATACGATCTTTCATTTTCTACTGTTAAGATACGACTCCATCTATGCAAAGGTAATCCTCTAACACCAGACTATTCTAGTTTCCCTACTAGATTTTACTATTCACACTATTGAAAGTCTTCACTAGATCATATATAATGTTAATATGACACTTTTGTTGTGTAGTTCTGCCAAGGCAGTGTTTGTGAGACCATGCACTGGTTTTATTCACACTATTGAAAGTCTCCACTAGATCATATATAATGTTAATATTATACTTTTGTTGTGTAGTTCTGCCAAGGCAGTGTTTGTGAGACCATGCACTGGTTTCCCCATACAGAAGTCTTACCCTGCACTTCCATATATTAGTGTGATTACTGCGTATTTCAGTTGTATGTATAAAGTTTGAGAGATCATGCACTGCTTTCCCCATGGAGAAGTCTTTATAGAAGCCCTGCAGTTCCATAAATTAGTGTGATTACTGCATATTTCAGTTGTATGTATCCCCTAACACATAGCAACATCACAACTCATTACAACAGTATCCACAATGATGCCTGACTATTACAAGCAAAATGTCATTTCTCTTCTTTTTTTTTCCCTTTTGTTTACTTAACATATACTTTCTAACCTAAGACATTCATTTCTTCAGTGCCCATTTCTGAAGCAATTTTTCACACTTTTTTCAGTAAGCACTCATCATTCACACCATTTGTAATGTGTATTTCTTTAGTTTTCCCTTACCTGTGAACTCAAACAATTTCCTTTTCTTTTCAGTCCTCTTTCATTTAAACATTTACTCTTAATCTAACAGATGCTTACAAATGTCTTTTCTTCTAATGCATTATCTTACCTTTTAATTCAGTTTGTTCACCAGTCCTACAAAACGTCTGTTTAAGGGTTTTGAGCTAGTATGAAATTATAATTCATAATTTATAAGCTTCATACTTACATTATTCTACCACTTCCAAAATCTTGCTAATTTTTCTGTGGTCAAATAGCTTTCTTAATGTAAATTACTACTGAAAACCTATCCACTTTTAAAACACAATAGTGCAAAATCAATGTTATTCACCGTGTGAGGCACGGCGAAAAGACATTGGATTTGCATTCGGAAGGACAGCAGTTCAAATCCCTATCTGGCCATCCACATTTAGATTTTCCATGGTTTCCCTAAATCATTCAAGGCAAATATGGGATGGTATCTTCAAGAAGTACCTCGCTAGTTTCATTCTACAACCTTTCATCATTTGAACATGTGCTTAGCCTCAAGTGATCTTACTGTCAACAGGAAATCAAACATTAATATTCTTTTCCTTCCATCAACATTATTAACTACAGAGTGATATTTTTACATAACTATTACAATACCAATTCACAATGAACGAAATATAAAATACCTTATTTTCTCAGTAGGCTACTTTCATTACAAATCCTATTTTTATATTTTATTAAAATCTCTTATCTACTGCAATACATTGCCAAATTAACAATTCTCATCACTGTACATGGTGGCAAATTTTCTATATTACTCATCTTGCTCCACCGGAAGACATAACCACAACTGAGGTGTAATTGCTTGCAGTTCATACCTATGCAATTCCTGACACAGACAGCTGGAACCAACATTCAAGTTTAACACCTAACAAATTCAGTCACTTCTGGTAGTCTGTTGCTTTGAACACTTGCCTTGAAGAATTGTCTTTCTCTGTCAATAACACTGCATATAGCCATGGAGGAGTGCTAAATCAAACCAGGACTGACATAGCTGTGAATTTTCCAGGCATTATATATACCTTCTGAAATGGTTCATTTTCACCATCAGGCAAAATAACAACTACTACTAATATAATCTTTATTACATTCTTCCTTACAATTTTGATTAATTAATAGCAGAAATTATCATATCTTTTCCGGCTCAGAAAACTTTTTTCCCCCACGAGTTGTTCAATTCATTCAACACTGGTAGTCGGCATCTAAAAAGGCATAATACAGTACTGGGTCCAGACTGGTCTAATCGTCGTAAGAGGACCCTCAACAGGTAGCAGCATTTTGCCATCTTTCAGCAGCATAGCGCCAACAGCTGCAGGCAAAAACCGTAATATTCTATATAGCTGTCTGCAAATCATGGTCTTGTGGAAGTGTTCTTGCTTCCTGCGCACGGGGTCCCGGGTTCGATTCCCGGCAAGGTCAGGGATTTTCCCTCCCTTGAGATGACTGGGTGTTGTTGTGTAGTCTCCATCATCATCATCATCATCATCATCCATCACCATTACGGTCCGAGGAAGGCAATGGCAAACCACCTATGCTACGGCCTTGCCTAGTCGGCGGTGCGGGTCTCCCACAATGTTTCCTACGCTCCTTGGAGTATGGGACCTCATCATCTATACAGCTGTGACAACACTGAGGCATTGCCATTGAGACATTTACAAAATAATGTTAAATTATTGGTTAAGGTAGGCGCACAAAGCTACCACACCCAGTCCACTGTAACTGTCAGTGATCTCCGAATGTCGACTCAACTACAGTAAAACTATCACAGTATGTGTTCTGTTTCCTCTGATTAGCACATCTGCAAGTGTGTTACACACTTCCACACATCTACAAACAACGATTTTCACTCAATATTTCTGCAAACATCAAATTACCTAAATAGATACATTGCAAGGATGACATAGATCAATTTAATTGTAAGTGAAAAGTGCAAGAAAGTTTACTTAATTCTGTTTTTATGTTACTGACACTTTGGGATGAGAAGCTCCACCTTATGCAAGACAACTTTTTTGTTTTGTTTCACCCATACATGTTTCAGCACTTTTGTCCTATTGTCAGTGGGTTTAATTTTTATTTTTAACTGTAAAATTGTTGTTACATAACATTTGTGTTGTTTATAACATTATGTCAAAGTTCCATTTATAGCTTAAGTGGCAAAATGTGAATGTAAGCATTAGTTAACATACATTACATGATGTTATTGTCCATTTATATTGGTAGCTATTCTTCTACACAATATACAACTTGTCATCTGCAAACAGAAAAACGTAATTTATTTTTTCTGTTCGTTATCCATTTATGAACGGAAATGAGTCTGTACCACATTTTTTGTGTGTAACTTACAGTTCTGAAGTTGTGGTGTGTTCTCCTTTGTTGTTGGTGAAGTAAATAGGCTTACTTCTTAACCTATCATGTAAGGTATGTTAAACCAATGCTTACATCCACTTTTCGCCACTTATGCTATAAATGGAACTTTGATATAATTTTATAAACAACACAAATGTTAATATGTAACAATTTTACAGTTAAAAATAAAAATTAAATCCACTGACGATAGCACAAAAGTGCTGAAACATGTATGGGTGAAACAAAACAAAAAAGGTGTCTCGCATAAGGCGGAACTTCTCATCCCATTTTCGTAGCAAGAACGGACGCAACAAGAACTGCACCACAATATGACTATTTACACTTTACCTGACTGGTTTATGGACAGGTATACTCTTATGGCCATCATTTTGTAGAGGAGACTTCCCAGGAACGGAATATGGTGACGGAACATCTTCACGCCGTCTCCATACAGGATCAGGTTCTGGTGCTTGAACTGGTGCTGGGAAGGGACTCAGGGCTGTTGTTTGCACAATGGGAGGTGCAGATCGTGTGACAGTTTCATCCACTTCTCCATCACTGTGTGGACCTGTCATCCCGCTACTTTCCCTCCTCTCCGTTATTTTATTTACTGAAACAGTAATCACATACAAAAACGTTTAATACAATTTATTCTTACACTTATAAAACTAAATGATAGAACAATACATGCATCCAATTTGGTTCTGTTTGTACTCTCTCTCTCTCTCTCTCTCTCTCTCTCTCTTCCCCCCCCCCCCCCCCCCCAAACCCATCCTGCTATACCTAATTTTAGAAATAGTTATATGAATGTAGCATGGAGGTAACATACCTTATATTCAATGCAATGTGATTAATTTCTGGTGGGTTTCTTTTTCTCCCCTTCTTAAAAATTACAATGTTGCTGCAGTTATTTAGTTATTTGATATAATCATAAAAAAGTAGGCACAGGCAAACTGTATGACAGAAACACCCGAACTGTCCATACTAGAAACACTACAAATGCAAAACTGTGCTCTTCATAAAATGAAAAAAAACCAAGTAGCTATATATCAGTGAGTCATGGTTGGAATCTGTTAACTCATACCAATACCTGGGTGTAACACTTTGTACGGGTTTGAAATATAATGATCAGACAGGCCCAATTGTGGGTAAAGCAGGTGGCAGCCTTCGGTTTATTGGTAGAATTCTGGGGAAATGCAATCAGTCCACAATACAGATTACTTACAAATCATCCACATGGCGGATCCTACAATATTTCTCTAGTTTGTGGAACACGTATGAAATAAGACTAAGAGGGGATATTGGATGTATGCAGAGAAGGGCAGCACAATTGGCCACAGGTTTATTTGATTCATGGGAGAACAACAGATATGTTGAAAAAAACTAATAGCATACTCTTGAAGGTTTTACATAAACAACTCCAAGAAAACCTACTTATAAAGTTTCAAGAACCAGCTTTAAATGATGCCTTTAGGAATATAGTACAAACTGCTTCATATTGCTCCTGTACGGATTGTGAGGACAAGCATGCCATTAAACAATCATTCTTCCTGCATTCAATATGTGACTGGAATGGGAAAAAACCCTAGTAATTGGTACCCTAGGATGTATCCCCTGCCACGCACTTCACAGTGGTTTGCGGCATATGGATGTAGATGTAGATGCTTTGGCACATCCTCAACTCTGCTCTTGGCTACAGTCATTTCATTTCAATGGTTAGTTCATCAGTGGGCATTACCCCATAAAAAGCTACGCAGGAAGCTGAGTGGAGTTTGTACATGACATTTGACTGTTTTCACATGTGGCTCTTTCTCTGACTGACTTGGAAAATTAGTTGACCAACAGATCTGCCTTACAATATCCACATATACTCCAGATTCCCCAATCACCACCGCTAAGCAGCTACAAAGGAGCTTCCCCATTTATTACTTGCAGACTGCAGAGCTAGGACACTGTAGGTGTGTGTGTGTGTGTGTGTGTGTGTGTGTGTGTGTGTGTGAGAGAGAGAGAGAGAGAGAGAGAGAGAGAGAGAGAGAACCCTCTATTCTTTATTGTATTATTGTGTACTGTTTGTATCTGACACATATTGTAACATTAACTTGCCAAGGATGTCTGTTTAGATGTAAAAGGCAGCCTGCCAGCCTGCTAACACACTAATCTTGCCAAATTAAATAAATGCATAAATTCAGTAAATTTAAGTAAAAGTAAATAAAAGGAGTCAAATAAACAGTACTTACAATTAAAAGGGTATTTCTGTCGTCTTAACCTCTCGTGAGTAACATCAACAGAAATATTACTCATAGATGACTCACTACTCCTCTGTGAATCAATGCTTCGTTGTGAAGACAGACTGTCGCTGCTACTTCCTTTTCGTATACCTGCTAAAACACAACACCAACAATGAGATAATGTGGCTAGTCAGTGACCAAATTTACATCCTTAAATATCGCTAACATTTTTTCCACATTGTATGGAAATGGCATATGAGGGGAGGATCAAATATAAATGAGATTTTTGTTCCTGAACATCAACAGTTGGTAGGACTAGCCCCGCACTTCTGCTATGCTTAGGGGGACCGTTAGAAGTAAGGAGAGATTACTGTTAAGATATTTCCGGCCATTTCGTCAGTAATGCTCATGATGTCTGAGCAACAGGTGCACCCCTCCATTGAGCAACGCATGATTATCAAATTTCTTGCTTGTGAAGGAGTTACAGCAGCGGAAATTTGCCATGATTGACTGCACAGTTCGGTGATAAAACACTATCAAGGACACGTGTTTTTGCCTGTCATAAAAAGGTCAAGGAAGGACAAGAACGTGTGGAAAATTAGCAACATGATCGCCGTCTTCGGACAAGCATTACAGACAGAAACATTCATGTGATTAAAGACATTACTGAGGAGGATCAACAGGTGATACTATCAGAAACTGAGCAAGCATCACAAACAATCTACAGTTTCGTGAAGCGTGTTCCAGATACCTAAACTTTTGACCAAATACCTAAGTTGTGACGTTTGGCAGTCTGTCAGATGCTTACAGCAAGGTTTGCGGAAGAAGGTGATGCATTTTTGAGTCGGGTCGTCAACTGAGACAAAACATGGGTTCAACACAACACTTCAGAATCCAAACAAGCCAGTAAGGAGTGGCGGAGGAAAGGAGAGGCAGCACCAGTGAAAGTCAAAACTCAACTGTTAGCTGGCAAGGTTCTTTCAACCCTTTTTTTTATCAGCGAGGCATTTTGCTGATTGATTTTTTGCATGAGCGATGTACAATCAATGCTGCTTATTACTGTAAATTATTGAATAAGGCAAGAGTTGCATATTGCCGCAAAACACGAGAGAAATTGATTCAACAGATCATCCTCCTCCACGACAATGCGTGACCCCATACTGCAGCTCTGTCTGTCTCCGAACTACAGGAAATGCACTGGACTACACTTGATCATCCTCCTTACAGCCTGGACTTATCGCCCTGTGATTTCAATTTATTTGGACCATTTAAAGAAGCTCTAGAAGGTCGACAATTTGAAGATGACGAGAGTGTGGAAGACTTCGTGCACTACTGGCTGGTCACATGACCCAGTTCTTTTTATGATGAGGGCATCAAAAAGCTGCCCATATGCTGTGACAAATGCATTTCCAAAGCAGGAGTCTATGTGGAAAAATAAATTATAATTGCCTTGAGTTTTTCAATAAATGAATTTAAATAAAAAATAAAATCACATCTATATTTGATCCGCCCTCATAATAAGAAAATCGAGGGCACATAATAGTGTTAATCTAAGATCTGTAAGATTATATCAATATTTGGATGATTTAGTTGAGTGAAAGAAAATGAGCAATTAATAACCTTTACTTAAAAAAGGACTATCAGTAATTTCTCAAAGCAAAATGTAGTTACCAACAAACAAATGTGGGTTGCATCTGTTAATGAACCCATTTTCACTGAAGGAGGGAGAAAAAGGAATAGTATGATTTAACATTCTGGTGACAACAAAGTCACCCAACACAAATCAAAAGCTCAAAATGAGGACATACAGGGAAAGGACGTCAACTGCGACCTTTGCAAAGGAAACTGCTCGGCATTTAGCTTATGCAATTTCTCTTTGTTTTAATTGGTGTTTAGTAGACTTTCTCTTTCATTTGCTTCATTACTTAGTAATCAATCCATTTGATCTTTAACACTCTTCTGTACCACTTCATTTCAAAGGTGACTTAATTTTTTTATTTCTGTCTTCCTCATTGATCTTATTTGACACTCATACAGTGCCCCAAACATAGCTTTTCATGAATCTGTTTTCTGATTTCAAAGTTTTTATTTTTGAATGTCAGGATCTGTTTCTTTCTTGTAGAAAGCCCACTAACTTCGTATTTGAAGAGCCTCTTGTCCAAGTTTAACATTTAACCATCCCGAATGTACACTTGTTGTGAATGTCCATCTGTTGCACACTCCATAAGCTTAATTTTAATTTTGTTTATCTACAAATCAAGGCCATCAGCTACTACATAATCCATTTCATTACACACTATTCAGTTCCCACTCACTATCGACAATTATTGCTAAATCATCAGCAAATCATATCACACTAATTTCGTGTCCATGAAAAATAACTCCCACATTTAGCTACTCCTTCACTTACCTTACTCTCTCTTCTACATCTACATGATTACTCTGTAAGCCATCACATCATGCATGGCAGAGGGTATCCTGTATCACTGTTAGTCATTCCCATACCTGTTCCACACAAGTTTTGGTTTCTCTCATCTCTCCTTCATGATCCTTAAGAGAGATCATTCTGCAGTAAGCCGCAAATGACGGATCTCTTTTTCTCAATAGCATTTCCTGAAAAAAATGTAGCCTTTGCTCCAAGGATTCCATTTGAGTTCATGGAGCATCTCCGTGATTCTCACCTGTTGATTGAACCTACCGGAAACACTAGCAGCATGCCTCTGAATTGCTTCGATCGCTTTCTTTAATCTGACCTGTTGGAGAGACCAAAAAAGAGCAGTACTCAAGAATGAGTTGCACAAATGTTTTTATGTGGTCTTCTTCAGAGCAACACTCTCCTCTAATTCCACCAATAAACCAAAGTTGAGCAGTTGCCTTCCCTGCAACCAAACTTGTGCACTTGTCCCATTTCATGTTGTTTTGCAACCTTACACCTAAAAATTTTATATATCTAGATGCATATCACTAATACTATGTTCCAATATTACAAGATTGTTTTTCCCACTCATTTTAATTTACATTTTTTCAAGCTGCCATTCATCAAAGCAAATTGATATTCTGTTAAGTCATCTTGAATCCCCCTACAGTCACTCTGACACTTTCCTGTATACTACAGTGTCATCAGAAAACAATCGGAGATTGCTGTTCACCCTATCCATCAGATCCTTATGCATATAGAAAACGAGCAATCCTCTCATTCTTCCCTGTGCGCACTTGATACCTTTGCCTCTGACAAACACTTGCCACCCAAGATAATGTACTGGGTTGTGTTAAGTAAAACGTGTTTGAGTCTCTCATGTATCTGTGCCAGGGATGCCTATTTCTATAGCTTCCATATGAATGTGTGTGCAGTGGTCAAATGATGGTATCTCCGTACATCCTCTTCTATGCATATATTTAATATCAGTGGTGAGTTTGCCTAATTTTAGCCTCTTGAATCTTTAGTGTTAAGGTTGCCTACTTCAGATTGTTTCACATGAGGAGTGTATCTCTATAGTTGATACCACACTGCCTACGAATCAGAAATATTTTGTTGCATGTGGAAATAGACATATAAGCAAAAAAAGGAATTGTTATAAGAAAAATAAAGAAACATTATTCCAACAGCACTTAGGTATATTGCAGCATGTCTGCCAATTCTGTATTGAACACACACACACACACACACACACACATATATATATATATATATATATATTTGGTAAGTCTCATCATCTTTCTTATTATATATATATATATATATATATATATATATAATAGAAGGAAACATTCCACGAAGGAAAAATATACCTAAAAACAAAGATGATGTGACTTACCAAATGAAAGTGCTGGCAGGTCGACAGACACACAAACGAACACAAACATACACACAAAATTCAAGCTTTCGCAACAAACTGTTGCCTCATCAGGAAAGAGGGAAGGAGAGGGAAAGACGAAAGGATGTGGGTTTTAAGGGAGAGTGTAAGGAGTCATTCCAGTCCCGGGAGCGGAAAGACTTACCTTAGGGGGAAAAAAGGACGGGTATACACTCGCGCACACACACACATATCCATCCACACATATACAGACACAAGCAGACATGTGTGGATGGATATGTGTGTGTGTGCGCGAGTGTATACCCGTCCTTTTTTCCCCCTAAGGTAAGTCTTTCCGCTCCCGGGACTGGAATGACTCCTTACCCTCTCCCTTAAAACCCACATCCTTTCGTCTTTCCCTCTCCTTCCCTCTTTCCTGGTGAGGCAACAGTTTGTTGCGAAAGCTTGAATTTTGTGTGTATGTTTGTGTTCGTTCGTGTGTCTGTCGACCTGCCAGCACTTTCATTTGGTAAGTCACATCATCTTTGTTTTTAGGTATATATATATATATATTCAAACAAGAACAACTCACATTCACTAATTACTGTTGTCTCTGGGCCTCTCCTACTACCCACCTCAGCTGAGATGCTCTCTCTCTCTCTCTCTCTCTCTCTCTCTCTCTCTCTCTCTGTGTGTGTGTGTGTGTGTGTGTGTGTGTGTGTGTGTGTGTGTGTGATCTTTACATACTAGAAAATAATCTCTCTCTCTCTCTCTCTCTCTCTCTCTCTCTCTGTCTGTGTGTGTGTGTGTGTGTGTGTGTGTGTGTGTGTGTGTGTGATCTTTACATACTAGAAAATAAGCATTATACATACATGTAACACTGTGGGAAACGAAACAAAGACTGTGTTTTACTGACAGAACATTTAGGAGATTCAACAACACTGCTATACAGACTGCTTACATAATGCTTTTCCATCCTCTTCTGGAGTATTTCTGCATGGTATGAGACACTTACCACACAGGATTGACAGAGAACATCTAAGAATTTCAAAGAAGGGTAGTTTATTTAGTATTATCGTGGCACAGGCAAGAGAGTGTTACAGATATGATACATTGGCTTATCCTGGTGACAAGAGAACAGGGGCCTTGACCAGAGGTTTTGATGGTGAGGGTAAGGTACTTACAGGAGGAAGAGCGGGAACAGCCTCATTAGCAACTTAGAATACAGATTAAAGGTGATCTGGAGGAAAACACACTCATGTGGGATTTGTTGAGGTTTGGCAGTGACATGAACAGCCCTTGTCCAACACAGCTGTTAGCTGCTTGAACAAAGATCTGAGTGAATTCCTTTTGACTGAAACAAAGTCTCATATCTGTGCCGTGCCTCTTGCTGCGATTAGGATACAATTAACACAGCCTGCACCTGAGTAAGAAAAAAACTAAAGACCAGCTGAGCACCTTGCAAAGTGTAAAGGGGGGGGGGGGGGGGGTCACAAGCACACTAGACAAAATCCCTGTGATTACTGGAATCAAAGGGGCACATTTTTTAGCTTGGAGTCATGTTACAAACAAATAGTACTGAAAGAAATTAGAGCAGTAAAAGACCATAATATGTGTAAAAGTTTCCAGAAAAATAAAATTAATTTGTTTCATTAGAACAGCAGAGGATTGAAAACAAAGATACATGAGCTTAATGTATGCATTGAAGATGGTACAATGTTCTGTGCTTCTCCAAACACCATGTAACCACAGGGATGGAGAAGTTAAATATCAGTGATTACAGACTTTCATCATTTTTGTGTAGAGTTAATGTGAAAAAAGGAGAAGTTGCAACCAATGAAAAAACTGGGCACAAAATCGAAAATATTGAAATATACAGTTTTTGTGTTGATCAGAACCTAGAAAAATGTGCTTGTGAGTAGTTGCTGCAGCATACTTCCCTGATAATCATAGTAGGCTACAGATACCCTCTAGAAAACTTTCAGCTGTTTATGAGAAAACTTGATGCATTATTGAGCTACCTGTCAGAAACTGACATAGCACATGAGTAGGAGTCAGTAAATAGGGTAAAATATTCCAAACTTTTGGGTGCACATATGGAAAACTCGAACTGGAAGAATCATATTATTCAGCTTCTCAAAACTTAAGTTCTGCTACTTTTGCTCCTCATATAATTGCTAATCTTAGAAACAAGTGCATTGACTTCCTGAGATATTGTGGATATTTCCACTCAATAATGTCAATATGGGATAATTTTCTGCATTAACTCATCACTTACAAAGGAAGTATTGATTGCACAAAAGCAAGCACTATTCATCCACGGACAACAAGTAGGTAACTACTAAAGGAGCAAGGCATTTTTAACTGCACCATCCATCACAATACGCATATTTGCTAATAAAATTCGTCACAAATAATCCACCACAATTTGAGAAGAACAGTGATGTCCATACCTACAACAATAGAGAGAAAAATGAACTTTATCACCCATTGTTAAAGCTGTCAGTGGCTCAAAAAGGTGTTTAATATGAAGCAACAAAAATTTTTGATCAATTGCCTGATAACATAAACTGTCTGACAGGAGGGGAAGCAAGTTTTAAATCTAATTTAAAATCATTTCTCCTGGAAAACTTCTATTCAATTGATAAATTTCTACTTGCAAACCTGAGGCCACTATTTTTATATAAAGTGTAGCTGCATGAGTAGGACTACAAATAATAATGTGTTCATTAATGTTAACGCTAATCATGTACATATATCTAGTAAACTGACTTGTTCCACGTCACTTTGATAAAAGAAGTGTTCTAATGATCTACAGAACATGTAACTAACTAATCAACTGGCTAACTGACACAGGATACACTGCTATTCACCCCACAGAGACAACTCTATGGCCACACACTATGTGCCTGTCTGCTTTACAGTGCGTCGTCTATGTGGTAAGTAGCAATCTATCCTATTTCATACCGTAGTTCTAAACTAACAGTTTCACAAGAAACAAGGAAACATTTAAAACATAAGCACAAATAATAAGAGAGAAGTTCCGCACACCTGTAGTTTTATCATCCTGAAGTACATTCTGAGCTGCTTCAGTCTTTGGTCCCTTGTTTCGTTTGAAAGAAATTTTCTTTTTCAGATGTATCACATCAAGACCAATGGATGTCTTCTTGTTTTCCCCTTGCCTGCAAGAGTTCTTTGTCTGTATTATGACAGTGGTTTAAGTTTTGTTTAAAAATTTAGACAGTAACCAATGACTGAGTCTGTGATGCAATTTCACAGTAATTCATGATTTTCCAATTATGTACACATACTTTTACAAAAGACATTTTCTCGGCTTCTGAGGCAAATAAAACATTATGTTTAGGAATTATTTGGAAAACTGTTCACATATGACTTTCTAACATCACGATCACCAAAAGAAAGAGACTAAATTTAAAATTACTGATGAAGCCCACTACTACATCAATAATTAATTTTTAAAAAATGTGAGCTCTAATTTTATTCAATAAGCTGTCATTCTGATTTAAACAATATTCTATTTACAATATTTTTTATTATATGTGCAAACTATATTTTTGTGAATTTGTCATTACATTTCTGATTTTCTCTGAAGATTGCATTTGTTATTAGGTAATTCTATAAGAAGACATCATGTATATTATTAAAATGAGAAAGACTATGCACAGCTTACTTCTATGAACAGATTAGAAAAGAAGGGAAAAAAGCTAAAATACACTAAATGCCTCCAGTAGCTTCCATTTTTTGACTCATTAACATGAGGTAAGTGATGTTTTTACCTATGCTGTGATTTGGCCGAGCTGTCATGCTGCGATGGTGTAGTGATACTAGAAGGATGGAAGACATTCGGTTCACTTTCACTATCTTCTTGAATACCACTGCTTCTAAAACAACATGAAATTTGACAATGAGAAATATATTTAGGAACATATACCTTCCCTTAGGAGTAATCTTCAGCTTACCCTTCTGAATCAACAGCTTCCTTATCGCATGAAAGCCGCTCATCCAATTCTTCCTGGCTTGATTCTTTTGAAAGGAAAGCTTCATCTGTACTTTGTGTAGAATGGGCATCAGATGTGGCTATTGCTGCAGCTGCCTGTCCACGACTTTCCTACATACCGTAAAATTTATGGTTACTAGAACAAAGTTATATCTACAGCTTTAATGTAGTTCTTTTGTGAATATGTAAAAGAAAATTTCACTATAAAATAAAAGACCAATCACCATATCATATGAACCACTAATTTCTGAAGAAATTAAAATGGATTCAAAATACGCAGGACATAGTAGTGTGGTTATACTCTGATTGTCAGCTACTTCTTCACTGAGGTCATTTGGATGCCACAGCATAGGTATTGGAAAACTAAGACATTTGTTTGTGTACTTGTACGAATCCGTGGCTGTCAGTCACTTCTGTTTTCAGTAAAAATTGATGAACTGACAACAAATACTCCTTAGTTATTCATTAATTAGTACTTCTTTTAAATTAGCAGTCCAACGACTTGAAGACAAATGCTTAATTTAATCTCCCCTTAACATACACTGACTGATTTGTATTGGGTCTAGCATTTAAGTGATCAAATGAACATCACTGTAATTGACATTATTATCTGTGAAACATTCAGGTCATAGATATTCCTTGGAACAGCAGACGGTGCGGAGGTTTCTTTGCTGCACTTGTGATGATATCAGGTGCAATTTGACAACATTCAGCACTCCATGAAGTCCAAAAGAAATACCTCAGACACACAAATAGAACAAAAACAGAAAGTAATCCACCGAACACTGATTTCAAATACAGATAACTTTAATTACCGAGAAGATGAGTATGTCCCACTTATCACCAACACAAAATTCGTCATGTTTGTTCATTTACATATTACTACAGTACGGGAGTTTCCAATGAGTACACTAACTTTGATCAGAATTATTACTGATAAAATCATGGGAAATCTTGTACCCTCTCGTATTCCACAATGAAACATAAGAGATAATATCTGGAGTGAATTAATATTGACTACTCACTTAAACAGGATTTAAGTGATACCATGTAATAGTACAAGATGTATTATTTAAGTAAAAAAATTAAACAGGTACATTTTTCTTAGCAGATTTACTTTTACATGAAAGCCTGCACTCTAGTCTACATTTCTACGTAACTCCCACCAATATTAAGGCACTTAACACATTAAACAACCAGCTTTTGAATATCATCCTTGCAGATATATGCTGCCTGATAAGGTAACAACTGCACAAGGTATACCTCTAAACATGTGAGGAAATTCATCACTTAATGTCAAAATCACAAAGCACCTTTTCTCTCCAACATTTTCGTGTCAACTTTCTGTACCAAATAGTTAGTAATGACTGAAGGTCACCCACTTTATTTCTCATCATGCACCATTTCATTATCATCCCATCGCTCATAATGTTTTCTTCATTCACTTCAGTGATCTGACAATGAATTTCAGTTGCTTTTGCACCTTCTGCCGTAAGAAAATGAATCTCAGCACATATTTCACAGTCATCAGGATTCTCAATAAGAGGTAGCATTTCAAACACTCACAAACAAATGCCAACATGCAGAACACTGGGGGGAATGATGGAGAACAGTAGACTAACACACAGGCTTTTATACAAAAATAAAGTTGCTATGAAAAGTCTACTTGTTTTATCTTTACTTCAAAACAGTGCTTAGTTAAAAAACACACTTTGTACACAGATTATATGACTGAACAAACTAAACCTGATTTGATACTTAAGGTTGATGTCATAACAGAAATGATACATGTGTTAAGCACATATTCAAATGAAAATGGATGATATATTTGTATCACAAAGGAAGGCAAATCAAAGTAAACAATACAGAAATGTTTTCTGAGTAATGGGGTTGGGGGACAGGGAAGGTAAACAGAATCTGCTACAGCAAGAGAAATGCACAGGAACAGCTGCAGGAAGCACAATTAAATACATAGGACTGTTTGTATAGGCTAGTCAGATACAGTATGGGGCACAACAATACAATTGTAGTACGAGGCAACTACAGCTGTAACTATAGGCAGGGCTTACAGCAAGAAATTAGAGGCATCCTGACATTAACAAACATAGAACTCATACAGGAGTATCTGTGCGGGAGACACATTCTCATCCTACACACTGAGACAGACTGTCACTTTGTTTCAAAGGGTAATCACCTAAGCTACTTGTTGGTTGTCAACCACAGCATTTCAGTATTGTTATTTGTACTCTGTCTTGCATAGTATGGCATCATAGTGTCCACATAAAGCAGGTGCGCGAAGAGTACTTCGTATTAGCGCAAATGTGATTGTATGTAATTTTATTACATTTACGTTATTAGAGGGAAATGAGAAATGCACAACTTCCCCTACATCAGGGAAGCTTTCAATAATGAAACACTCGCCATTACTATGGTGTCTCCCCTGCGAGACATCTATGCAGCTACAGCTCAAATTATATTGCATACACTCTACTCTGCCTGATGCAAGACAACAGTAAGGCAACCCACAAAAGCAGTGCCTTATTCTATACACAAATAAATTCTAGATTCTATTGTGTGACCTGTACAAAATGCAGCCAAAGAACATGATTTTGATTCTTTTATGCCAATGTCTACCATTATCTACTGAACAGTCTTTTCTTTTGTTTGTCAGTGAGACTGCTCAGATCAAAAACTTTCTTTTGATCTTCCATGTAATATAATTCCCCCCTCAGATACTGTTCCCAGTTGATTAGTGTTCCTTCCAAATAACAGATAACGCATTGTGCTTGGTCCATCAGGTTAGATGAGCTGTCATATTTAGTGTCCTCTCATAAAATTCAAAAGCTTCCCTCTCACACGTATGTCCTTAGCATACGATTATTTTTCCATTATTTCTCTTTTACAACACTCTACTGTCAACCTAGAAATCACTTTACCATTAAAAAAGATCATGACTAAATAAACAGTGATGCAAATATGATTCCCCAAGTTTGTCAAACATGTAAGTTGAGTTGAAAGTTTCAGCCACAGCAGTTCAGAGCCATTAACCATATTCCTGTCAACAGAGGTCTTTTGTCGTTTTACCTGAAATTTGTTCTTGACTTATTTGTGTGTTGCAGCTAACATATGAATGAAATTGTCTTTCTGTGATATCAGTGTTATACCCACCCACTATGTAAATAAAATTTCCCTCCAAAAGCATGTATGAAAATAAATACTAAGGTTGTTGTGGCCTTCAATCTGAAGAATAGTTTGATGCAGCTCTCAATGCTAATCTATCCAGTGCAAGCCTCTTCATATCTACATAACTACTGTAACCTACATCCAGTTGAGCATGTATACTGTGGTAAACCACTGGTTTCCCTATATTATTTTTTTTCTCATACACTTGCCTCCATTGCCAAACTGACTATGCCTTGATACCTCACAATGTGTCCTATCAGTCAATATCTCCTTTTGGTCAACTCATGCCATAATGCTCTAGTCTCTCCAATTTGATTCAGTACTAGTAGCTACATGACCAACCCATCTAATTTTCTGCGTTCTTCTGCTAAACAACATTTCAGAAGGTTGTATTCTTGTTTGCCTATACACATTTCACTTCCATGTAAGGCTATATCACAAATAAACACTTCAGTGAAGATTTTCCAACAGTTAAATTTATATTAGATGTTAACAATGTAAAAAAAGACAGATTGCTATTACCATAAACAAAACACGTCAAGTTGCAAACAGGCATGATTAAAAGATACTCACATATAGATTTCAGCCACAGCCTTCATCAGTAAGTAAATATAAACACACACGCACACAAAGCAAGCAAGCACACCTCACGCACACGTAAGCATCAACTCCAGCATCTCAATCTCAGGTTCGGAATCTCGACATTTCGACCACAGATGCTAGAGTTGCCAATCTTGTGTGCCTGAGGTGTGTGTGTGTGTGTGTGTGTGTGTGTGTGTGTGTGTGTGTGTGTGTGTGTGTCCTTACTGATGAAGCCTGTGGTCGAAAGCTATACGTGAGTGTCTTTTAATCATGCCTTTTTGCAACTGAACGTGTCTTTTGTACAGTAAATAGCGATCTGCCTTTTCCTACATTGTTGATATTACTACCTGGTGTTTCCATTGTTTGATATATTAGATGTTAAATTATTTTACGGTATTCTAGTTCCTGTACAAGTTACAGAGATCCTTTCACTCTCTGTACTTTATCCCAGGTATGATTAGAATTTTGAAGAATGTATCCTCCTAGCCAACATTGTCAAAAGCCATCTCTAAATCTACAAATACAGTATGCATAGGTTTGCTTTTCTTCAGTCTGTCTACTATGAACAAATTGCACGGTCAGTATTGGCTTGCATGTCCCTACATTTCTCTTGATGCCAAACTATGGCTTCTACTAGTCTTTCCATTCTACTCCAAATAATCTGTCAGTATTTTGCAACCATGCCTTATTAAACTGATGGTTTGGTAATATTCATACTCTTCAGCAACTCCCTTCTGTGGAACTGAAATTATTACATTCAACTGAAAATCTGAGGGTATTTTTCATATCAGGTGCAATAGTTTTATCCTGGTTGGTTGCATGAAAGTTCTTAAGAATTCTCCTTTGTTTGAACTTAGCTCTCTCAGTGATCTGTCAAATTCTTGTCGCAGTATCATGACTCCCATCTCATTGACTTCCTTTTCCCTTTCCATATATTGTCTTTACGTTTGAGCACTTTTTATAGCCTTCGTCTTTAGCTTTGAGTCTTTCGTATAGCCTTGGTAATTTACCTGATGCTCTTTATTGTGTTATCTGTCTTCAGTGCAGTATTTTTAATCTAAATCAGCTGTCTCTACCTTCCTTTACACATTCATATTCTTTACATTACAATTCAGTGCTACTTTTCTTTAACAATTATAGAATTACATTTAGAATTTTCATTTTAAAAGTCTTAATGCAGATAAAACTAAAGATAAGTGATCAAGGCAAAGCATTAATTTCATTTTCTATTTTAAAATACAGAAACAACCATAGTCATGATAGAAGATTCACAAAAAACTGAAATACAATTAATGCTCAGAAGGCAATGTAATGAAATATAAATCTAACAACATAACATACAATGAACAAAAATAAAGTACAACCAGCATTGTTTTGAACAGTGAAAAAAATGCTCTACCTCTCTTTGCCTAGTTCTTTCCTCTTTCTCTGCCCTAAGGCGAATACGAAGTGAATTTGCACGCGCACACGCTTGGAAAGCTACTGTCCCCTTCCGCAATCGTCGATACCATTTCATTGCACGATACCTGCGCCATGCTGTTTGTATTACAATTGCTGCAGAAACTTGACTGCGAAGTTGACAAAGGGTTCTCTGTGCCAGGTACATCCTCCATGCACACTGTAGAAAATTAATTAATAAAATTAATTAAAAAAGCAATGTAGTATTTATGATAACACCTTTTCAGTAATAAATAACTTGCTCTTTATTTTGCTGTCTGCCAGCGAGAAAAGAAAAAGTATTAAAACTTTATACTGTAAGATCAAAAGCAGTTTTGATATTTAAATCAAGTTGGCAAAAAAATTTCTAAATGCTATTCATGAGGACACTATAGCTTGATTAAAATAGTTGTGTGATTGACAAATAATGTAACTGATGGCAGTAGCGGGAGGTGGGGGGGGGGGGGGGGGGGGGGGCACCATTCACACCTTGCGCGCAAGAAGTCACACCTCAAGCATTACAATCATGCAAGTTTTCCAAAGAAAAACAAAATCTGGGTGTCACTGTCTTCATCAACGAAAGGGTGGGTCATGATGGTGGCAGGAATGGCAGTGACTGTCATGCATATGCTGATACTGTACTTGGATATTTAATGGTGGATCACAGGCAAGATGAATGCTCACTAACAAAATGCCAAGTAGGTCAACACGGTAAATACCATGCAATCACTAATTAACCCACTTGAACTAACAAGAGGAAATAACTATAAGGTATGAACAGACCTTGTTTAACAAACTATGCTTTCAAGAGATGCACACTATTGATACTGGTTTATGAATCTAAGTAACTGTCATCTGTGTAGCCTAATGGCCAGAAGTTAACTCAATAAGTAAAAAAATAAAATGCTCACCATTACTTTTAACTTCATGATCATTCTTCCATCCTTTCATTATGTCTTTTTGGTGTGTTTCAATATATTATGCTATGCTTCTATCAAGATCTGCTTTATGATATCCCATGGCAAACATCTGCTACTGTCAGCACACATTTTTTATTGTTGTTTCTAATGTTGCTTAATTTGATCTCATACAAATTCTACCCCATTAATATAGTATGATAATGATATGATAGCAGTCTCAAAATTCTATACCATATCATTTACAACACAAAGAGGCCACAGAGGTTCATTCTGATCCACAATATCTCCGATCATGTCATTACGGTATTAAAATTTTTTTTTCTACTATTTAAAAAAATTACGATATTCCTCAAGTCCCACAAAGACATTTGCAAGGGGAAAAACCATTTTACTGTATTTTCTTATGTGTACTGGCTTGACAGCATGATGGTATCATCCGTCTGCCTTGACTCAAAGTATAGATCAAATTTACCCACATTTTGTTACCTTAAACACTATCTTGAAACTTATGCGTACTTTAAACTGTATGCTAATCCCTCAGCAACAATTTATTATATCTGAAGTGGTCACTTCTTTTAAAAGAAGACAGCAGTTCGTCACGGCTGAGTGTACTTTTTCCTCATGTCAGATATATAAATATGTTGTTGAACTTCATCATCCTGAAAACTGTCAACGACATTAGAGATGCTCTTCTTCACGTCTCAAATCTTCCCTGGAATATTTTCCTTCCTTATTCTAATAATAGTGTTATTGTGAAATTGTAATATGTCTGTATTCTATCAGCACCTCCTCCTCATTCAATGAATCCTCAAATGTTACTGCAATACTCATAAGCCTACCCACTCAGGGCAACACACTATTCTTATACAGTCACATCTCAGATCCTTCTCCTGCCCTTTCTAGCAGTATTGCAGGCTTGAAACAGGTAAGTACAGAAATAACATAACACAGACTGCAGCAGCACACATTGTAGTTGTAGGCAATTATGTTTGTGTTCACAGCCAAGAAATAGTTACACATGATTTATGAAGAGTATTAATTTTTATTTAAGATTGTCTGTAGATCAATGCTTCTCCAATTATGTTTACAAAAATAATAATATTTATGCCAATGCCCCTTCTCGAGCACACCTATGTACATACCATATTATTGCAAAAAAGGCTACATCAAACAAAAGTTCCAAATGATGTGAACAACTGTAAACTTACGCAATCCACAAATTAATAGTTCACTGATAGCCCTGGAAGATAATTAATCATCAAGCATAAGAGATCTGCTAGTCCAACAATTAATAGTCCATTGCGCAACATTATTTGCTTGTCACAAGCAAATACTACCCTTTATTTTATGATTAATGTTTGGGCTGCAGTTCCTTTTACTTGAAGGGACTGTGTCATTAAAAAAGAAAAACATACATAAAAAAAGCTATAAAACTGAAATGAAGACTTTAAAATTAAAAGCGAGTATACAATGCTTACCCCACATGAAAGGTGTTTCTTTGTGAAGCAGGCATATTTAAACAATCTTGATTTTTTTTTTTTTAAATTAAGCTTCAAAATGTGTGAATTGTGGCAACAAAATATGGAATTTAAGTTGTATCGACTTATGAAAACAAGTCAAAGGTGGTTAAATATATTGTTCACTGGTAAAGAAAACCACATGATATACATCTACTGATTTTTAGCACTTGTAAGCAAACAATAAGACCTAACATAAATGGGTGATGGTATAACAGCAGCAGCAGCAGCAACAACAACAACAACGAACAATCTGCAAGGCAACTGATTACTACTAATTGCATTGTAATAGGCATGAATTCATGAGTGTTTCATAAGGTGTTGTGTGAAAAGTTACTGATTTACACAGATTACTAGAACTGACAGATGCAACAACAGCAAAATAATAAGACAGTAAGTTTCAATTTATTTGAAAAACTGAAAATTACTGCTTATGAATTAAGTGTAAGGTTTAGAAGAAAAAAAAACTCTTAACTTCTTCATATGCTGAAACCTAAACATGGCTTACACGAACATCCACACTGTCTCCAGCAACTTTCACAGTAATATCAATACAGAGGGCGGAAAATTTTTAGAAAGAAAATAAATAAATCAACATGATAATTAAACCAAAATTAAACCAGTTTCACTTGTCATGTATATCTGAAACAAAGCAGATCATGTACCTTTTTAAGCTGCTAGAGAGAGATTATTTCTACTCATAACACCAAGTATGTCTACAACTAAAAAATTTTTATATTGTTCGAATATCTGTAAATAGTACTAATACCTTTTTCTAATTTCACTGCAATAGGAACAAATACCCCTCATATTTAGTAATGAGATAGAAACAATGATAATAGTTATTCCTAAACTATCAATTCACCTTTGACAGCTGTTGCATTAAATCATCACATTCTGCTGCAGCTCCCCAGACTCTGTTAATGACTAAGTGTGGCCTCTGAGTTTCTTTCAGGGGTACTGACAAGTTAACTTGAGCTTCCTTGCCGACTCCTATGCTCTCACAAAAAATACAGTAGCACCGTCACTCAGGTACTTGACTGCTGTTGACAAGTAAGCATACAGCAGAATATGCACCCCATATCTCTCGGTAGCTTTTCACAGTTTTGGTCCTGAAGTTGCTTTCGCTTACTTTGTCTGTTGTGGTTTCATTTTACTGCATTCAATTTTGCTTTACGTCTTACTGTTCATTAGTAGTGGCATCACAGTGCTTTTCTCATTGTTAAGATGGCATTATTGTATATATAAAAACTGCATTCAATTTTGTTTTATTTCTTGCTGTTCATTAGTAGTGGCATCACAGTGCTTTGCTCATTACCTATTCTACAAAGAAAATGACAAACTGTTATCATTAAACTGAGGAAGAAGACCATAGAGATAATCACACAAAGAGCGACAGAGAGGATGATTTATTCAATGTCCATGTGAAAAAGAACCCCTTCACAGATTCTGAAATCAACAACCCTAAGCTGTCTACATCAGCAGGTGTAAAACTAAAGTCTTATGTTTCAACAAGAGATGTAATTGATAGTTCTTCTGAATCTGAAGTATCCAAAAATGACAATAACTTTCAAATGGGTCACCAAAATTGGATCACGAACTGCTTAAGGGAAAACAATATTTACATCTCTGCTGAATTGTAACAACCATAATCCACCCATACAGCCGCATATATTAGCATACCACGTCCGAAATTTGGGCAGTTGCAATGGCCCCGTATGAAATCCGCCCGGGGATTAACAATGTGGGCCATTGTACCAGCCTGTCTGTATGTGATTTTTTTTGGTGGTTTCCCGTATCTAACTAAATAAATAAATAAATAACAGGCTTGTAACCCACTCCCCCAATAGTTACATGATTACATACAATTATAAAGCGTTTAGACTCTTTCACGTGAGTATCACTACATGCGAACAGTCAGGGTGCACATATTTCCTTCCAGGGGGAACAGGGTGGCAGCAGGTAGGGATCAGCCAGCACTTAAATTAATCACTCCAAATTCAATAGCAACCATGTTGAACAAAGGCACATTCACAGAGAAGGTACAAAGTCAGAAAATAATTTTTACATCTACAATAATGCTATCTTAACAATGACAAATCAAAGAGTGACAGTAGGAGACATCAGAGAAACCACTCCACAAATGCTCAGCACAATGTGAGGCCAGTTGCTCATGTAACCTTGGCTCAGGTCAAATCCCAAACATGGGCTATTTAGCACAGGTAGGGGCATTAGACAATAATGAAACTGTGCTCAGTTTGGCACGTTAAGAAGCACATCTGCTGCAGCCACAGTGTTCCAAGCCACACATGGACCCTAATTAACTAACTCACAATTAATTTAGCTAAAAAAAATATTGCATATCATCTTTATTTTTCTTTGGAGAATCTGATTCTCACCTATATCGTTCCTGTTACTTCTAAGTTTCACATTACTCTCTCCACATTGGACAGTTGCTCGTTAATTTGTTTTACCAGTTACTCCTAACTTCACAATACAAGTATTTCAGCAATCTCCCAACTGATTTAGTTCCTTAAAAGATACACAATTCTGAAATGCAGGTCTACACAAATCTGCTCATGACTGTCGCCATTAAGTGAAAGTCGCAAGTGCAATACATTTTATACTAAGTTGTGTTAAGACTGGTAAAAAAGATACATGCGGCAAAGGAAAATTCCTGAGAATGAAATAACTAAAAAAACTGGCTGAGATATAGGTAAAAGCACTATAAAGATGTGTACTACACAACATGAAAGATATATACATCTTCAGGTAAAACACATGTAGGTTAACATATAAAATTCAACACAAATCAAGAGCACAATGCAAAGCACAAGGCCAAGAGAAGTAATAGGCACTATGTATATGCAAGTATACAAGGTGTGCCAAGTCAATAATGAGACTGGTGACAGAATTGTGGTACACTGCAAACGAAGTTACAACTAACTCTTATCCCTTCAACATACTCCCCTCCTCTATCTATATACACTACTGCAGGTGTTTCTTCCATTGTTCAAAGCAATGCTGTAGGTCATCCACTGTCACCTTCAACAATTCTGCTGTTTCTGCTTTTACCTCTCCAACAGACTTTTAATGCACTTTTCGTTTTCGGGAACAGATAAAAATCATAGGGAGATAGATTTGATGAATATGGAGGATGTTCAAGCATAGGAATGTGCTTGTCCACTAAAAACTGTTTCACAGATACGACACTGTGGACTAGTGTTGTCCTGATGCACAATCTACGCATTGTTTTTCCACTAATCTGATCATTTCTTCCTAATTCTTTCCCTTAGCTTGATTAGGGCATCTCTGTAGTATTTCTGATTAACAGTTTGACCCTCGGGCACCCATTCGTCATGATAACAGTTTTACTTGCTTCTGAATACCTTTTTGCCATTCAAAAACTCACGCAAGTGACAGAATTATCATAAAACAACTTGTTTAAAAAATGAAAACATCCTGCTGGCAATTTCTTTAATTTCATGAAGGGTTTGAGGTTAATGCACTGCTTAACTTTTAAGTTCACCAAGCTTGCAGTACTACTATAGAACAATATCTTCTACAACCAAGGGTCAAAACCAGACCAAAATGTGAAATGAATAGTGGCTGCTCTTGAAGGTTCAAGGTCAGCTGCATTTAAATACCAACCTCAACCTCACCACCTCTTTGCCCCCCTCCCCCCCCCCCCCCCCCCAAAGCGGTTGTGCAATATGAGGTGGGCAGTCTTGTTATTTAATTGCCACAGCTCATAAGTATGTATAAATCTTGTTGTAATACTTGGACAGGGCAGACTCAGTTATAAAATTCACACACTTCCTGGCCTCTGTTATATTGCTAAGTTTTTTTAACTACAGTCTATGTTGCATACACAAAGTTTCTTTAAGCTTCATTTACTTACAAAACCTTTTGAATTTACAAGTCAGATTGTTACATCTATAATTTTTTATTTTTTAGGAACTATTCACGTTACCACCTTCAGGATTATAGCAACTGCAAATACTGATCTCCTGAATGCTCGTCATTTTGTTGTAAAATGTAACAGCTTATAGACCCAGTAGATTTCATTTACTATAGCTAGACACTACTGTAATTTAAAAAAAAAAACTGAAAGATACAGGACACAGGAAACTGTTGCCCTGTGTTGTGTTCAACGCCTGATAGAGGATAACAGAGTGTAACTTCAGTTGTGAAAAGATGTGAAATTTCTCTTGATAATATACACAAGTTTCCTTATACTGCTGACTGTTATTACTAAATTGTATATTACGGATGTGTCAGTGGTCTCCCTGCAAACCAATACCTAAAGTTATGCAATTACAGCTACAGTGAAGGAAAAGGCATGTAGAGGGAAAAGGACAGCGGAGGAGGTACAGGTGCAGATCAAGTAAGGGAACGTGTCAGAGGTATGGGAGGAGAGGGTAGAGAGGGCTAGGCAGCAAACACACACACACACACACACACACACACACACACACACACACACACACACACACACACAGAGAGAGAGAGAGAGAGAGAGAGAGAGAGAGAGAGAGAGAGAGAGAGAGAGAGATATTCACTGTATTAGTGTCTTTGTGCCATGCAAAGAATATAATGTATAAAATGGAAAATTCAGTTTAGGAAACTGCTAAAATTACAAGGAGACAAGAGTGGTGGGCCAGTGCTTACCTGCATGGGATTCAATTCCCCGCATTGCTGAAAGGAACACTTAAAAGCAGAAAACACTAATCCCAGCTTTCAGAACTAATATGTTTCTTCTTCAAGGAAGGAAGTAGGATTGGTTAGTTGGGGGAGGGTTGGGGAATAGTTGAGTACGTCAGTGCTTCATGTAACTTATGAACATTCGAAAACTGATTATTGCATAATGTCAGGAACCTATTTGAGTTGTTCTGTCTAACCTTACAATCGCAGTACATTGATGAAGTAACATTTATACTTCTGATAATATTGTCAACAGTAACATGAAAAAATTTTTTTGGTAGAATATGAACAATTTGAAGTTGTAAAGACAATCAGCCACAGTATAGTCCAGATTTTGAGGAACAGACAAGACAAACTGCAATGCGGGAGATCAGCCTACAAACTTGCAGTGTACCTCAGACGTTACAATTCTTTTGAAAATGAAGCACATAAGGCACAGCAGCCTAAAAACAACGGAAAGTGAGGCACACAGCATACAAAACTAGCAGAAAGTGAAGCTGATTAGGCTAGGCGTATTCTTAGCATTGTGAAGAGTTGTCAGTAGACATCCAGATCAAATCATTAACTGTATACTGTGCTCGATGCCTTGAGACATGCGATAAATGCCTAAAGTAATTTTTTGTGTAATTGGGTAGGCACATTTGACCACAGAAGGTATTGAAAAAGAGTGTCACATAGAGGCTCCAGTGCAGTTCCCAACTAGAATACAAATGTTTGTTAGTGGCATCCATGAAACAAGTTGACAGGCATTCAGTATTCGTACCCCTCTTACACTTAAAAACCTACAGGCACAAAAATGGGGAAAGGCTACCTGTAGCAGACTGATTCACAGTACACCAACACCCACTACAAGCACACAGACTTTACTAGCTTCTGAGCTACATCTCTGCATAAATACTGCAACCTACATCCATTTGAACATGCTTACCTCATTCAAGCATTGGTCTCCTTGTATAATTTTATCAACGCACTCCCTTTTATTACCAAATTGACTATTCCTTAACACCAAACCAAAACCTTCTTTTAGTCATGTTGTCCCATAAATTTTGATTCTCCTCAATCCTATTAAGTACCTCATCACTTGTTATTCAATCTACTCATTTGATCTTCAGCATTCTTCTACGAAATCAAATTTCAGAAGTTTCTTTCTCTTCTTATCTGAACTGTTTATCGCCCACCTTCAAAACAGACTTTCTAACGAATTTACATTCAATGTTTACATATTCCTTTCTTTCATAAATGTTCATCTAACTATTGCCAGCCTGCATTTTTATCCTCTCTACTTCGACCATTATCAGTTATTTTGCTGCCCAAACAGGAAAACTCATCTACTACTTTTAGTGTCTCATTTCCTAACCTAGTTCCCTTAGTATTGCCTGATTTGACCACATTTCATTACCCGTTTTACTTTTGTTGAAATTACTCTTATAATCTCCTTTCAAGACACTATCCATTCTATTCAACAGCTTTCTCAGGTCCTTTGCTGTCTCCGACAGAAATACGTTTTTGGCAAACCTCAAAGTTTTTATTTCTTCTCCCTGAGCTTTAATTGCCTTTCCAAATGTCTACTTAGTTTCGGTGGTTGTGAGGCAAAAGCTGTTAGAGTGGCACTTTGTGAAAGCGGTGCCACTGATATTGGTGCCTTATGCTATAAAAATTAATGTTACAAACTCTACAGTTCTGACTTCATGCAGCAAGAGTGATGCTATCACGCCATGTAACAAGGTGGCCTGTGAGCTTCAGTAACTTTGTGAACTGGGCCCACAGGTCACCAAAGGTTGCCCATGCCTGCTCTAAATCTACAAATGCTGCAAGCATATATTTGCCTTTCTTCAACCTAGCTTGTAAGATAGTCATAGGATGAGTATTGCCTCGTGTATTCCTACGTTTGTCTGGAATCCAAACTGATTTTTCCCAAGGTTGGCTTCAATCAGTTTTTCCATTATTCTACAATTAATTAATGTCAATGTTTTGCACTATGACTTATTAAACTGATGGTTTGGTAGTGTTCATATCTGTCAGCACCTATCTTCTTTGGAACAGAAATTATTACATTCTTTCTGAAATCTGAGAGTATTTCTTCACTCTCATATTCTTGTACACCAGGTGGAGCGATTCTGTCATAGCTAGCTTTCTCAAGGATCTCAGTAATTCTAAAGGAATACTGTCTATTTAAAGGGCTTTGTTTCCACTTAGTTCTTTCAGTGTTCTGCCAAGTTTTTCTCTTAGTATCATATTTCCTCCCATCTCACGTTCACCTGTTTCCTCCTCTTTTTCTATACTACTGTTCTTAGTTTGTTTTCCTATACAGACAAACTACATATTCCTTTGAGTTTCAGCTTTACCTTCTTTTGTCAGTACTGGCTAGTCATTTGAGCTCTTGATACATCTGATTCACTTTTCTCCTAAGATCTCTGATTTTCCTAATCATCATCTATCTTGCCCCCAGTAATGCATGCTTCTATAACCTTGTATTGTTCCCTAGCCATTCCTGCTAAGTCATTTTGCACTTACTGTCAATCTAATTTTTTGGACTTCTGTATTTCCTTTTGTCCACTTCATTTGCTGCATTTTTATTTTCTCAGTCCACTAATCAAATTCATTATCACCTATGATATCCAACAATTTCTTCTGGGCCTTGTCTTTTTACCTATTTGATCCCCTGCTGCCTTCACTATTTCATCTCTCAGTGACACCCATCGATCTTATACTGTATTCCTTTACCCTGTTTCAGTCAACTGTTGCCTAACGCTCTCTCTGAAACTCTCAACAACCTGTAGTGCCTTCAATCCATATAGTTTCTATTTCCTGAATTTCCTACTCTTCTGGAATTTCTTCAGTTGTAATCTGAAATTCATAACCAGTAAATTATAGTCAGTACATTAAGAGGTGCTATCCACAATTTTCAGGACTAGTGCTGCGATCTGTTGAAAACCTTACCTTTGGACTAATGGTCACCATTACCCTCGAAGTAGTTCCCATCTGCACATACACACCGGTCCCAGCACTTCTGCCACTGGTCAGACATTTTCTGGAAGTCATGTTCTTTGAGGGTGTTTCTCACTGCCAGCAATGCTTCTTGAACCCTCTCTAGAGTGTCAAACCGACAGCCTTTCGACTTGAGTTTCAGTTTTGGGAATAGTACGAAGTCGCAAGGTGGTAAATCTGGCGAGTACGGTGGTTGGGGTACAACCGCCATGTTGTTTTTTGCCAAAAAGGTCCTGGATAGCAAGGATGTATGACAAGGCGCATTGTTGTGATGCAGCAGTCAGTTCCCTTGATGCCAAAGTTCGGGCCGTTGTCGCCGCATGTTTTCACGGAGCCGTAACAAAACGTTACAGTAGTAGGCGAAATTCACTGTTTGGTTGGGTGGGACAAATTCTCTGTTCACAATTCCCTTGGTATCAAAGAAAACGATGATCGTGCTCTTCACTTTGCTCTTCACCTGTCTAGCTTTTTTGGGTCTTGGAGGGCCCAGGCTCTTCCACTGGGACGATTGTTGCTTTGTCTCTGGGTCATAACTGTAAATCTAGTTGAATCGCTGCAAGGGTCTCCATAGAATTTTTCCCGAGATTTGCACAGAATTTGATACACACGCACTGTTATGTTCACGAATGCATCGTAAAATCGACACACACCAAACACAGAGTATTACGGAAATCACTGGGCATGCAATACGTCCTCTGCTCTCGCCACCTAGCGGTGCAAAGATCTACTACTCCTAATTTCCAGAGGGCAGCACCAGTTCCGAAAATTTTTGATTCCACCTCATATAGACACGTCTGCCCCTGGAAATGTCTTTAAAAATTATAAAACTTAGTTTCAAAATCTCTGTGTAACCATTATTAATTCATCTGAAACTGCCAGCATCCCAGGTCTCTTTCATGTAGTCAACCTTCTTTACAAGTCTTAAATCTAATCACACACACACCCAAATTCCAGTGAAGAATAATTACCTTTATCCAATCATATGTTCTTTTCAATCTCATCACCATCTGTGGAGTTAGTTGGCATATAATGTTGCACTACTGTGATAGTTGATACCTTCACGTTTATCTTTGCTATGATAATGCATTCACTACGCTGTTCATAGTAGCCTACCTGCATTTCCTACCTGCATTTCTATTGTCTTATGCATTTTTACACCTACTCCTGTGTTACATCTAGGTCATTTTTTGTTGATATTATTGTACTGACCTGACTGTATGTCCTCTTCTACCTGCCTTTCTATTTCACTGATCTCCACAATATCTAACTACAACCAAGCCATTTTCCCTTTTTAAATCCTCTAATCTACCTATTCAATTACAAAATTTAACATTCCACACAACTAACAGAATGCAAGTTTTGTTTCTTCTGATGACATCCTCCCGAGTAGTCCCTGCCCGGGGATATAAATGGGGCTATTATAGCTACAGAATATTTTACACAAGAGGATGTCATCATCATTAAGCCATAGAGTAGAACTATATGCCCTCAGAAAAAAATAAAATAATGGCTGCAGTTTCCCCTTACTTTCATGCATTTGCAGTACTGCCACAGCAAGGTCACACTGGCTAATGTCATATGACCTGATAAGTCCACCAAACAGGCAGTTACTGAAAAGGCTGCTGCCCCTCTTCAGCATCCAAGCCTCTCCAAGATACCCTTCCATTGTGGTTGAATCTACAGTACAGCTATATGTACTGTCAAGGCACCCAAGTCACTTCACTTCAGTAAGCTACACTACCATTTGTCAGAATTTCACCAGCTGGGAGGAAATGTAGTAACAATGAAATTTATTCCATACATTAGGGAAATCAAAATACAAAAATGACTAAACAAAGGAAAATCAGGTCGTTACTAAAATTATTAGAACTACAGAATTGCCCATGCACTCTGAATGAAAGCAAAAAAATGCTCCAATTGCAGCCTCTGGCAATTGTAACATTGAATCAAACAGGGCTTGGATAATCTGCTAGAGAACATAATGCCACATGGTCTGCAGACACATCCACTAAGCATCGACCATGCTCGCACGAGGACCAGAACAAAATAGTTGCAGACTGACCACACCCCAAACATATTCGATGAGCATGTCAGGCAAACATGCAAGCAAGGGAAGCTGTGGTACACGTCATCCTTTGAAGAAGGCTTGCACACTCCTTGCCACATGCAGATGGGTATTGTCCTGCTGAAACATGGCATGTGGAGCTTCCTGCAATAGGAGCAATGTCTCGTGTTCTAAAACATCCCCAATGTAGCGGTTGCTCTTCACCTTGCTCTAAATATGCAGTCTGCCAGATTGCAATCACCACAGTAGCACATAATAAGTACACAGCCATTACTGTAGGGCAATATGAATTGGGGCTCATCCAAAAACACAAGATTTTGCCACTCAACGCACCAGAGACAATGTACACCACATACCTATGGCAGTCTGAAGCTTCATCAGTTTCGGGTCAATGCAAGCCTATGTAACAACATGTGTGCTACCAGATGGGCCCTCAGTAGATCGCGTTAAAGCTTAACGCGGAAACAACATCTGTTCAATGGTCAAATACCAAGCCAACATTGTGGACGAAGCTATTCTGTCAGTTATGGCCATGTGGACAAGATATTGGTCATCCTGCACAGTTCTCATGTCATGTGGTCCAGTACCCGTCATCATTGTGTACTATATGTCTCCTATCCACTGGTTCCACATAATCATCACTGTCGTAGCAGCACGCTCAATACGAGCCACAATGTCATGGAGTAACAAACCCATTTCGTGGAGATCAGCCATTCTGACTCATCTGAACTCTTATGGCTGTTATGGTTTATTGTACCTCCCAATCACACCAAGGGTGGTACTATTTTTACCTTATATTCCGGGCCTGTGTGTCGCTGGTCAGAGATGGGATGTGGTCCTTCTGAAGACTGAGTGATATCGTGGTCCGGGTGGTGAGGAGAATGAAGTTCATGGCAAGCCAAAAGTTACGGGCAACAGGAGAGGCGGTCTAGTGAGCCATCAGGCATAGCACACACTTGATATTCAGAAATGTGACTTGCTGGAGTTGTGCCAGTTGGCACCTCTTTGCCTATCGATAGGTTTGCTGCGGTTGATGGGCTGTGTGTTGTGCACAGCTGGGAGGATGGCTGTGCATTAAGAATGGTGTTTACATGGGGGACTGTGGGGCGACAACAAGGAAGTGTGGGTTGTATATGGGGCAATATGCAACTGAACATCTGTGTAACACGTGGGGCTATAGCAGTCGGTGCTCTGCAACTGATGTTGAAACTTCATTGATTACTGTGGTAAAGTCTGTGGAGACTGAACTGCCTTCAGAGACAAACAGGGCATGTATAGCATGGACATGATGGTATGTTTCTTTACAGGGAACATGGTACATGGGAGCAGCTTCCTGTTCTGTAGTATGGATGGACAGAATCAGAAGACTGTTATGTGACAGGTCTTCTGAGTAATTTCGTATGGAAAGGAATCTTCTGCTCTGAACTGATATCATTTATTGCTTGTTGTCACTATGTTTTGCCAAAAACTTATGGACGATATAGTTGGTCTTTGTCTTGGGACCCTCCAAGCAATACAGATCTCACAAAATGGAACATACATTATTCGTGTTTATTTGTCTATAGGGTTAGTGCTCATGCTGTGATATGAGTATAAAATTCACAATACGGTGATGTGGGACTCTGATATAGTGCATTTTTGGTATTAAATCATTTTCACCTACCTGTGGAGTGCTAACCATGTCATTGGACCCCTTGTACGTATTTCCGTATCTTGCTGGGCAGCAGGAGCTGTATCGTACGGTGTCTCTGTTTCAGATGAACCTTAGGTATGGTAACTACCTTTTATCTGTATGGAGAGTAAACAGAAACACCCTAACGAGTAATGGCTGTTAGATGAGTGGAAATATGCCATGCTGGTGTCAGAAGATGCAACTTCATGAGCCATTTCGCCAAAGTTCTCAAGTTACATAAATGTTTGTTTTGTACCTCAATGACCCTTATGTTGTATATTAATGTCCTTTAAAATTTAGTAATGAATGACTTAGATTGTAGTTTTGGATTTTAGTTATGCTATTTTGGCGTTAGTGAAAATTGTCCCCTAAACCTATTGGGAGGGGGGGGGGGGGGGGGGGGGGGGGAGAGCTCTATAGAAAATTATAATATAGAGATGTGTGAGTATAGAATGACAGGAGTACATGAAAGGTTCACACTAAAATCTTTGTTTGAGAAATTCTGAGCTGCGCCCATTTTGGAGCCATATATGTCCTCTCAGTATTACAGGGTTTCTGTCACTATGAAATGTGGGATAACTCATATTTCTGAGTTAGGTAACCCATGTGGTGTTGCTTTCAAATGTAAGTAGAGTTGAAGCACCATGAACGTTGTCTTTCTGTGATGGTTTACTGCTCATAAACTGCTCCTGTCCTGGAACTAAATGGTGTTACCTTTTCTATGAAGATGAGTTTGGTAACACACAAGTTAAATGTAACATTAGTGTTTCAATAAATGTCACTCTGTACTCATTTTTCTGAGTTTAATTTGAGTAGTTGAAGTTCCACAACACAAATGATAGCAGGCCACAACATCTGCCAAAACAGTGCACAGTGACAATACTCTTAGTTTCCTGATTAACTGTACTTTATTACTTACTTGCTAACTTTAATTTTATGGTGTTACAGAATAACATCACTTGTCTGGGAAAAGAGGAGCTAATACACGAGCTACGGAGATAATGTGTCGAGACACAAGGAAATGTCAGTGAGTAACAGCGAAAATTGTGCCAAAATATGGACTACCAATTGCTGTAATCCCGAAGTGCGCAGAACAGGTGAGTTTGGATGCCACTGCTGTTAATGTTGCGCTCACAGAAGTTAATCAGGCAAGGGAGTTGTTCACTGATTCCAGACTAACATCCTCACAAGTTAGTAATCTGCAAGATAAAGTAGTGCATTATTCACAGAGAATAGAGGATTTGTTGACATTACCTTCTGAACAGAGAGAGGCATTTCAAAAGCACATTGCTTAATTGCGGGAATGGACTAATATGTCGGCATTAGCGGATGGAGCAAGTGCCACCATGGAAATAGGTAGGCAGCAAATATAAGAATATGCAGTGGAACCCCAAATAAGTATGTACGATAAATTACCTAACCCTTTAGTGCAGCTCTGAACAGGTTAAGAGGTAATATCATGTGACACAGTAGCAGACATAAGCCATCTGCTGGTTTTGTTAGTACAGACTGAGGATCAAATTGAAGCAATTTGGTTATCACCACAACAAAAGTTGTGGCTGTTAGTAGGTAGAGCATGAGACATTTGCAAGCAATATAATCAGGAAGCAGTACAAGGGGGCATACCTTGACAGAATTAAGAATAACCTTATGCAAGGGAACACTACCATGAAGAATTTTGCAGGATTTAACTACATATAGTCATGAGCAGGGAATAACAGAAAGATCACCAGTTATGTAGATAAGGTAAAGCAGAGTTGCACTGTGGAAGCGTGTTGGGCCCACAACCCTTAGGTCCATGGATCATAACCACACTTTGCTACCATTTGTGCCATAGGACATCAAATATTCAAATTAAACTCTGAAATTGAGTACAGAGTGACGATTGTAGAAACACTGATCTTAAATTTAATTAATATGTTACCAAACTCATCATAACAAAATCTTCATAAAAAAGGTAACACCATTCAGTTCCGGGGCAGCAACAGTTTATAAGCAATAAACCATCGCAAAAAGACAAAGTTCATGTTGCTTCAAGTCTACTTACATTTGAAAGCAACACCACATGGGTCCTGTAACACAGACATATAAGTTATCCCACATTTCACAGTGACAACAACCCCGTAACACTAACAGGGCAAACATGGCTCCAAAACTAGTGCAGCTCATAATCATGCAAATACAGATTTTAGTGTGAACCTTTCATGTGCCCCCAGACATTCTATATCCGCACCTCTCTATATTATTATTTTATAAGAGCTGCCCCTGCAGTCTTACTTGAAAATTTTCACTTTATGCCAACAACAGCATTACAATAATATGAAACCAACAATAGCATTACTAAAATCCAAAACTACAATCAAAGTCATTCAGTACTAAATTTAAAAGCATAATAAATAGTATCATCAACATACAAAACAAACATTTATGTAACTTGCAAACATCGATGAAATGGCTCATGAAGTTGCATCTTCTTCATCAGGTTAGTACATTTTCACTCATCTAATGGCTTTTAATTATTCAGGCTGTTCTGTTTACTGTACATACAGATAAAAGGTAGATATCTACATCTACATCTACATCTACATTTATACTCCGCAAGCCACCCAACGGTGTGTGGCGGAGGGCACTTTACGTGCCACTGTCATTATCTCCCTTTCCTGTTCCAGTCGCGTATGGTTCGCGGGAAGAACGACTGTCTGAAAGCCTCTGTGCGCGCTCTAATCTCTCTAATTTTACATTCGTGATCTCCTTGGGAGGTATAAGTAGGGGGAAGCAATATATTCGATACTTCATCCAGAAACGCACCCTCTCGAAACCTGGCGAGCAAGTTACACCGCGATGCAGAGCGCCTCTCTTGCAGAGTCTGCCACTTGAGTTTGTTAAACATCTCCGTAACGCTATCACGGTTACCAAATAACCCTGTGACGAAACGCGCCGCTCTTCTTTGGATCTTCTCTATCTCCTCAGTCAACCCGATCTGGTACGGATCCCACACTGATGAGCAATACTCAAGTATAGGCCGAACGAGTGTTTTGTAAGCCACCTCCTTTGTTGATGGACTACATTTTCTAAGGACTCTCCCAATAAATCTCAACCTGGTACCCGCCTTACCAACAATTAATTTTATATGATCATTCCACTTCAAATCGTTCCGCACGCATACTCCCAGATATTTTACAGAAGTAACTGCTACCAGTGTTTGTTCCGCTATCATATAATCATACAATAAAGGATCCTTCTTTCTATGTATTCGCATTACATTACATTTGTCTATATTAAGGGTCAGTTGCCACTCCCTGCACCAAGTGCCTATCCGCTGCAGATCTTCCTGCATTTCGCTACAATTTTCTAAAGCTGCAACTTCTCTGTATACTACAGCATCATCCGCGAAAAGCCGCATGGAACTTCCGACACTATCTACTAGGTCATTTATATATATTGTGAAAAGCAATGGTCCCATAACACTCCCCTGTGGCACGCCAGAGGTTACTTTAATATCTGTAGACGTCTCTCCGTTGATAACAACATGCTGTGTTCTGTTTGCTAAAAACTCTTCAATCCAGCCACACAGCTGGTCTGATATTCCGTAGGCTCTTACTTTGTTTATCAGGCGACAGTGCGGAACTGTATCGAACGCCTTCCGGAAGTCAAGAAAAATAGCATCTACCTGGGAGCCCGTATCTAATATTTTCTGGGTCTCATGAACAAATAAAGCGAGTTGGGTTTCACACGATCGCTGTTTCCGGAATCCATGTTGATTCCTACATAGTAGATTCTGAGTTTCCAAAAACGACATGATATTCGAGCAAAAGACATGTTCTAAAATTCTACAACAGATCAACGTCAGAGATATAGGTCTATAGTTTTGCGCATCTGCTCGACGACCCTTCTTGAAGACTGGGACTACCTGTGCTCTTTTCCAATCATTTGGAACCTTCTGTTCCTCTAGAGACTTGCGGTACACGGCTGTTAGAAGGGGGGCAAGTTCTTTCGCGTACTCTGTGTAGAATCGAATTGGTATCCCGTCAGGTCCAGTGGACTTTCCTCTGTTGAGTGATTCCAGTTGCTTTTCTATTCCTTGGACACTTATTTCGATGTCAGCCATTTTTTCGTTGGTGCGAGGATTTAGAGAAGGAACTGCAGTGCGGTCTTCCTCTGTGAAACAGCTTTGGAAAAAGGTGTTTAGTATTTCAGCTTTACGCTTGTCATCCTCTGTTTCAATGCCATCATCATCCCGGAGTGTCTGGACATGATGTTTCGAGCCACTTACTGATTTAACGTAAGACCAGAACTTCCTAGGATTTTCTGTCAAGTCGGTACCTAGCATTTTACTTTCGAATTCACTGAACGCTTCACGCATAGCCCTCCTTACGCTAACTTTGACATCGTTTAGCTTCTGTTTGTCTGAGAGGTTTTGGCTGCGTTTAAATTTGGAGTGAAGCTCTCTTTGCTTTCACAGTAGTTTCCTAACTTTGTTGTTGTACCACGGTGGGTTTTTCCCGTCCCTCACAGTTTTACTCGGCACGTACCTGTCTAAAACGCATTTTACGATTGCCTTGAACTTTTTCCATAAACACTCAACATTGTCAGTGTCGGAACAGAAATTTTCGTTTTGATCTGTTAGGTAGTCTGAAATCTGCCTTCTATTACTCTTGCTAAACAGATAAACCTTCCTCCCTTTTTTTTATATTCCTATTAACTTCCATATTCAGGGATGCTGCAACGGCCTTATGATCACTGATTCCCTGTTCTGCACATACAGCGTCGAAAAGTTCGGGTCTGTTTGTTATCAGTAGGTCCAAGATGTTATCTCCACGAGTCGGTTCTCTGTTTAATTGCTCGAGGTAATTTTCGGATAGTGCACTCAGTAGATACCATACCCGAGGTTCATCTGAAACAGAGATAGTACACGATACAGCTCCTGCTGCCCAGCAAGATACAGAAAAATCCATATGAGGTCCGATGACATAGTTCGCACTCCACAGTTGGATGCAAATGATTTGATACCCAAAATGCACCATAACCCACTGCCACATCACCACACCGTGAATTGTATTCACGTACCACAGCATAAGCACTAACCAGATAGGCTAATAACCACCAATAACATCTGTTCCATTTTGTGAGAGGGTTCAATTTTGCTTAGAGGGTCTCAAGGCAAAGACAACTATACCATCCACGAGCTTGTGGCAAAACACACTGACAATAAGCAATGAATGATATCAGTTCAGATCAGGAAAGTCCCTTCCATACAGAATTACGTGGAAGGTTTGCCATATAACAGTCCCTTGACTCAGCCCATCTGTAACACAGAACAGAAGCTGCTCTCGTCTACCACACTCTATGAAAAGAAACATTCCATCATGTCATTCCACCCTGAAGGCACCGACTCAAAGCCTCCACAGACTTTACTACAGTAATCACTGCGAGCTTCAGTGCCAGTCACATGCAGCCCATAGACCACCATAAACTTATCAATAGGCAAAGATGCGCCAACCGGCACAGTCTTGAGTGTGCAACTGTGACCATGATTTCTAACACTGTGGACACAGCAGGCTACAGCATGACCCGCAAGTAAATATGGTTATCAGGTGCCATGAAAGAGTGTTCTTTGGTCGCGTACTGTAAGCTAATGTTCTGCTTTCACTTAGCCATAGTGATTGTGTTGTTTTAGCCCACTGTAAACAAGCCATTCGTAATCGGGCTACATGCTGCAGTGAATCCACTTAAATTGATATTGTTAACATGTTGTTGTGCCTATTATTGTATTGTTTCAGGTGAATATCTGAGTACGGGTTAATTCTGGTATAAACTATATATATCATGTAGTAGCTCTGCATGTGTAATGGAACTAGGTGACTGTTTACAAGCAGCTGAGTTTGAGCAAGACATTTGGGATCCAACCAGGGAACCATCTAAATTGTTTATAAAAGGGAAGCCACCTTTCTTAAACTAAATGTCTGACTGTTTTTAGCCTGGGTCATCTTTAGTTCTGTTTCAACTGTTTGTTTTACTGCCATTAAGCTCTCGTTTTAAGCATGGTTTTCACAGTGGTGAAGCTGCTTTTCAACTTGTAACGTCCCTTAGCAAAAGACATATTTTGCAGTAAAGAGAAAATATTGTGCATTGTATTCAGTTATTGTATGGAATTATGTATTTTTTTATTATTATTATTTATATTAGATAATATCTGTGTCGGCGAGTACTGAAACCGCACAGACGATAAATATCATACAGAGATGAAAAATATCCCTAGTATAAATAATATAGAACGAACAGTAATTTCTTTGTCTTCTTCTTGGAGTTACGTGAGAAGGATAGCCTGTGACGTGATATTGTATGCTAGCGTAGCATTCTTTTGTCAAATTTGTAAGAGGGACGCCATTAGGCAAGATTGTTAAAAAGGTGTGTACTACTCAAATTGTTTAAATGTTTGAATAGAGTTATTTAGTGAAACCTTGCATTATGATTCATGTCAAGCTTGCCTGGTATTTTATCCCATCCCTTTAAAACATTTTCAGTTGTTTAAATATTATTCGTGGTGCAGAGCGGCGCTACGAACGAGCTAGCCGCTGCTGCGGTTCATTCAAATTGCAGTACATGAAACCTATCATACCGCAAAGAAGCGGTCAGGTAACAGTGAAGTGAAAAATTATTTCTTTCAGCTTTCGAAGTTGCAGAGCAGAGCAGCAGATTTTATGATGTGTTTTACAGCCTGACGCGGGCTGCTGATAATATAGTACTAATAGTGAAAAGAGATAATTTATTTTCATCACATGAAAGAAATCTTGCTGTGCGTAGTTCTGGTCTGGCAACCTTATAGTAAAAACATCATTTTTCTCCGATAATAGTCTCATGTTCTTGTGCTAGTCGTGGTAATTATTGGTGTTTTACGCTTAACAAAAATCCACTGCAAAATGTTGAACAATCTTTGCGAACTGTAACATCAGTATTTCATAACAAAGTAATTTTCATTTTTCAATAACTATAAAGTAGCGAAGATATGTAGATTTTTTATAGTGAGTTACAGTAACCAAAAATGTTCCTTCAATAGAAAGCCAGATACAGAACAATAAGAACCCAATATATTCTGTTTTGTTGAAAATTAATGATTATAAAGAAATTCTTGGCACAGCATTACTGAAAGGTATTTCGCGACTCTTTTCGTAGTAACATATCTCATTTCGTATATGCGTTATTACGCGAGCAATAACAAAAACAAAAACAAAATAAATAGAAAAGAGTAATTTACGAGATACGTGAAAAACTCTGAAGAGACAGAGTTAAAAAAATTTTAAACCTTGTTGATGCCTTTTTTTCCATTTGTTAATTAAATTTTAAGAGTGTGACCTGTTACAATTCTGAAGGTTCTTTAAATAAATATATGAAATTGTTGCAATTTTTTACTCAATCAATCAGTCCCAACCTTCCATCCTACTGTCCAGTACCGCCATCCAGTACACACATTTAATTTACATTTCACTGTAAATAGCAATGGTTGTTAACAACTCATCAGTGATACAGATGATTGGGAACTATGAAAAGCATTATTCGAAGAGGACAGTTTAAGTTTCTGACATACTGCTGGAACTACATGCAGTGTTCACAGAATATTTACGGTTTAAATTATTATAACTCAACTATTAATTCTGGACAGTAAATACTCTTAAGTCACAAAGAATAGCTGAAATCTGTTAACAAGATAAGCAAAATTCTTACGTATGATGTAGGAAAGCTGATATCTAGTTGTTCAAACAAATTTCAGGCTTGCAGCCGGTCGTCGTCCAATACTTCCCACGATATTTCAACTGGGCCCCTGACAGTCATCTTCAGGTGAGCTGTCGCAGACTGGCGAAAACGTCCTCTGTTCCGCAGTATATAGCGTACTGCAACTATTCTGCGCAAGCGTTGAAAACTTGATAGATGAACCACGCTGCCCGCCGGCAGCACCCTCCCTGGTGGAATAGCGGAACTCAGTCGCCCTCTGCGTTGCTATTTGCCACGGCCGTCGATGCACTCTGTCGTCTTCGATTTGAGCAAATCGTGGAGATGATGGGATTCCAAGCACTGTCCAGATATGTTAAATCTGTTGAACCGTGACAGCGGCTACCAGCTGGACAGTGCATGGAATCCCATCATCTCCACGATTTGCTCAAATCGAAGACGACAGAGTGCGTAGACAGCCGTGGCAAATAGCAACTCAGAGGGCGACTGAGTTCTGCTATTCCACCAGCGAGGGCGCTGCCGGCGGGCAGTGTGGTTCATCTATCAAGTTTTCGACGCATGCACAGAATAGTTACAGTACGCTATATACTGCGGAACGGAGGACGTTTTCGCCAGTCTGCGACGGCTCACCTGAAGATGACTGGCAGGTGCCCAGTTGAAATATTGTGCGAAGTATTGAACGATGACCGGCTGCAAGCCCGAAATTTGTTTGAACAGTCAATTCGCCAGGAAAATTTTAAAATTGATATCTAGTTCTCAGGCTTTTTCCAATAGAGGATTTTTTTTTTTTTTTCAAGGAAAAAATAAATTGCTATAAAAGATTCTGCCAAAAATGTACTGCCAATTTCTGTTTACAATTAAAAAGATACAACACTAGAATAATAGATTAGAGAGAACTATTACATGTGAAAAGAAAACATTAGAGGCACAAAAAAATTAAAAATATAGCTCTTTATGATGACCGGTATACATCAAGCATACACATGGATAACTTGCACCATAACACACCAAGTTCGTGCATAAACGAAGAGCAGTCCCATGAAACACCATGTTATGTTAATAGGATGCACTGTGTTTTGAATGTCCTAGTCACATTATCGTTTTATCTGTGCCGACCACAGTATTGATTAGGTCACACCTGAGCACTACCCTCACACCTTTCCCAGAGCATCTTATTATTAAAGTTTATCAGTAGCCACACTTAAATTATTATTTGGCAGCACGCTTTTTCATTCACCTGATGAGGCATATCAAGTGGACTTGGCCTGTGACATGAGGTACACAAAAGAAGAGGTCTCCCTGCTCAGCAAAATTGACAGAGTAAATAACAATTATGTTATATATGGATCATTCCCACCAACACCAGCTTTTCTGAACTTTGCAGGTGGGAACTTTACCTGCAATACATCCTACGTTCCCGTAACCCTCCTGGTCTCAACCATAGTTAGTCACTGTACTCACCCATCCAGCCCCCTCCCTGTTCCCATTCCAGCACTACACAGCCGTCATTTCACTGCCACACCCAGTCTTTTAATTTATTTTTATTTATTTTTATTTCTCTCCTTTCCGCTATTTACCCCCTCCCCCCCTCCGCACCTTCTCTCCTACCCTCCATCCAAACTGCAACACTTCACTGTCCGCCACTCCCACCATACTATCCCTCCCCCTCCCCGCCCCAGCCTCCTCCTTACCCCCACCCAGTTGCCACTCCCATCATGCACTGGTGCTACTGCTCGCAGTGTAGTTTCAGCTCTCTGAGACTGCAGATGTGTGTGCAAGTTGCACTTGCGTGAGTGTGTGTGTGTGTGTGTGTGTGTGTGTGTGTGTGTGTGTGTGTGTTGTGCCTATCACGGCTCAGCATCTCCACTATATGGTGAGTAGCAACTTTCCTTCTCCCGTGTTGTTACATTTCATCTAGGATTTTCCATTGTTTAACAATAATGTTAATTTCTTACTCACTGAAAAATCTTGTTAAATTTGTTATATTTTCATTGGAGTTCTGCAAAAAGGTTTATGTCCTGACTGTGTTCCCTAAGAAACAGAACTCAGTGTCACAGTAAATGAAGGCTGACAGCAAATGATACATCTACGGCAGGTTGTGTTAACATTTACATAATTTTTCATTAACAACGTAGATAGGATTATACAGCAGATTACACATATTTCCAGTTTTGATACAAACACGCATACTTGGTAGGTGTTTGGTTACACATAAAATCAAAACATTAAATCAGTGATGGACATGCCACACAGTTAACTTTGCACAGAACATTCTGGATGTAACATACAGAAGATAATGAAAAATTAGCAGCACTCAATCAGATTAAAATTCCTGTGATAAAATTAATGAAATCTTCACATAGAAATGTTGGCAATAAACTTACAGCACAATCCACGGTACACCTTGTACAGCAATAAGGATCAGCTGCAAGAGTAAGAAAATATCACACTCTGCTTGTATCTTATCAGTTGCTGAGGTATGTTGAATTTCACATGTATAAGTCCCCTATGAAACAAGATCATAATATTTTCCAAGAAAAGCAGCTTTTAGAAACCTAAATAAATAGATAACCATTTTGCAATGTACTCATAATACATGTACTTAGTAAACCTAGCAGGTCTGGTAGTTTGCTTATTTTAACCACTGATTCATGAAAACATAGAGAAAAACAAATTTGATCATGCTAGATGGAAAGGTAGTAGAAAGTTTAAAGTTAAATGTCCCACCAACAATGCAATCATTATTGCTAGAGCTCAAGCTCAGATAAGGAACGGAAATTGGCCATGTCTTTTAGAAAGGAACCATCCCAGCTTTTGCTTTAAGTGACTTAAGGAAACCACAGAAAACATGGTTGGCTGTACAGGGATTTGAAGTGCCATCCTACTGCATGTGAGTCCAATGTCTTGTAATTGCACCACCTCTCTCAATGGTGGCAGATGATGTAAGAGAAGGTACAATGCATTCTATGCAAGAGCACACAATGAGAAGTTGGAAAGAAATAGTGGAACACAAAGGGCAGAGTTAGAGGCCAGGCCTACATAGGTACATCCAGTAATTGTCATCTTGTTGATAAAAACACACACAACAGCGGATATCTGTGAGTTATCTGCAGATATCCACAATAATTGCTCTGTATCTAAAAATTAAAGGACAATATCATTCTTAGCATACACTTTTCATAAAATTGTGTTACCTGTTGCCAATGAACACAATTGCACAAATCAGCACCGCCATCTGTCATAAAGTTAGCTGAAAATTAGCCTCTGGGGATTCTTGTTTGGAAGGTACATCTAAAGTGGAGGTTTGTTGCCATCCTTACCTTCTGGTACGACTATTTTAGCTGCACCCAAGGGACCTGCACATAGTGATTAGGCATTGCTGCAAACTTACCGTGTGTGTGTGTGTGTGTGTGTGTGTGTGTGTGTGTGTGTGTGTGTGTGTGTGTAGTCTGAGAAGCACATTCTGGTTGACACCACGAGTATGTGGTTGGCAATCATGTAAGGTGTGATACAGTTGGCAGATCACAAGGTTCCACTGTGCTGGCATCTCTGATCATTCAAAGCTACTGACAATGCTCCTTGGTTGCCTGCCCATTTCTTTTTTCACCACCAGACATCAACTTTTCTAACGGAGCATGGAGTGCTGTAAGGTATTTCATTGAACTTTACACTTACATATGCCCTTCCCCGTGGATGGAGTACCACTACAAATTTTGTACTGCCCTGTAGAATGATATACGCATTGTCAACATCTGGTGGGGCTAAAGACGATGACTTGCTCTTCTTTCCATTCTGCACACTTTCAAATGTGCATTCCCTTTCCACCCTATTAGAAGCTGTCTTATATCTGTTTCTTTTTCAGTAATAGATCTCATTTATGTCATTTCAAACAGAAAGCATAAAGCAAGTACTAGGCTGTTCTTGGACAAGCTATTCTTTGGAATTTTCATTTCATAGTCCAACTTCTGTTTTGTTACTCACACAGGCCATAAATAACATTCAGCATAAGATCAGTGAATCTATCAATGCTTGTATTAAATATATTTAAAAGTACATGATGCAATGCTTGTTACAGTCAGAAAAGTAACATGTTGTAATTATTTAGCAATGTAGTAACAGATGCATTCATAAACCAACTATGTGACTACCATTTAACAGTGTGAAACATATAACAACTTGTGTAATGACTTCATTCGATTTCTCACTGCGGCAAAAATATTTTACGGAAAAATTTGCAAAATCTGCTTTATTAATTATGACAGTATTTTATTATTATTTGCCAACTGCATTGAAAATATGCCAGGTCACCTTGTATTAAAATACGATTATCTAAATTATGAGGCACACGTGTAAAATGTTAAAAATCAGGTACGAAATTTCTTCTTATCACCTTTCTACATAAATAAGGAATAAATATGTTTTCAGACACTCTCATATGAAAAAGATTAGTTTCAAATTGATACAGCTGTCACTGAAATATGTTAATCCTCAATTCATATCAAAGCCAAATGCTGACTTCCCCAGATGAAAATTCAGTCAAGGAACAAGCCTTTGATCAGAACAGTGGCAGCTTAAACTGCTGTGGCTGTGGATCAGGATATAGATAAGGGTCTTGCAGATGTGGTGCAGACTCAGATTGGCATTTTTCTGATTGTTGCGACCTCTAGTTGAGCGGACAACAAAAACTGGGGAAATAGTAATATCACTGCACAACAGGAATGACAAAAAAATTAGGGCTAAACACAAATAAGAAATTTGAATGTTGGGCTCCATAAGGTTCCCCTTCTTTGCAGCAATCGTGGAATATCAAATTATAAAGAATGTAGCAAACAGTCGCGGAAACATAATTTATTTATCTTGTTGCAAATTGATTTCGACCAATTTTGGTCACCATCTGTGCTAAAACAAATACAAGAGACAGGGCATAAGCAACTACTACTTCAAAAAACAAAAAAATGACAGATGGCAGATTTCTATTACGAAGTGACACATCATAGCTCAAACACTATAAGAAGACTACATGAGGTGGCACCACGTTACAATAAGTACCCTCTACGTAAAATACAAAAGTAATGTACAATACAAGCAATAAGGAAGATATCACATCACAAAAAATTATATAGTGATGGTAATTGATAATACCAATTTAAATAACTACAACAAGTGAAAAGTCTGAAAGTTGTTTGTCAGATAATAATAAATTAAATATATACGTCAAAACCACAATCGTCAAAATTGTAAGAAGAGATAAACTTGCTAAAAATATAATTCCATTCACACAAATTTAGGAATGAAACTTATTTTGTCATAATGACGAAACCAAATTGTGGTATCAATTGCCATCTGCCGTTCTACATACAAACTACAAGTGCATCAAGAGGCACAAATCAAAAGTTGACACTGTTCAGGTGAAATTACAGTACAAGATAAACAATCGTACTACTTAAATAATGCGATTAACAAAGTGTTACACATATGAAGAGCCATATAAGTGAATAACGACTTTAGATCTACTATGCGAACTATGGCCTCATGAATAAATGTACCATGCGCTCTTATATTTCTCATGAGTATGGTGGTAACCGATGCAAGGATTGCTATATTACTGCCAACCACCGGCAATAAAATAGGTGCTCAAAAGCCACTCACGATCCAAGAGCAGCACGTTCAAAATATGTAAAACCAATTCTAAACATCGAAAACCATTTACCATCTAAAAACCACTAAACTGAGCCATTCTTATTCAAAAAAAGTGGTTGTTACATGGTAAATGTTTTTCGATGTTTAGAGTTGGTTTTACATATTCTGAGTGGGCTGCTCTTGTTGTGTTGTGAGTGACTTTTGAGCTCTATTTTACTGCTGGTGATTGACAGTAATATGGCAATCCTTGCACTGGTTACCACCATACTCATGAGAAATATAAGGGCGCATGGTACATTTGTTCATGAGGCTACAGTTCGCATAGTAGATCTAAAGTCGTTATCCACATATATGTCTCTTCATATGCGTAACACTTTGTTAATCGCATTATTTAAGTAATACGATTGTTTATCTCGTACTGTAATTTTCACCTGAACTCTGTAAACTTTGGATTTGTGCACTCAGTAACATAGCGTCATCTATTGAAAGTAACATACATGTGCCTCTTGATGCACTTGTAGTTCGTATGTAGAAAGACAGATGGCCACTGATACCACTATTTGGTTTTGTCATTATGACAAATAAGTTTCATTCCTAAATTTGTGTGAATGGAATTATATTTTTAGCGAGTTTATCTCTTCTTACAATTTTGACGATCGTAGTTTTGATGTATATATTTAATTTGTTATAATCTGACAAACAATTTTGAGACATTTTCACTTCTTGTAATTATTTAAATTGGTATTATCAATTACCATCACTATATAATCTTTTGTAATGTAGTATATTCCTTATTGCTTATATTTTACATTACTTTTGTATTTTACATAGAAGGTGCTTATTGCAACGTGGCGCCACCTCATGTTGTCTTGTTATAGTGTTTGAGCTATGATGTGTTGCTTCGTAATAGAAATCTGCCAAGGACAGTACTTCTACTTATGGTATGTATCGGTTAGAAAAATGGTATGTTATGACTTTGAATTTTAATTTCAGACACCTGTATATGTTGTAACTGATGTAACTATGTTTTATTGTCATTTTTTTCGTTTGTTAAGGTAGTTGTTGCTTATGCCCTGTCTCTTGTATTCGTTTTAGCACCGATGATGACTGATATCGGTCGAAACTGATTTGCAAAAAGATAAATAAATTATGTTTCCATGACTGGTTGCTAAATTCTTTATAATTTTACAAATAAGAGTATTATGAGTCTGGAAGGAAAAAATGAAATGAACTGAGGATATTCTACAACTGGAAAAAAATTGAGAGAAGCTAGGCTAGTATAATGAAGGCAAATGTGGGTTCAAGTCTTCAGATTTTTAGGGCATGAGATAAGTTAATGAGAGATTGTACATAAAAAAACTAACTTCTTCAGGTACAGAAAAGCAACTGATTGCAGAAAGCATCTGTCTTGTTCCATTTGATGCATTTACTGAAGCTCTGAGGGTTCTGTTCTGCAGCATTTTATGGCAGTTACAAGTCACACCATTACCAATTTTTGAGAAATATATATATCTCCCTCATTGATAAGAAGAGATACATGTGACAGGAATTAATAAAGGTAATTTGTGAGACAGTAAGAATAGTATGGTGAGACGTCTATCTACAGTGGAACAATGAGTAAAAGAATGAACAAGAAGTATTAGAGAAGATCCATCACAAGAAAGAGTTACAGATTGCTTAGTAATACTAATCTATAATTCTCAACAGTTATTTTAATGTTCCCATTTATGATTAATTTAATCACTCTTTGTTTCTACCAAATTCTTCTTACACTCCTATACAATGTTTACCTATTTTATTCTTTGTGCTCAGTTTGCCAAAGAGCATCTGACACTTCCCTTGCTATCACATTTTAAAAAAAGAATTTGATGACACGATGACACACACACACACACACACACACACACACACACACACACACACACTGAAAAGGTAACTAAAGTAAATAGATCCTCACTTAATTAAAGTGAGACAAAGAAATCATGAACTAAAAGTAAAATATTATTTGATACATAGGACAATTAATTTGCACATTACAATCTAAGCAAATGAAATGTATAAATACTACTGGAATGTCACATTTCCAAACAAATTTCGCAATAAAGGCTACAATACATTGCCTGCCTACCTGTATAGTGATGGCAGCTTCACGAGCGCGCAAGAAGCGTCGTCGCTCCAGTACAGACCGTGCCCATCTCTGAATGGTCACTATGCTTCCCACTATCTGTTGATGCAGTCTGTAGTCTAATCGGACCTTTTCAGATTCTCGAAGGAAGATCTTGCTTATGCCAAGTTGGTAATTATCACGATTCAGATTTAAAGTGTAGAGAAAATCACGAACATCAGCCTGTGAACTGCATCCACAGCCTCAATCATTTCAAGGTAATTAAGGAGGGAAAAAATTTTAAACTAAAAATTAAAATACTGAACTAACAAGTAAAACTAAGAGAAAAACAGTACAATGTGTTATCTCTGTATGTCAGAAACAAATAAAACTGTCTTCTGACATGCGCACCTTGCACAATATTGTTGTTAGCTTTTTATTCTTCAAAATTTAACCCAAAGAAACTGAGATAATTATTCCAGTTTAAAGTACAAGCAAAGCAGTTCAAATATTTGCTGCATAAATGGACTGACAGAAAAATGATTACATGTAGTGCCACTGCTTAACTATCAAAAAAACTTTTATGTCATATTTCGAAATAAAGTAGAAGAAATTTGGGTTACTTTACTCAAATAACAGTACACAAGAACCATTTTACTTTATCATTTCAGGTGTGTCACAACCACCAGGATTGTATTCCATCTTCAATTAAAAATAGAGATATGTTACACACCGTACATGATGAACTTGTCTCTGGGATCGCAATGGCATCACCAGATGTAATTATGCAAACCAAGCAGTTGGGACCACATTTCTGCCATTTGTCATGGAATAACTACACAGAGGGCACTTGTCACTAGGAGTTCCCTTTGACTAATCCTGCATATAAGACGCCCCAGAGTTGATATCAGCCATTTATAATTCAATCAATAAAGTGCATTCTCAGTATATCAGTTTGGTTTACAGTGTTTATCTTTTAAACTCTATTTCTTACTGGTGGAACTGGACTTTGACTGTAATACTTATTTTAAACAGCTTCTAATGCACTGAGGAGTGTTCTATAATCTCCATTAATCTTGTGTGTTGGCCGCCTTTACAAAAGGGTACTGCACGTTCATCATAATACCAGTAAACCTCCACCTCCAAATTCTTTAAAAATCATAATCCCATCTATATACCATCATACCTCCCAAACTTTGTAGCATACAATGATATAATTTTGCAGCTACACTCCTGGAAATTGAAATAAGAACACCGTGAATTCATTGTCCCAGGAAGGGGAAACTTTATTGACACATTCCTGGGGTCAGATACATCACATGATCATACTGACAGAACCACAGGCACATAGACACAGGCAACAGAGCATGCACAATGTCGGCACTAGTACAGTGTATATCCACCTTTCGCAGCAATGCAGGCTGCTATTCTCCCATGGAGACGATCGTAGAGATGCTGGATGCAGTCCTGTGGAACGGCTTGCCATGCCATTTCCACCTGGCGCCTCAGTTGGACCAGCGTTCGTGCTGGACGTGCAGACCGCGTGAGACAACGCTTCATCCAGTCCCAAACATGCTCAATGGGGGACAGATCCGGAGATCTTGCTGGCCAGGGTAGTTGACTTACACCTTCTAGAGCACGTTGGGTGGCACGGGATACATGTGGACGTGCATTGTCCTGTTGGAACAGCAAGTTCCCTTGCCGGTCTAGGAATGGTAGAACGATGGGTTCGATGACGGTTTGGATGTACCGTGCACTATTCAGTGCCCCCTCGACGATCACCAGTGGTGTACGGCCAGTGTAGGAGATCGCTCCCCACACCATGATGCCGGGTGTTGGCCCTGTGTGCCTCGGTCGTATGCAGTCCTGATTGTGGCGCTCACCTGCACGGCGCCAAACACGCATACGACCATCATTGGCACCAAGGCAGAAGCGACTCTCATCGCTGAAGACGACACGTCTCCATTCGTCCCTCCATTCACGCCTGTCGCGACACCACTGGAGGCGGGCTGCACGATGTTGGGGCGTGAGCGGAAGACGGCCTAACGGTGTGCGGGACCGTAGCCCAGCTTCATGGAGACGGTTGCGAATGGTCCTCGCCGATACCCCAGCAGCAACAGTGTCCCTAATTTGCTGGGAAGTGGCGGTGCAGTCCCCTACGGCACTGCGTAGGATCCTACGGTCTTGGCATGCATCCGTGCGTCGCTGCGGTCCGGTCCCAGGTCGACGGGCACGTGCACCTTCCGCCGACCACTGGCGACAACATCGATGTACTGTGGAGACCTCACGCCCACGTGTTGAGCAATTCGGCGGTACGTCCACCCGGCCTCCCGCATGCCCACTATACGCCCTCGCTCAAAGTCTGTCAACTGCACATACGGTTCACGTCCACGCTGTCGCGGCATGCTACCAGTGTTAAAGACTGCGATGGAGCTCCGTATGCCACGGCAAACTGGCTGACACTGACGGCGGCGGTGCACAATTGCTGCGCAGCTAGCGCCATTCGACGGCCAACACCGCGGTTCCTGGTGTGTCCGCTGTGCCGTGCGTGTGATCATTGCTTGTACAGCCCTCTCGCAGTGTCAGGAGCAAGTATGGTGGGTCTGACACACCGGTGTCAATGTGTTCTTTTTTCCATTTCCAGGAGTGTATATTCAATGCTATATTTGGATATTATCTGCAAAATGTGTTGCGAATAGAGTTAGTAGTAAATAAACACACACACACACACACACACACACACACACACACACACACACACGCACACACCTTAAAATTTTATGCCTGATGCTGCAGTTTTACTGCATAGACAGTGAAAGTACTGTAAGCAATGATCTTTTTTTCGTTCATCATTTTATGTGGATGTCAACAGGAAAAAGTTGTAAAGGTTTGAAATGTGTGTAAATTTTGTTTAAATTCTTTAAGTGCTTTCATTCTCAAACAGTGGATCAATACAGATTGTGTAATTTGCAAGTCAGGACTTACAGTGCCTCAAGAGATATACACAGTTACTAAATGTAATGCTTCGCATTGTATTAAATCTTTGACATAAGATTATAGTTCTGAATGAGTATATTAAAACTGCAATTTAAATTCTTAAATTTGGCTAATAACTGTATGAAATATCGAAAATCAAATTTTTGTTAGTCCTGGAACCCATTAAATTGGCAACTTGCAAGTAACATCCAGAATTCAGATATAAAAACCTAAAACTGTAGCAAGTTTCTGGAATCCTACAGTCAAATAAACTGACACATTTTTTTTTTAACTGGGACAAATACTGAGTGTTAAGCAGCACTAAGCAACGTGCACCAGATGGAGACACACTCGTGAAACACTGTGCTCACACACCAACAAATAAAAACAGTAATGCCAGTAATGGTCAATATTCCCTATCTCCTGCCAGAAGTATCTAATGATTCTAGTCCGTGTACAGTTGCACTGCAGTTACGTAACTGGAGAGGAAAAATTAAAGCCTGATTGGACAGGGGAAATGGAAAATAACGGATGTGAGAGTCAGCAACATCGCCTGTTTACAATATATTGATCTTCCTATGCCAACAGTGAAGATTGAGATACACACACCCCTAGTTTTGTACAACTGATATGTTATAAAGTTTCTGAGACTCCATTCAGTTCAAAGCCCAACATCCTTGGCATGATGAAAATTGTATTCATGAGTGCCCCAGTAATAAAGAACTGTTTATTCACATCAATTGTAATTTAAAACAATAGTGGAAGCCCCTTGGCGGAATCCAAACAATGGAATGACTAAAAATAACAACTCATTGCACACACTAATGAGCAACTGAATTACAGACATCTACTTAATAATAACATGTAGCACACAGAATCACCCAGATCAACATCTAAAGATGATGAGCATGTGACAACTCATCATAGCATGGATTCACAAGATAGTGAAAGTGTTGGTCATACATTCTGGTCAGTGACTGCTTAAATGACACCCAGCACTGCCAAAGCTCTGACTTAACTGCACACATTTCATGTGACTGTATCATCTCTTCGTAGTGAACCTCAACTCCTACTGACAAAATTTGGGATTAACGCCATGATGTATTGTCGTACTAAAGTTACAGGGTGTGAGCTGTGTGTTGTAAGCAAATAAAAAGATGCCCATGATTGGACAACTGTGGGGACAAATTTCATGTTATGTAAGCAACCACCACATCAGAATACCCCCACTACCTGCCTGAGAAGTTCCCTGTTGGTGCAGTAGATGCATCACTTCAAATTATTTTTGAGGTACTGTTTCCTGCCATTAGCGCAAAGGTATGCAGACTTGCTAGTACTGTGGGCTGCAAACCTCTTACTGTGATTACATAAGGCCACAAGTTAAAAACTGTCAGACTGTGAGACAAGTTGTTATTCCAAATTGGAATTTCCCTGCTGCATTGTCAGCTGGACTGGGCTCAAAAGAACTAAGTTCTAAAAGGGCCCATTCTCTCCACTTCAGGAGGGAATGAATGATGAGAACAAAAAGAAAAAAATTAAAAGAATGATTGGTGAGTGGTGGGCTGCCATCAGGTCAATGGTGGGCCACATGTGGCCCTTGGTCTGTGCGTTCACCATTAGGCTGTACCAACAGGTACCACAATGCATTTGTACAGGCGTTCATAGCTCTCTATCCACTGTGGTGTGTGTTGCAGCTTGGGTGGAGCTTCTATAACACAAAACAAGGTAGTGATGTGGACATTACTGTTACTCACCAGGTGTTCCCAAGCGTTCATTTACAACTGGTTCGACTACCCACCAATATGACATACAGTGCAATTCTTGCCATCAGAATTCTGTTGCTCAAGCAGTGGATTGTGACAGTAGATTCTGACAGTCAGAGTGTGGCAGTTTTATGTAACTTGGGACGCTCAGTGTGACTTTTACATGGTGTCATATGAAAAGCCTGCACAAACTATTAAGATAGAACGTCCAATGCTTAAGCCCAGTTAGAATCTATAACACAGGATATCTTGCCCATTCAGCACTCAACTGCACTGTTGAAACCCAAGACAAGATATGACAACATTCCACTTATATGACACAAACACAGCTTAGCGCGCCCCCCCCCCCCCTTTCTCTAACACACACACACACACACACACACACACACACACACACACACACACAGAGAGAGAGAGAGAGAGAGAGAGAGAGAGAGAGAGAGAGAGAGAGAGAGAGTAAAAATTGGAAAAAGAAAGTAAACACTCACAAATCAGTAAATATATAACAAAACTCAACAAATGACTGTTGGAAAACTTTTTAATGATGAATACTTTAAATATCAATTAAAAAATTATTTCAGACAGTAAAGGTGAATTATCAGTGTGACACTTCATGTATTACTGTTGTGCACAGCAACAAACCACCACATTAAAGAAAATTGCAATAGAAAATTACAGTTTGGCAAATGTGTACACAAAATACATCAATAATAAAATAGATACAATTGCCATCAAAATAAGTAATTGTCAATTTGGTAATGGTGGGAAGTGGAGATGGTAAAATTGTACATGAAGATCAGGAGATGAGCACATTATGCAGCTTCAAAGAGATGCAGGTTGCAGTATTTGGAGATGAAGAGGCTTGAAACTTCCTGGCAGATTTAAACTGTGTGCCAGACCAAGACTCGAACTCGGGACCTTTGCCTTTCGCGGGCAAGTGTTCTACCGACTGAGCTACCTAACCACGACTCACGCCCCGTCCTCACAGCTTTACTTCTGCCAGTACCTCGTCTCCTACCTTCCAAACTTTACAGAAGCTCTCCTGCGAACCTTGCATAACTAGCACTCCCGAAAGAAAGGATATTGCGGAGACATGGCTTAGCCACAGTCTGGGGGATGTTTCTAGAATGAAATTTTCACTCTACAGCGGAGTGTGCACTGATATGAAACTTCCTGGCAGATTAAAACTGTGTGCCGGACCGAGACTCGAACTCGGGACCTTTGCCTTTCGCGGGCAAGTGCTCTACCGACTGAGCTACCCAAGCACGACTCACGCCCCGTCCTCAGAGCTCATACTGAAAGCCTCAGCTCAAGGCAACCAGGTAGATGCAGTATTTCTTGATTTCTGAAAAGCATTCGACTCAGTATCATACCTGTGCTTATTGTCAAAAGTATGACCATATGGAGTATTAAGTGAAATTTGTGACTGGATTGAGGACTTTTTGGTAAGGAGGACAGCGCATGTTATCTCGGATGGAGGGGCATCGTCAGGTGTAGAAGTAATTTCAGGTGCCCCCCAGGGAAGTGTGGTGGGAATCCTGTTCAAGTGGTATATAACGACCTTGCAGACAATATTAATAGTGAAATCAGGATTTTTGCAGATGATGCAGTTATCTATAACGAAGTACTATCTGAAAGAAGCTGCATAAATATTCAGTCAGATCTTGGTAAGATTTCAACGTGGTGCAAAGATTGACAACTTGCTCTAACAATGTTCGAAAATGTAAAATTTTGCACTTCACAAAAAGAAAAAACATAGTATTCTATTACAATCGACTTTGCAATAACATAGTACAACAGCTTTACCCGTGCATTTAACTTGGACAGCACAGGCCGGTCAGCTGGTCCAGCTTTCCTGCTATGATGTAAGCAGCTGCAGTTAAGACGTACCGTAAAGGAGGCAAGCAGAGGAGCAATATAATCTGGAACGTCATTTAAATTTTAAGCAGAATTAAGTAATACACTGCAAATCTACCACAATATGCTCCTTTGATGACTAGACAAAAACTGCAACAAGTTGTCGTTTTTAGCTAATGTACTGTTGTAATTACAAACAAGAATGATGAAAATTCCTGACCACACGGTAATTTTTCTGCATAAGCTGTGTGTAACATAAGAGAGTATTGAAGGATTTCACCGTATAGTTAAATATTGAAGCCAGTGAAGGTATCACTTACAGTCAATCATCTGGTAATCTCTTAGCTCCTTCCTCATCCAAATCCGAGAAATACATTTCCGTTCCTGAAGTGTCACCTCCTATGTTGATAACGAGCCTATCAACAACAGAATCCACGCAGCTAACCAGGCGCAGCATTTTCTCTTCTTATTTTATGACGAGCTGTTTATATCCCACAAGCGTTCAGCATTGATTTGTGAAAATGCTGCATGTGTTAGTTCCAGTACATCTGGCAGTTTAACAGTCTTGTTACTTCTCGGGCCAAATCCCGCAGCTTGGTTCCAAATCAGTTCTGTTGGGTTCATATTGTAATGGTATAGTAGCAAATGTAAAAATGCAGCATTTGTATGATGTGCTCGATGCTGTGAAAATTGTTGTTTTTCATGTTTCTATGATACTTATTTACCTCTGTGATATAAAACGATGGGCATAGTCCAAATAAAGAGGATCTTGTTTTTAATTTTTGCTTTAAAAGATTAAGTTGTTATGTTTTCTTAATTTAAACAACTTCTATGAACTTTACTTTTACTTTACATGTGGCAAGGGCCGGATCAACCATATGCCTGCTCTATGAGCCTCTTCCACTTCTATCTATCCAATGCGCTGTTTGTCCAGTTGCTGTTGCTGTTCATCCTAGTTGTGTCCTCCTGAATGTTAGGCCACCATCTAATTCTGGGTCTTCCTCTTCCTCTTGTTTCGTCTATTGTTCTGCTGAATGCTACTCTAGGTAGTCTATTCTCTGTCATTCTTGCTATATGGCGTGCCCAACTTTTATGAACAATCTTTCATGAAACATCAACAATTAAGAATTTGCATTTGAAATGGAAACAGGAATTTTGCATCCAATACATAATTAGAATCAAGAAGACATGCCTTATTCATAAAAAATGATGATGAGTTTTATAATTACGAGGTATAGGTATTTCAAATTGAACAAGGGAAAAAAATGATTCTGTGGGAGATTTGAACCAATGCAAGAATATCCGCATCTGGTTCACATTCTACTACGCTACCGACTGCGCTACACGTTCAATGTGTGTCCGTCGATCAACTGCAATATATACAACACTGGGAAAACGTCAAAGCCGATTACCTCTGTAAATTTATGAAAAACATTCAGAACAGCTATTTCTAGCCACTTTTTAACAATGTTCCACGAGCGTGTTTTACTATGGAACAGAAAGCAGCCTCAGCCATTTTTATACTGTGCCTTAATAGCACGACAATCAGAGCACAACACAACATAGGCTGTTACTGTACACGATTTTTGAAATAAAAACTATGTAGGTAAAGCGTGATTAAGAGAAACATAGATGGCTGTTAATACATCTGAATATCTTAAAAGTTCCATTTAATGTAAATTAGTAATAAGATAGGACCTACTTCCAAGAGCGTAACAACACCAGTGTACGTGTGCTAGAGCTTCTGACCAATCATCGCGTTTGTGTTTGTTTACATCAGGTTTATTCTTATGATGAACAGATTATATAATATCTATGAGTCACTGTTGGAATCGGTCAACTAGTACAAACACCTAGGTGTATCACTTTGTAGGGATATGAAATGGAATGATCATTTAGGTTCAGTTGTTTGGTTTGTTGATAAAATACTGAGGAAGTGCAAGCAGCCTACAAAAGAGATTACTTACAAATCACTTGTGCGATCAGTTTTAGAATACTGGTCAAGTGTCTGGGACCCATACGAGAAGGGCAGCTTGAATGGTCAGAGGTTTGTTTAAACCATGGGAGAGTGTCACAGAGATACTGAAGAGACAGACATAAACAATCCTGAGAAAGACTATAAACAAAGTTTTAAGAACCAGCTTTAAATGATTACTCTAGGGATATACTACAACCCCCTACCTAACACTCACATAGGGACGGTGAGGATAAGATTGTTTTAATTACTGCACCTACACGCACAGAGGCATTCAAACAATCATTTTTTCCATGCTCCAAACTTGAATGGAGCACAAAGAAACCCAACAACTGGTATAATGGGACATACCCTCTGCCACGCACCTCACTGTGGTCTACAGAGTATAGATATAGATGTAGATGTAGAACAACAACAACAAATTTGACAGAAAACTACAGTCACAAACATATATTTGGTTGACTGTTTCAGACAGGGCTAATTCTAAACCTGGGCCTGGGGGAGGGAGGCAGGGGGTGCAGCATCATACTGATAAATGAATGAGCTCACAATGCCAAACTCTTTGTAAATTTAACTCCATTTTGTAATCACTGAAATATCATCACATACCCTCTGAACCCACAAAGTTTCATTCCATTCCCTTCACCCTTCTGGTGCTTCACTTTTTTTGTCAGGCAGTGAATTTAATCAATTTGCAAAGACACACGCCGCAGAATTGCAGTTACGATGAAAATCACCTCACTCATTTATACGTAACAGTAATCTTTTTCTCCAAATTTAACCCATAGATACAATGAAATACCAATTTTACAAATTTAAAACATCAGAATAAAATACAACAATGTAGGAAAAGATAAGACTGTTACTCACCATAGATATAACACCTTAAGTTGCAGACGGGCACAATTAAAAGACACATACACACAAGCTCTAAGCCACAGCCTTCATCAGAAAAAGAAAAAGAAACAGAAAAAAACACACACACACACACACACACACACACACACACACACACACACACACACACACACACACACATGACCGAACCAACTCTGTCAGATGAAACCAGAATGCAATTTGTGAATGATGTGTATTTCCGTTCATTTTCCTGGTGCACACTGTGGCCAAAACCTTAAGTAAAAGTGTCTTTTTAATTGTGCCTGTCTGCAACTTAAAGTGTCATTGTTACGGTAAGTAGCTCTATATCTTTTCCTGCATTGTTGATATTCCTACCTGGAGTTTCCATTGCACAATAAAATACAAATATTGTTTGCATAATAGGGTTATTAAGAAACCGTCATCAAGAATTACAGGATCTGAGAGAGAACCCAACAGCCATGATTGAAACAATAAATAACTGAAGACAAATCTTGTACCTTCTAGATGTATGTGTCTTAAACAGGGCACTGGAAAAGTACCAGAGAAAAGGAAAGGTGGTCATAACATGACATATAGTCAGAAGTTTATCACAAGCACAGGACCTCCACGCCAACTGTTCCATTTGTGGTGATGGGACACTTCCGTCCCCTACATTCTGGAACTATCTTTGAACCATGTTACATTCATCAATAGGAACAGTTTGTATATCAGTAAGATGAAAAAAAAATATTTTAGGCCAAATGTAGCCTTCTTCCCTTTTTCTTAGAGCTACACTATGTGATCAAAAGTATCTGGGCACCTGACTGAAGATGACTTACAAGGTTACGGCGCAATCCAACAAGTTTATGGTGTCCTCCATCAGTAATGCTGGAATTCAATATGGTGTTGGACCACCCTTAGCCTTGATGACAGCTTACACTCTCACAGGCATACATTCAATCAGGTGGTGGAAGGGGTAATGGCAGCTCATTCTTCGCGGAGTGCTGCACTGAGGAGAGGTATCGATGTCAGTTGGTGAGGCCTGGCACGAAGTTCGTGTTCCAAAACATCCCAAAGGTGTTCTATAGGATCCACATCAGGACTCTGTGCAGGGTAGTCCATTACAGGGATGTTATTATCGTGTAACTACTCCGCCACAGGCCATGCATTATGAACAGTTGTTCGAATGTGTTGAAAGGTGCTACTGCCATCCCCAAATTGCACAATGTTTTTTCACTGTTCAATCATCCAATGTTTACGCTCCTTACACCAAGCGGGGCATCATTTGGCATTTACCAGCATGATGTGTGGCTTATAAGCAGCCGCTCGATCATGAAATCCAAGTTTTCTCACCTCCCCATAGTACGTGTAGTGGATCCTGATGCAGTTTGGAATTCCTGTGTCATGGTCTGGATAGATGTCTGCCTATTACACATTACAACCCTCTTCAGCTGTCGGCGGTCTCTGACAGTCAACAGACAAGGTTGGCCTGTACACTTTTGTGCTGTAGTGTCCCTTCACGTTTCCACTCCACTATCACATCAGAAATAGTGGACATAGGATATTTAGGAGAGTGGAAATCTCGTGTACTGACGTATTACGCAAGTGACACCCAATCGCCTGACCACATTCGAAGTCTGTGAGTTCTGCAGAGCACCCAGTTCTGTTCTTTCACAATGTCCAATAACTACTGAGGTCGCTGTTATACAGTGCCTGGCAGTAGGTGGCAGCACGATGCACCTAATATGACAAACATATGTTTTTGGGGGTGTTCGGATACTTTTAATCACATAGTGTATGTGGAACTCTCTCCGCAGTCCAAAATGTCAAAGTGATAATGTTCACTCAAGTACTATAAGAAGCAAACTTAATATCTTACCTGAGTAATCCTTTTGGTAGCAAAATCCGATAAAGTTGTATGAATTCATCGTATGTCAGCCTCACATTGTAGCCAGCTTGCCTGATGCGCACTGTTTCCAGCATGCCCGTATACCTCAGCTGTCTTTGCACTGTCTCATTATCAAATTTATTTGGAATCTATAAAAAGGATCTAAAATAAGTCAACAATGATAATGATGATGATTTATAATAATAATAATAATAATAATAATAATAATAATAATAATAATAATAGTAGTAGTAGTAGTAGTAGTAGTAGTAGCAATAACAATAAAAACAGTTGGAAAAAATTAAAAGACATGAAGACTTGAAACAAGTAAAAGTGGTCCAAATGGTTCTTGGGCTACTGGAGGCCTTGTGGAAAGTTATCAATACACAAATGATATCACAGCAATATCCATTTGCCAACTAAAAGATGGGATCTGCAAGCCTTATCTACTGATAGATCGTGTAGTCCTAGGCACTTGGGAATAAAAGACAAATTGTAGCACAGTGACCTCAATTATTGTGTTTATTGTTGTCTATTGTATCACTAAATAGTAATAATAATAATATTGTCTGTGACAAAAAAGTTGATGATTAAATACAAAACAACATTTTTGATGCAATCTGGATGTTCACGTCAAATTGAGATAAAATTTCCATTTCTTTTGTACTACTACTCCTTGACACCCACAATAAAACTTGAAGTTCCTAAATGAGACATCTGTCCAGATCTGACGCAATCCTTACAAGGAATCAGCAGTGGTTTTATTTAAGTGACTGTTATGCAGCTTTAAATAAACCATATAAATCAAAATCAGGATGACCAGACCAGAGTGGAGTGGTTTGGAATCATTCTTATGAAAAACAGGTGAATTATATAATATTTAGGCAGATTGAAAAGTTGAAATGAAAATTCTAGAAAAATTTCCTGAACTTACATATTGAGCGAATGGCTGTGGAGAAAAGAAGTGTACAGAGAGAGATATTTTAGAGACAGAAATCTTGTGAGGGAAGAACATGATGTAAAAGACAAAATTGTAGAAAGAACGCTATGTCAAACATATGCCACAATGAACTTGAGGATGAACATGAGTATTCAGTCAAGAAACAGTAAGGCCATCACAACCTGTATACATTTTTCACACTGTTAAACTATCCTAATTTCCGTTACATTCCTTTTATATATAACCACATTAAATTAGCATGCACCTATGACATAAAACTACAACTTTTGTAGGGGAAGGACAGAAGAGGACACAAAAGGAAATCCTACGTCCATGAAAAGACAGTGAGTATGGTTCCACAGATTTTAACAAAATGAGCAACATTATTTACTTTATATAAAGAATGAGGGTTTTACAAGGAAGGAGATTAGGGCTTAAGGCAGAGCATATGTTTCAAGGACGGGGAAGGAAATCTGGATGGCTGGATATGGATTCGAACCATTGTCCTCCCGAATGCAAGTCCAGTGTGCTTACCATGGCTTTACCTCGCTTGGTAAAGATCTTTTTTGTGGTCAACCATGACATTCAAACATACAGTGCTATCGCTATCATTCCAGATATATATATATATATATAAACCTATACGCTATATCACTTTCACCGTTTATGTACATATTTCACTCCAAACACTTTCTTAAAGATGACTGGCAATGTGGCCTTTCAGTGCTTATTTCTAAACACACTTAAGTTTTAAGAATCAAAAATCCAGGATGGAATAAAAGCATAAATTACTACTCACCACACAGAGGGCATATTGGTCAGCACACAGACATGATAAAATATATCATCCAACAGCTACTAAAATATAACAGTTCACATTTAAATAGTCTGCCTGCTGTCCAACACCAACTCTATGTGGTAAGTGACAAACACAATTTACACAGACACCAACCTTATCAGCATTACTCTTAATGCACCGAATGAAAAATGGATTAGCATGGTTGAGTGTATCCATAAGACTGTGTAGTGACTGCTGAAACTGTGCAGTAACTGTCTGTGGCTGTTTTCGAGCTTTTCCTGGTGCTTGTTGTTGTTGCTGAGTCTGTGTATGGCCACCTAAGTTCTGAGCTTGTGTTCGTCCTGCAAGTGTCTTTACTGTTTGCAGGTTCTTGAGGCCTTTCTTACTGCGTTCTCGTGGTCTGAAGGATTTGTTTTTCCTGCAAAGTAACTGAATGCTAGTAACTCAAAGACTCATTTGCAATAGCACAAAAACACAGGAGATAAATATATGACATGTTCTGCATTATATCATAATTACAAAGCACTCCACAGTTATAAATACTTTATCGGAAAAACCATATGAATTGTATACTAAATTTCAAAGCAAAACATCAAGAAATAATTACAAGTGGGCCAAAAATAATATTCTACAAGATCAACACATAAAATCGCAAGATTTGTAAATCAGGAAGCAAACTGTAGAATCAAACACAAATGAAGCGTGTAAGAAATGTAGCACATGGAAAGAATGATACCAATAATTCTGTAAAACAAAATAACATACAAGAAAATTGGACTGGGTCAGCAAAGTAAGGGGGGTTGGAGTTAATAGGTGAAAAGTGTAAGAACTAAAACACCAAAGCACACAGTTAAGCTAATACAAGCACTTGTGATAGTCATAGGACACTGCAGAAAATTACTCCTGGCCATGACATCAGTAACATTGAAAAGACAAAAAAAAATTGCAAAAAAATCCATGAACAAATACTCTCTCATAATGAATAAATCCAAATGAAAATTTAGATCCCACAACAAAAAATGTATGTAAGTTTAATTCGCTTCATTTACAAATTGTAAGTTAGGCCTTAGATGCTACTGTAACTCAATAGATCAGGTTGTTTCTGCTTGCAGCCCCCTCTCCCCCCCCCCCCCCCCTTTCCCAGTGGGCAGCAGGGCATCTTTGGGCAGCGGTGGGCAGCTGTGGATGAACAGCTGACACACAGGCAGTTAAGCAGCCACACTGTAGCCTGTATAATACTTCAGCACTGGCAGAGCACATACGGGGGGAGGGGGGGGTCAAGGGGTCAAGTGTCTCATGCATGCACACACTGCATGCTGTAGGGCCAACTGGTGGGTACCCTGTACTACCTGCACCTGCTTGAGTGTGAACCGAGGGCAGTATTAGAAGAGCCTACATTACATGGGCAAATTCTGAAGTTGAAGGAAGGCAAGGCCATGCCACTACCGGTTGGGAGCATGCTCAGAGAAGTATTGTAGCATTCAAATCAGCTTTAGGCTTATGACAGCTAAAAGAAAGGAAGGATGGAAGACTGGAGCTTAATTTCTTGTCACTGAAAATGCCACCAGAGAGAAAACCAAGTATGGATTAGAGAGTAACAGTAAAGGGGATGAACTGTGCCCTTTTCACAAAAACCATTTGAGATTGTAGTATTTTTTAACAAAAATTTAAGGAGCAACTGACACTATTCATAGCAAGATAACAATTTATAGCAGTAAATAATGCTGTTGTCTGCATACACTTCATTCAGTACATGAATATGAATAAGAGTTTACAATGAGATGACATGTGAGACAAACAGGTATGAAACTGGCGAAAGACAGGTAAGTACCATCACAGCAGAAATATAGAAAAGATAGAGCAGAACTTGAGAGAAGGAAAAAAGTGGATAAAGTGAAAAATGTGTACACAAAAAAATAACAATGCAGAACATAAACAGACCTTGTGGTATGGAAGAGTACCTGGATGGATCCTATTTTGCAGATCCAAATGAAATGTTCCAGAAGCCTTTCATTTACTTAGTGACATTCTGATGTACAATGTTCTGTGGCAGTACTCAAAGTACATTCTGAAGCATCTCGAATGAATTTGGTATTTGTACCCTATTCTCAACTGCTGTTTTCTTACAAGAGAAAAACGCACTAGGAACATGATGCATTATAAACACATAAACAGAATTTTCTCAAGAGCAGAAAGGATATTAGCATAATGTGCAACGAAGCAATGATAAGGCTACAGAACCTAGTCATTTCCTTACCTGGATGTTAAACATGTATATAAAGAAAGATTCAATTCAGAAAGTTAAAGTCACATGGGGGGAGATGACTTGGCCACCACTTCCTCTCAGAAAGTCCAACCCTACAACAACAACAACAACAACAACAGAAGAACTAGAAATAGATAACAGGATGTCTACATACAGACCACACAATTTCTGCAGATTGCAGGCCACTTGTTTGTGAGCATAGTACACCTGATATATTTCATTGGATTCAAATCAAGCAAATATGGTGACCAAACTGACAACACAAGTTAACTACTATGCACCTCAAACCATTGTACCACAATTCTGACTTTGTGGTACGGGCAGTTATCCTGCTGCAAGACACCATCGCCATCAGGAAAGACAAAGCATGAAGGGATGCAGGTAATTTGCAATAAGGTTCAAGTAGTCCAAAGCTTCATGGAGCTTACTTTCATAGGTCCTATGGAAGACCAGGCAAATGTCTCCCATAGTATAATACAGGCTTGCTTCTATGGCACGCTGCAGGTTTCATGTAACACTAAGAGAGATTCATCAGACCAGACAACACGCTTCCACTGATCCACTTTCCGATCTTGAAAATTTCTCACTTACTGCAATCACAACTGATAATGAGGTTAGGTCAACATGGGAATATGCAACGGTCATCTGCTGCACAGCCCATGTTCAACAATTTGTGCTGAATGGTGAACTTCTAAACACTTGTGCTGCTCCATCATTGTAGTCTGTCGTCAGACCTATCACAGATTGCAGCCTATCCTGCTCTAAATAGTGGGCCATAATATGACCGCTTGGGCTGCTACAGTCTTTAATGCGTACCTAAAGATATGCAGTTCCATCTTACTGAATTTTCCTCCTTTGAATTCAGAGCTGTTCCAGATTGTTATCTGATAATTACAGTAAATCTTCCCAGTTTTTACTCCAAAAATTACACACACAAATCAGTTTATAATTAAATTAATATTCTTAGACATAATCAATGGGAGGTTCTGAATTACTGGGGCACAGAAGAGAGCCATCAAGTTTGGCTTACAATTATCCAGTTGTGAAAGAAGAAATGAAGTAAAAATTATGCTGACTAGAGATTTTTTAAATTCTTTTTTGTTTATAAAGAGATGTAAATTCTCCAAACACTTAAAATTTCATTTCACAAGAACTAACCTCTGTCTTTGAATACATAAAGTGCATTTTCAGACATAATGGCTAGAAGTTAACTACAATTAATGAACATATGGATGTATTTTTATCAATTGGCAAGGAAAGTCTGTCATCAGTGTAACTTCTGCTGTTGTGGAACTGGTAAGTTTACATTTTTAGAAATAAAACTTTGATCCTGTCTCAGATTTTATACTAAGAAAAAGTAAAGTAAAGTACTGACTTTCTTAAAGGTGAAACTCATCATCCTTCTTCAGCACAACACATGTGAAATGGAGAATTTTGCAAGGAAAACACTGCACAGGGCAAAAAAGAAATTTTGCAATATTGTATCACCCATGCAGCAATGCAAATAAATACCGCTTCAGATTCAAAACACAGAATTATACACATCCACTAACAAAAAAAAAAAAAAAAAAAAAAAAAACTACTAAAATAAAAAATGTACATCTGAATTACCTAAATTAGTATGAAGATCAAGTTCACAAAAAAAGAAGAAATGATGGCTAAGTCACCCAAGACTCAAACCAACAGAGACACAGCACAATAGAATGAGATGGAAATTAGCAATGTAACTGAACAGATGTGATCTGAAAACAGGAAAAGTTAGCATAGAAATATGAGAAAAAGATGGGACAAGAAACACAGAATTATAAGCACAGGCACAGATGGGTCAAAAAAGAATAGCTGGCAGAACATGAAACAAAGACAATAACATATACTGTAAAACTTTACAAAACAGAATGAAGAAAGGAAGAAAAACAAAAATGAGAAAGTTAAGGAAAATTGGTGGATTGGGGAAAAGCATGAAATGAAAAGGAAAGAGAGAGAAGAGCTGACAAACGCACACAGAATCATGAAACTAGGAAGTAAGATGAGAGAGGAAAGTGAGTAAGAAATGTGAGTAAAGAATTAACACACATATTTATTAATGTATGTTTGTTATATACCCTAGACTTTAAAATTATTAAGACATTAATTTGCATAAAATCTTCTACTTTTACTTTAAATGTATATCACAGAGCATTTTGCTTGAAGTCAGCAAAAGCTATGCTGGGGTAACAGTGCCTCAGAAAAAGTTATTCTTACTTATCAGGTGACACAGTGTCCTACAAATAAAAATGTCGTAATTACATTTCTTGTAACAAGCAATCTTCCACAGGAAAGGTTTTTTTGTAGCTAAAATTTCATTAGATTGTGCTTAAACTGCATAACAAAGTGTGCTATGTGATCACAGAGGAGGGTACATGTCTAGGACTTAGACAAAATGGGACAGTGTTTCTGAAGTAAATGAGAATACAATTCAGTTTCCTAACAGTAAGATAATCTAACAACTGGTTACTAACTCAACAAAGTTAAAAATTGTCAAGAAACTGGCAACTCACTGAAACAACAGAGACATGTAAATGGGAACCATGAGCAAAGAGGTGGTGTGGAAAAGGTTGCTTAGGTATGAAAGACAAAATGAAAAAAGAATGGGAAGAAAGGAGTGAATGGCACATACAATGGAGGAGATACAGAAAGGAAATGCAAAATAAAATTAAGTCTAGTTGGAACACTCCAGTACATTTTATTAACGTGTATCACGGGCTGGCATAATTCCTGCCTATTAAAGGTATTTTTTTTTTAGTAAGTAGCTAAAACTTTTATAGCAGGTTCTTTAATAATGTAACTGTTTTTGCCAGTATTTCATGAAGTGTAACCTGCCAAAATAGGTGAAAGTGCACGTGCAGAAACAAAGCAAACTTTCTGTAAGGGGAATTTATAAAACTACATATGAAGTTTGTGGAAAGAGTTTGAAATACTTCAAACAAAACTAGGTGTATGAGGTCTGTTCAAAAAATTCCGGAACATTCATTCATAATTTCACACCAATGGCAAGTTGGAGCGAAACATTGTTGGCAGCTCTGCAACACGCCTGCATTTAATGTGTAACTGCTGGAAGTTTCATTGGAGATGTCTGTTAGTTATTGTTCAGTGTTGTATTAAGAAGAACATTGTGTCACACAGCTTGCAAATTTCAAGATGGCAAAGTTAGAGGAGCGACACACCTGCATTAAATTTTGCGTGAAACTTGAGAAAATTTTTACAGAAACACACCAAACAATGCATGGAGCCTACAGTGATGAGTGCTTAAGCAGTAGTCAGTATTTCGAATGGTTCACACAGTTCAAAAATGGCCAGACAGAAGTTAGCTTTTTGACTACTATTGATGAGTTTACTCGTCATGCTGCATGCCACTCCCTGGGTGCTAATAACAAGTTTAGTCACAGCCACTGGTTTTCCCCTGGACGCTGTTGACGATTTACGTCACACCAGTTTGCCGGCCCCTAAGTGCTGGTGACGAGTATAGACGCGCCACTACCTGAACCCTGACGATGAAGTAACTCGCACAGCGGACTTACCACCCCATGCCTCAATAACCTTTTACAATTCTGGCCGCTAGCTTGTCGTCCAATTCTCTGTCTGTTGTCAGTCTAGGCTTCGCACTACAGTTCACTGTCCATCAGAATTTACTTCAATGTTCTTCGCATCCTGTATGTTACAAAGAAAATGGCAAGACGTCGTGGGTGTACTGAGGAAGAGAAGTGATAGTGATGATGAACTACTTGATTTTGATGAAAGTGATATATCTTTCATAGGATCAGAAAGCTGTAGTCATACACCATCAATGTCAGCAGAGGTGTTAATGCAGTCTTTTTTTTTCAGCAAGAGACGTTAGTTGTTCTGAATATGAAGACTCAGAAAGTGATAGTGAAACACCTATGATGGAATCACATCTTAATGATAAATTTGACTGGAAAGAAAATGATTTTTAGCCAGTTAATCATGCATTTGATGATACCTATCAGAATGTGAGTCAAATAGGAAATGAGCCAAGTATTCTGTCAGTTTTCACATAAGAACCGATGAAATATATAGCTGACGAAACGAATTGGTCTTATTTAATTACCAAGGAGAATACTCCACTGGAAAGATACTGGATATGAAGAAATGCATATTTCATAGCTGTTTATCTTCTGATGCCTCACATGAAACTTAGTGAATAATGGACAGAAGCTGTTGTTCTAAATACACCAATTTTTAGTGAACTTATGTCAAGAGACCACTTTTTGTTACTTATGACAATGTTACATTTCAGTGACAACTCTGCCAATACTGGAGGAGACAGATTATTCAAAATTAGAAACATTGTCGATAAAGTTCGTACAGTTTTCTGTTGTGCATTTAATCCATATCAGAAACTATGCACTAATGAAAGTATGCTATTATTCAAAGGCCACTTATCTTTCAGACAATTCATTCCATAAAAATGGAGTAGATTTTGAATAAAAGAAATGTGTGTTATGTGACTGTAAGACTACTATGTCTTAGATTTCATTTCATTATTTATACAGGGACACCAACAAAAACTGAGTTCCACAATTTGGAGGAAAATGGTGACATAGTGGCTACACTAATAAAGCCCTATTTAGAACGTAGAAATAACCTCTATCTCGATAATTGGTGCTCAAGCTCAGACTTATTTTCCTGGCTTCACGGTCATGGGACGAACGCATGTGGTGCTGTCCATAAGAACAGACGCAACACACCGAAACTTCAAAACAAACTGAAATGAGGAGATATCCAATTTATGTGCACTAATATAATGTTTGCTATAAAATGGTGTGACAAAGGGTAAGTATGGATGTTGACCACATGTGACACCACAGAAATGGTTGCCACGGGAAAGACTGACAGACATACTGGAGAGAAAATTGAGAAACCACGAAGCATTGTACATTGTAATTTGAATATCAGACCATTCTGATATGCTGCTTAGCTCTGTCAGATGTATACAAAAAAACAATGAAGTGGTATAAGAAGTTCTTTTTTCATGTTCTCAATCTGTGTGTTTTAAACGCTCAAGGCATACACAGGTCACTAACTGGTCATAAAATATCAATAACAGAGTTTCATCTGACGTTGGTAAGGGAACTTACAGAAACGTATGCATCAGAGTGCAGAAGAGCTGGCAGGGGATGGTGTTCTGATGATAATCCTCTCAAGTTTGTGGGAAGGCATTTTCTAAACAGTATAAAAAGTTAGCATTCCAAGAAAAGTATGCTAACGCGTAGATGCATTGTTTGCTGAAAACAGAAAGTTCATCGAGAAAGCAGGTATGAGTGTAAAACTTGCAAGGCACCATTGTGTGTCGTACCCTGTTTTGAAAATTACCACACAAAAATGAATTACTAATTGCAGCACAGAAAGAATACAATAGTGCTATCAGAAAAGAACTTGGAAAACCAAAAAAAGGCAAAAAACAAAATAAAAATATGTTTTTAACTTTGGCTGTGCAGGTCCAAAGCTTGGATCAAAAAGGGTGGATGACTTTGAATCTTCTCTATAACTGAATTTAGTGTGCTAACAAAAAGACAAGATTTCACAGCTTTCAAATGTTGGAAAATCTGCCGAGTACTTATGTGCAACAATTAAAATTATAGGCACATGAAAAAATATCTGTGGCAGACAATCATTTATTTCCAGCGATTCCAAATTATAACAGCACCAATCACCATCTACAAAGGATGGCTGCATCTGTGCCTGGATGCAAAACTTTACACAGTGTACCCATTAGATGTAAAAACTGTGATGGTGGATGACTAGGCACTCAGTTTGTTATATACTCAGAAACAAGTAGTAGGCCATGTGAAATTTCCAAACACGCCACAAAACGAATTTAACGAAGTGAAGTATAATTGTTCTTACCATTGCTAACAGTAAATTCCAATGTCGTAATACGATATGAATGCGGATCTGTATGTCGCTTTCTGCTATAAACAACATAATACAACGTTTTGAACAACAAAAGCGATGTACAGTTATCTGTAATCTATGGCTTATTTTATTCGTTATTGAGTTAGTACAGTGAGGAACGCATTCTTGAGTTAGTACAGTGAGGAAACCATAGAGAAATGCAGATGTTACAAACAGGTATGCAAGAAAGAAAGGTAAATGACTGAGGTAAATTTAACGAATCACTTCGCTTTCAGCATAAGCTACAAAAATCATCTAAAAAAACTACAAGCAAGATATACAAATAATTCTTAGTGATGGACAATAGTTTTAATGATTCAGTTTGATTCTGCAATAAGTCACCTGCACAGAAACTACGTAGTAAGAGAATTTATTCTGTATCAGCCGTGAAAGGTCACAGTGCTTCACCTGAAGTCGTAGCCACTTCAGAAATATTCAGCACAGGGTGAGTGAGGCAGCACAACCCGCTTCGGCCCTGGTGGCAGCTCAAGGAACATGCACTTAGCACAGGTAGCAATGTTATGCAGCAGGCTGCCGCGTCTCAGTGAACCAAGCAGATGGTGCGCCTCCAGCAGTCAAAGGGTTAAAGATGACCCTCGTTCAGGATATCCATCAAAGTCTACAAGCGACGCTCATGTCAGGAATGTCAACGAAACTGTGGATGCCGATAGAAGACAGACTGTCCAAGAGATTGCAGAAGAATGTAACATTTCAGTTGGATCATGTCACGAAATCCTGATACAGCATCTCAGAATGTATCGTGTTGCCATCGATAAGTTTTGTCCCACGTTTCATGAGTCAAGAACAGAAAGACCTTTGCCTCGCAATATGTGAAGAGCTTTTGGATCTCACAAGTGAGAATGAGGTGTTCCTTAAGAGAATCATAACTAGTGATGAGGCATGGGTCTACAGTTATGATGTTGAGACCAAGGCTCAATCTTCACAATGGATTGGGAAAGGTTCTCCAAGACCAAACAAGCTTGCCAGGTGAAGTTAAATGTCAAAGACATGCTGATAATTGTCTTTAATTTTAAAGGATTAGTTCATCATTAATTCATGCCACAGGGACTAACTGTTAATCGATGGTACTATCAGGACGTGTTGCAACCCTGAGAGAAAATGTGAGAAGGGAATGGCCTGAAATCTGGCGAGACAATTCATGGCTCTTGCTTCACGATAATGCACCTGCATATACATACCTGTTGGTGCGTGACTATTGCACAAAAAACAAAATCACTGAGCTGCTTCATTCTCTGTACTCTCCAGATCTGGCCACTGCGGGTTTTTTCTTTATTTTCAAAGTTGAGAACCCCACTGAAAGGACGAAGATTTGCAATGTTTGATGGGATGAAAGAAAAATTCGCAGATGGTACTTCGCATGATCGAGTAAGAGGCATACCAAGACTGCTTCTTGGAGTTGAAACAGCATTGGGAGCAATGTATCAGTAGTGGAGAAGAGCATTTCAATGGAGATCAGGCACAATAAGTAAAAGGTAAGCACAGAAAAATTTTGTGGACAAAGTTCAGGAATTTTTTGAACAGACCTTGTAAGTGTGCACTTTGGCGAAGTAACATACTGAAGTGCTTTAGCAGAATATTTTTTTATTTGTGAGATGAGCCCAAAAAAGTGGAATCACTATATAAATTGAGTAAATTACAACTGTGTGTGTAACCTTATCCTGGAATAAAAGCAATTTTTCCTATGAAATTGCTTATGCTAGAGGACTCAGCAATATTCTCTCTCTAATATCCCGGATGATTTATATTTCTGAGTGGCTGAAAAAGAGTGGATTGATACAGCCAGATTCCAAAATTTTGCATTCCAGCTATTACACTTTACATTCATATTCTGATATACCAAATAGCTCAATATAACTTCTAAACTAATTTCACGATGATAACATGTTGAATAATAAAATTACAATTGAGCATATCATTTGCATAAGATAAAATTGATGAACATAACAGGTTTTTGACAAACATTTCCATGTTTAATTAAGGAGTGTTGCGAGAACTATAAGTTCAGTGGAAGTTCTGCCTGATAAATACGGTCATTACGTATTTAATAGTATTGCATTATATGGTCACAACACGTCACTTCACAGCTTTCCGATTCAAAGTTTAATGTGCGCGCATTCATCAACAGAGATGAGGGCTGCAATTAATTATATTTTTTATTCAAAAAGTATAGATCAGTACAGAAGGCCAATGTCACAAAAAAATTAAATTAAAACTCTATTAGAAAAACAAGCGGACTTCAGAGATAATGTTACAACAATTTACTGTCACTCTGCCATCACCATAACCACCACCATTTCCCCCCAGAAAACCAGGACAAATGTCACTGATTCATGCCGAAATAGCTTTTTGTTTTTCACCATTACATACATGACAATCTGGTTGGCTCTCTCCAGAACTCTGGCTTCGTCAGGACAAAGTACTCTTCCTAATGCATGCTGCGAATCTCTCCTGCATCCACTTGAAAATTCCATCTTTACACGATTTTGCTGTTCCATATCAGGTTTCTGTGATTCACTGCCTGAATGTAAATGTGACCAAGAAAGCCTGTGTGGCAATCCTTGCTCATTTTGATCATTTTCATTGTCCTCTCCACATTGCCCCTTATAATGAGAGCTTGTGCTGATAATGGAGCTATGTTTCAGTGGTAAGCTGGAAACATTATCACAAACTGCTAAATAAAAGCTTCCATTTTAAATGGTACTTGAAACTACCCAAACTAAAATAGTAACAATAATAATAATAATAATAACAATAATAATAATAATAAAATACAAAGAAATCCTGTCACAATTATAAAGATGGTACATGCAATGATAATTCCTGTGTCAAAGAAATTAATGATTTTATAAAATGAAATAAAGAAAAACACACAAAATATCCAAGTTAAACATAAAGTTGTCATCATAGAGTTCCAAGAAACCAATGGAATAGTTTTGTACGTAACTTATTCACAGTAGACGAGTTCATTCGTCTACCGTTTCTACTGCTGTAGGTGATAAATGACTGAGGCATCTGTGTGTTCATAATGTATTTCAAATACAGCTCTCTTCAAACACACCAAAAACTTGGAAAGGATACTACAGGTTCCTTCATTCCCATACATGTAACTGAACATATAAGAAAGGCCTCAAGAGTACCCATTGTATTTGGTATTTCAGGATACCACATCATGATGTTACAGATGACGCATGTAACAAAGAACCATCATCACATTCCATAAAATTAACCCACACAACAAAGCCATCTTAAATAAGAATGTGTGAGAGGGCAGTTTCGTTAAAAATGAGTAGTCTGTCCACCTCAGTACAACTACTGTCCACCATTTACGAACATTTGATGCTGTTTCACTGCATTTAAGATTATATTTTGGCTTGGGTCAACAGGGGAAAATAGATTACTGAAGGCATTCAATGACGGTTAACATTAAGTTATTACAGTGGTTTATGATGGAACACACTGATCTGTAGGAATACAGTTGACAGTGTGACCTCAAGCACAGTTGTTTTTTCATACCAATACACAGCTTGGGCTATACAATGTCTGATCAAAAGTATTCAAACATCCCTATGTAATGCAGAATTGACCACTAGATGTCACAACAGGCAGACACCCCAGTATAAATGTAGATGGAGAGTATTGCATTTTCAGTAGAGAAGCAATAACAGAAAAAGGTGCCTGTTCTGATAGCTCACTGACTTTGAATGTGGAATAGTCATGAAGTTACCTAAGTAACAAATCCATCAGGAACATTTCAACCTTTCTAAAGCTGTCCAATTCAACTGTTGCAATTGTGAAGTGGAAATGCGAAGAAACAACCACAGTTAAGCCACGCATAGGCAGACCTCACATATTGATGGACAGGTACCTTTGACCATTGCAGTGGCTTCTTGTAAAAAATTAGCAGAAGAAATGACCCGTGTGTTACACATTGCCACCAGCATTCCAGCCACAAAGACTGCATGTACAGACTTAAAAAGAATGGTGCACAATGATTGAGTAGTTCCTCATATGCCACACATTTCTGTAGTCAATGCTAAGGGATGCTTTCGGAGATATAAATAGTGAGACCACTAGACACTGAATGCAAAAAACAAGTGATTTGAAGTGATGAATCATGTTCCACCCTGTGGCAACCCAATGGAAGGATATGGGTTTGGCGAGTGCCCAGGGAACGTTACCTGCCATCATGTGTATCACCAACAGTGAAGTAGGGAGAATGTGTTGGTGCTACAGTATGGGGGTGATTTTGTGGTTACGTTGTGGACCCCATATTGCACTTCAGGAAATGCTAAGTCAGGGTGTATACACATCATGAAAAAAACATTTCTGGTTTTTCCTGGATTCCGCAATTTAAAAAAAAAATCGACATTTTCCTGGGTGAAAAAGGGGAATACTTATTTTTCCTTGTTAAGTTCAATATACTTTCCCTCGGTGCTGTAAAACTTTTCAATCCTTTGATCGGTAAAGGTTTTATACACTGGCATACAACTTCCCAGCACTTTAAGAAAAGAAACCCAGAAAAAAATCACATTTTCAAAAGAAATTAAATGTGCAGCAACATGTGAACTGCACATTTCTGTAATTGGAAATTATAAATATGAATTCCACAAAATACAGCGTGGTAGCTTCCAAAGCACTGAAAACAAGATTGCACTGTGCAACACATTATTGTCAGCCAATCATAGCTCAAGTCATGTGATCTCACCAGCCAATGACAGCAGATATTCAGAGCATAGGATATGTGATGTAGTCAGTCAATAGCAACATCAGTGTTAAGTAGTGCAAACACACAAATACGAAAATTTAATGGTTTAAATTAATATACATTTAGTACAGCTACAACGAAAGCTAAGCTCTCACATTTAATATTGGTCATGAAAAATTTTTTGCTGCCCCCCCCCCCCCCCTCGCCCCTCAGGGTGTGGTTAGGTAGGATCCTAAGAGCACAGCTTAAATTGCACCAACTGAATATTTCTGACAAGCACAATTACAGACCCCACTGATGTGCACCGAGCATTTCATGGGTTGCCTGGCTGAATACATTTTCCATTGAACACTTCGACGTTTCCATAGAAAAGTCAATTATGTATGTTGCTCACAAATTCACCTCACACTTGTTTTTGGAGGATAATTATACTTTTTGCAATTGTTACTGCATAACTTTGTAACCCATCAAAGAACTAATGTAAATATGAAAAACTAACCTTGAAGCTTGGTCTCTTTTAGCATATGTTATCATTTGAGATATATCCAACACAAATGTGCCACTACAATTTTAAATAATGGGATATACAGATGGTCCTCTGGGCTCGAAATTTTCCTAAGTGGCTGGTCCTCGAAGTGTTAAGTTTTGAATGAGAGTTAAATGGTCTGTGATTTAAGAAATTCATCACACACTGCCACACACAACGTAATTCAATTTGAGTAAAAGGAAGTTTACTTTCAAAGTAACACTTCTCAAACCACCATTTTCAATATTTTCCCATGACATCACACTCATCAAAAGCAGTTTGCTGTTACGAAGTATTGCATAGTCTTCGTCCTAAAGCCATTTGAGACATTTAGTTGTCAGCACATACTTGCGTGTGCACCATTTTCTTTGCAATTAGAGTTTTAGTTTGGTGTTATTCTGTCATTTATACTTAACTACTGCAGTATTATTCTGGAGTAGCGGGATCAGAGTATCAGTTCTTACCAGTCAAAATTACAAAAATTTAACAGAAAACCAAAACAATGAAACATTTCTGGAATTCTAAGAAATTTCCAGATTTTTCATCCAAGTTTTTTCCATTTGTCTCATGGCATATACACCCTGTACACATTTTACAGAATTTTGTACAGCATACAGTAGGGGGAGCAGTTCAGAGACTATGATTATATCAGCCTGACAAAGCACCCAGTCATAAAGCAGTATCTTTAAAGCAATGATTGGTGGATAACAACATTCAGGATCCCAGTCTGAACCCAACGGATGAGTTACAATGCTGACCCACTTCAGACCCCAGCATCTTATCAATACCATCTTCTATGGTTTCTGCTTTTTATGAAGAATGGGCAGCCATTCCTCCACTGACTTCTACACACTTCACTGAAAGTTCCCCAGCAGAGTGCAAGCCACCATAAAGGTAGAGGGTTGACACACCCCATATTATTGACCACTAACAGATGGATAGTGTAGGTACTGAGCACATACATATCACATGTCACAGTGTAAAAGAAATTGCTTTTAATCAGCTGAAAACTATTTTTTTTTCAACAGGATAATGCACTGGCAGTATAAAATTTGAAAATGGATAATATAATACCTACTAACTCTACAGAAGAATAAGATCACTGTTGCAGAGTACTTTATATATTTCATGTTGGTGGTCTCAATAATTTCAATAATGTTTACTGAAATCTGTTCTAAATGTCTTTTACTGATACATATGAGAGTGAAAGGATATGAAAATCTTGCGTGTGGTATTTGAAGACACTGCAGGTTGCATTAAACCTAAGGGTAGGGGCAGCTGAATCACCCCTCAAACATGAACTAAAATCCACAAGTATGAACTGTTAATATGAGATGACATGATGTTTAAATATTCCTATCTGTGGAAATTAATCATTTGACGAACACAAAGAAAAAAATTAGTAACTACCAAGTGTATTTTTGTGTTTAAGTTTGTTGATGATTCCATTTTTAAGCACAATATTTTGGGCATGATCTGGCCATATTCATCTTCAGTGGTATGAGATGCACTCACTGTCTAGATTACAATGACCGAGTGAGGTGATGCAATGGTCAGCACATATTCTGGAGGCTGACGGTTCAAATGCCCGTCTGGCCATCCAGATTTAGATTTTTCTGATTTCCTTAAATCGTTCCACACAAATGCCAGGATGGCTTCTCAGAATAGGGCACGGCCGATTTCCTTCAGGATCCTTTCATTATACAAGTTTGTGCTCCATCTCTAATGAGCTCCCTGTCAACAGGACGTTACACCCTAATACTGCTTCCTTGCCTCAAATGAGTACCCTAATACTGCTTCCTTGCCTCAAATGAGTATTGGTAACATAATGTTATTTATTTAAAAGTTCAACTCTCTGTCGCCTCCATATCCTCTGATCCACATATATTTTCTCGCATTGGCATTCTGTGAACTTTAAGTTCTCGTAAGACCCTCTGGCACTAAATGATGAGATTACTCATGAGATCTTAATAAACTGTTTGTTGTGTCCCGAGATTGGCTTCAAATAATTCCCTGTCCTTATTGATTAGGTTTTCCTATACTCTTATTTAAAAAGACTTCTTAACTGATCAGTCCAATAAACTTGAATTTTTCACCATGACAGCAGACACACCAAGATAAGCCCAAAGGAAAACCTCTTAAAAAATCCTAGTGGTCTCGGTGGAGTGCAGTAATGCAGAACTACTAACAGATGGCCATACAATGCACCACAGGTGTGTCATAGCAATGAAGCAGTGCTTGTGTGCCGGACGGTTGTACAAAATCAGTATCTGCTTGTAGTGACAAAAAATTGTTGGTGTTAGCATTCATACCACTGCCTGTGTTGCAATCATGGGTAATGCTCAGTTTCACTATGCCCTTAATGGACCCCTTCCCTCCCTCTTTTCTTTTTTGTTGCACGTGCTGTGCAGGTCAACATATTTTTTTTAACAATAAATTATGAGTTACTTTTTCAATATTGTGGAAAGGAAAGTTGCTGCTCACCACAAAGCAGAATGCTGAGTTGCAGATAGGCACAACAAAAATACTGTCACAAATCTAGCTTTCAGCCAGTCAGGCCTTCGTCAAAATTAAACACAACACACACACACACACACACACACACACACACACACACACACGCACACGATCGCAATCTCAGGCAACTGAGGCCACACTGTAAGCAGCAGCACTGGATGGGGGCAAGGAGGAGGCTGGTGCAGGGAGGGGGAGGGATAGTAGGGTAGGGGTGGCGGACAGTCATGTGCCGTTAGGGAGTGTGCAGGGATGAGGTGGAAAGAGGGTAGGGCAGCTATGTGAAATTGGGAGGTTAGATGGAGGGCAGTGGAACGATGGGGAGGTGGAAAGCCCAAAAGGAGCGAAGTAAAAAGACAGTGTGATGGAGGAATGAGGGCTGTGTAGTGCTGGAATGGGAACAGAGAAGGGGCTGGATGGGAGAGGACAATGAGTAACCAAGGTTGAGGTTAAGAGGGTTACAGGAACACAGGATATATTGCACAGAAAGTTCCCACCTGCACAATTCAGAAAAGCTGGTGTTGGTGGGAAGGATCCATATGGCAAAGGCTGTGAAGCAGTCATTGAAATGAAGGATGTCATATTTGGCAGCATGCTCAGCAACAGGGTGGTCCACTTGTTTCTTCGTCACAGTTTGTCGGTGGCCATTCATGCAGAAAGACAGTTTGTTGGTTGTCATGCCCACATAGAATGCAGCCAGTGGTTGCAGCTTAGCTTGTAGATCATGTGACTTGTTTCACAGGTAATCACTGTCGGCCACCTCTACCCTACCACTCCCTCCCTGCCCCAGCCTCCTTGTTACCCACACCCAGTCACTGCTCCCAACGTGCACCAGTGCTGCTACTTGCAGTCGTGTGTGAGAGTTGCGTTTGCATGAGTGTACTTGTACGTGTTTGTCATCTAATTCTGACGAAAGCCTTACTGGCCAAAAGCTATATTTGTGACAGTCTTCTTGTTGTGCTTATCTGTGACTCAGCATCTCCACTATATGGTGAATAGCAACTTTCCTTTTCAGAATACTGTTACATTCCATCCTGGATTTTCCATTCTTTGAATAACTTTTTCAAATTGACTGGAAATCTTACAACAAGAGCAGTCACTGTTGAGCAAGATGTAACATAGATGGAAAAATAAATTATGTGTCACCGAAAATAACTGAGACTTCATTTTACGACATGGCAACAAAATTAAAAATAAAAAAAAATCTGATCTCCCCCCCTCGAATTGAGCCAACTATATGAAAGAAAATATCAAGAAAGGGAGCCATTATAGTAAGATGGGTCACTGCAATAAGTGACAAAATGCCAGAAAGGAGCTATTACATTTGGACGTGCCCATGACCACAACACGAATGAAGTTGCCAATTTGTGGGTGTATCTACGTGGACTGTCCAATGTGTCTACAAGGAATGGTGTAGCACTCACAGTCATGTAACACAGCATGAAAACAGTGGTCATAGAAAGCTCTCAACCTTTAATACAGGAGGCCCAGTGTCATACCTTGTCAATTATAATAAACTTCGAACCCAGCAGGAAATGCGAAAAGCTGCTTTAAGTGAATGGAGGTTCATCTCAACGAGTTTCTGATGGAAGAGAAATGTGAGTAATGGACATTGGTAGTTGTGTACCTTGCCAAACACCATTACTCACATTGGCACAAAGTGGCATGTCCTCAATGGTCCATAATCATCTCCCACGTTTGGAAAGCATATTGTACTAACAGCACATAATCCTGCCTTAAATACTTTGTAGCAAATAAAATTCATGTTTATTCATCTTCTCATATGTATTTTTATTTTGCCAATCATTTCGAGTTAATTCTATCCTTTTTCATACCGCCTTTCCTCCATGTAGTATCAGACTTTTTCTGGAACTTTTATGCAAACTACCTTAAGTCCCCACCCCCACCCACCCACCCACCCACCTAAGTTTTAGTGTTAATAAGACTTATCAGATATCATCTGCACAAGCACATCATTACCTCCAGTATAACCTTGCAACGAGGTACAAGTGATGCCTCTGAAACACACACTACAAGTATACAGGGTGTTACAAAAAGGTACGGCCAAACTTTCAGGAAACATTCCTTACACACAAAGAAAGAAAATATGTTATGTGGACATGTGTCCGGAAACGCTTACGTTCCATGTAAGAGCTCATTTTATTACTTCTCTTCAAATCACATTAATCATGGAATGGAAACACACAGCAACAGAACGTACCAGTGTGACTTCAAACACTTTGTTACAGGAAATGTTCAAAATGTCCTCCGTTAGCGAGGATACATGCATCCACCCTCCGTCGCATGGAATCCCTGATGCGCTGATGCAGCCCTGGAGAATGGCATATTGTACCACAGCCGTCCACAATACGAGCACGAAGAGCCTCTACATTTGGTACCGGGGTTGCGTAGACAAGAGATTTCAAATGCCCCCATAAATGAAAGTCAAGAGGGTTGAGGTCAGGAGAGCGTGGAGGCCATGGAATTGGTCCACCTCTACCAATCCATTGGTCATCGAATCTGTTGTTGAGAAGCGTACAAACACTTCGACTGAAATGTGCAGGAGCTCCATCATGCATGAACCACATGTTGTGTCGTACTTGTAAAGCCACATGTTCTAGCAGCACAGGTAGAGTATCCCGTATGAAATCATGATAACGTGCTCCATTGAGCGTAGGTGGAAGAACATGGGGCCCAATCAAGACATCACCAACAATGCCTGCCCAAACGTTCACAGAAAATCTGTGTTGATGACGTGATTGCACAATTGCGTGCAGATTCTCATCAGCCCACACATGTTGATTGTGAAAATTTACAATTTGATCACGTTGGAATGAAGCCTCATCCGTAAAGAGAACATTTGCACTGAAATGAGGATTGACACATTGTTGGATGAACCATTCGCAGAAGTGTACCCGTGGAGGCCAATCAGCTGCTGATAGTGCCTGCATACGCTGTACATGGTACGGAAACAACTGGTTCTCCCATAGCACTCTCCATACAGTGACGTGGTCAACGATACCTTGTACAGCAGCAACTTCTTTGGCGCTGACATTAGGGTTATCGTCAACTGCACGAAGAATTGCTTCGTCCATTGCAGGTGTCCTCGTCGTTCTAGGTCTTCCCCAGTTGCAAGTCATAGGCTGGAATGTTCCGTGCTCCCTAAGATGCCGATCAATTGCTTCGAACGTCTTCCTGTCGGGACACCTTCGTTCTGGAAATCTGTCTCGATAGAAACGTACCGCGCCACAACTATTGCCCCGTGCTAATCCATACATCAAATGGGCATCTGCCAACTCCGCATTTGTAAACATTGCACTGACTGCAAAACCACGTTCGTGATGAACACTAACCTGTTGATGCTACGTACTGATGTGCTTGATGCTAGTACTCTAGAGCAATGAATCGCATGTCAACACAAGCACCGAAGTCAACATTACCTTCCTTCAATTGGGCCAACTGGCGGTGAATCGAGGAAGTACAGTACTTACTGACGAAACTAAAATGAGCTCTAACATGGAAATTAAGCGTTTCCGGACACATGTCCACATAACATCTTTTCTTGATTTGTGTGTGAGGAATGTTTCCTGAAAGTTTGGCCGTACCTTTTTGTAACACCCTGTATATTACACTCCATAGCTTTGTATTCATATACAGATACATCCCACAAAAATTCCCATGTTTTCCTACTAAAATGCAATTAGAGATAGAAAAAAATTAATTATGGAACATTATTGTAAAACTGCACTTTAGCAGACACAGAAATACCATAACAACTGCCACACATATTCTGCTCTCTATATTTTAGTTGTCACAATGGGCGGTCCTTTCTATCATTACATGTTTTCTAATGTGAGTCCTGTAACAAAATGCTTCTCCAAAGACCACAAAAATAAGGTAACTTGGTTACAGTCTATCAACAGCTGTTCAGTCCAACTCCTATTACAAACTTAATTACCACAGAGGAATCTTTACAGCAGTAAGAAAAGAGGGAACAGGAAATACATTTATGTCAAACCATGTGTCAGAGTCTCTTGTTAAATTCCAAACCACTGCATAGTCTCTTAACAAAGTCAAAGAGAAAAATACAGAGGAAACCTGCTTTTACACTTTTATCAGAGTTTTAAAAAGTGGTGTAAAATTCAGGAAAATGTAAAATGTGGGAAATAACTTTTTAAGCAGTAAAAGTTGGGTGTAGGAACCTCCCTGCCCCTTACATTTTTGCACTTTATGAATAATATATGTACATAATAGGCATCAAAATACTTGTCAGGGACATGTTTATTATGTAATAAAGGTTACCTGAATGTTTAGCTGCTTACATAATTGGAACTGTTAAGTGTCTGGGAAGCTGAGACATCTGACTTAATTTCGTTCATCATCACTGATGTTTTTGGAAAGCCTGCAACTGTGTCATTCATCATTTAAATAATGAAACACTGCACAAGTTAATACTTTTTCATGCTTAGCAAGAGAATTTATTCTCATTATCACATGTAAATATTTACATAAGTATTTTGTGTGATGTTTGCATGCGTGTTGTTCTCTCTCTCTCTTGCATTGTAGTCATCTTTTTGAGACTATAAGGTAACCTGTGCCTCCTCCACTATGCAAAAATCCACACACACACACACACACACACACACACACACACACACACACACACACACACAAACCATCAGTCCCACTGTTTGTGAAACATCACAACAAAATACTTATGAAAATATTTGCATGACAAATTCTCAAAACGCTTCATGCTAAGCCTGAAAAAGTATGTAATGGGTGCACCCTTCTTTTATTTAAACCAGACATGTTTGAGCAACACAAGGAGAGCAAAGGTGTCAACTAGCAGTACCAGTAGCCAAAAAACAAAACATGCTAAATTTGCATTCAAATAATGCAAAGGTGCCATGAAGATAACAAAGCAGTGTAAGTGAAGTAGAGACACTTTGAAAATAGTTGTGATCTGTCACGAAATCTTGGTTCGAACACAATTGGTCACTCCCATCAGCCACCATGCTGATTAGAACTTGGCAACGGCAGGCGACAAAGCACGAATTGTTCCAACTCTTAGCGATTCAGCTCTACTGAGCAGAGCATCATGCTGTTGAGAAAATTAACCACGTAACATTTGGAAACAGTACTTGAAGGCCAGCATCATTCTATGTCAATTGCATCAGCTTTTTCTCCGTAAACATTGTTTCATAAAGTGTACATCAGGCAAGAATTATTAATAGGTTAACACCAAAACAGATGCAAATTAACACTGTAAACAGGAAATTTAATAAAACGTTACTTCCGGGAATGTAAAATGCATAATCCGTATCACTTCAGGCAGGGGGGTTACCTTCATAGTCTGGGATGTTATTGAATTTAGCATATGGTAAAATTCAGGAGTAAGTAAGAAACACACATTTTTTTTGTTTTCTCCAAAAAAATACCTGCCCCGAGATACAGGCCTCCAAAGATGACACTGCAAACACCATTTTGAAGATGTGAATTTCGGAAACATTTTTAAAATGCTGTATCTCTGTAACAGTTCTAGGTATTTTGTTAGTTTTTTTAATTATTTATTTGAAAGATAATTACTTTATGATTACGATGGTATCCTCCGTTTGGACATATCTGTCAAACTTCTTTTACTGTCACGTTTTGAATTTTTTATAATTTACAATTTTTTTTTTCAAAAATGCCAATCCAGAATATATATATTTTATTTTTTATTAGCGCCATGTAGTACTATATTCTCTGTATAGGAGAGCTTCCAGTTTTAAGTTGGACAGGTTTTATTTTTAAAAAATCATTTTTTTAACTTTCAAGTATAATGTATGTCTTCACTGAAGTTGTTTCTTACTAATTTCTTTGTTGCAGTGTTTATTTTTATTGTCTTTGTTGCAGTTATTTCTTATCACTTTCTTTGTTGCAGTTATTATTTTCACTTCCATTGTTACACTTTGTTGTAGTTTCTTGATAGTTTCTTTGTTGTGGTTGTTCATTGCAGGTTTCTGTATTGTAGTTGTTCAGTGCTAATTTGTTTAGTAAAGAAGATTATAAGAAATCTGAGACATCCAGTGAGTTCTGTGTTTTCGTGAGGAATTTGCCAGTTGACAAAGTTGCAGTGTGTTCCGTGAAAAGGACTATTTGAAATGTCTTTTGAGAGAGTCAAGTGTGCTGACTATTTGCATATCCATATATAAAAAAAAAAAGAAAAAAAAAAGACTTTGTTCAGGTTGGGAATAAGTGTTCTCATTTGAAAACTCTGTTTCTAGTGAAGATGTTTCCAGTGACGAATTTTTGTGTTCTAAATGTTTTGACAGAATAACAACAATGATAGTATCTGAACAAGGGGAAGCTTTCCATGGTTCAGATTTTTAATCAATAGAGGCACAAGTAAATACTGTGAATCAGTCAATTACAGAGGTAGGTGTTAGTCCTGTTAAGTAACCATGGTCAGTGAAGTTGAGTCATAAGCTCTATGCATTAAGAAAGTGCAGAGAAATTACTAAAGCTATGGATGAATACACTACAGCAAAACTGACCACTCTTTCTTCAGGAGAAAAAGAACCAAAGCTCTCTTGCACCCTCTGTTACGAATTTTTCACAAATATCAATTCAGCTGTTGAATATTGCGCATCCTACAGTGAAAAGCAGCAAGTTTTAATGTGAAATGTATTTTGTTCATGTCATAATGTACACAATTTCAGATCATATGTCTGATGTACAGGAGACATGTCAAGGTTACAATTAGCTTATTTGAAATTTTGTCACACTTAGAATAATACTTTGTGGAGAATTTACTGATTTAAAATTTGTCAAACTTGCAGTATTTATATCTACTATAACTATCATAAATTTTTGTTCCATTTTAGGGACCCAGCTCAAAGTATCATTTCGTCCATCATGAAATCTTCCACAGAGTAGCAGCATTGTTCAGTTAGAAAATCATGTATTTTGCTTTTTAAAATATTTATCTTCATATTCATTATGTCACACTCCTTTATTGTGCTGTGAATTTTCATGACTATATATTAACTATTATTCCAGAAACATTTTCACAGAAAACAATTTTGAACAACATTCCATCAGTTTCAAAGTACATGGTAGACAAATCAAGAAATGTGAGGTCTGTAAAAGGAGTCTTTGGAAGACCAGATCCCTATTATGGTCATCCTGTAGAAGCAGCTCAAGTTCATTTATTGCAGTCATCTTATCTGGAAGATAAATGGGACTGTTCTTGCCAGAGTGCCAACAAAAAAACACTATAACTGTAATAGTTGAAGGTCAAAAGGTACATGACTCACAGAATTAAAGAAACTTTTGCAATTTATAAGTGCAACTATACAACTTCACATACTGGAAGCTCAAAATTTTACGCACTACAACCTAGAGATGTCTGTTTATGTGTGTACTGTGCGAATTTTGAACTTTGTGTGGTAACTTTGAAGAACTTACTGGAGCATGTGACATATGACACCTTGGTTGGGTGTGTGAAGTCATCAGTGGTCTGTGACATAAAGCAAGAGATTTGTTTTTTCAAGAATGTGGCGACTGCCCTGGAAAGGGAGGACTGTCTTTACAGACACTTGGCCTGGAAGAAATATCAGATACCTCTGCAGAAATTACATATGCGGCATGGGAGGAAAATAAACTAATTAAGAAAACTGTTGCCTTTGACAGTTTCATTGATGAACTTGGTACATGGTCAGCAAAAGCAGTAACACACCAGAATCTGAAGAAATTGCAACAACTGCAGAGGTGAAAGGATATGTACAGGCTGAAGAACTACATTTAGTGCTTCACTGTGGTTTTGCTGAGACCTGGTCTGTAATTCTCCCACAAGGAGTACAAGGGTATCATTGGAGTAATGACCTGGTTTCAATTTTTACCAGGAGTGACATATTTTCAAAACAAGATCACAAGTGTTGCAATTATAAGTCATGAGACATGAAATAATTCACCACATGCTTTGCTAGCAATGCGCAAAATTCTTCAACTGCAAACAAGGGCAGAGAAGATCATCATTATTTCTGATGGTGCTCCTATTCATTTTAAAAATCATTACCAGCTCTTTGAAAAAGAGTCGCTTGTGTCAACTGACTGGATATACAGTGTTAATGGTCACTGGAAGGGGTCTTGTGATGGTGTAGGAGGCCGGCTGAAGCACCATGCTACAAAAAATTACCTTTCTAGACCAAATACAGCTGTAATTCAGAATGTCAGGATTTCATGAGAGTCGTGAAATTTTACACATCCACAGCCCTCAATCTTTTGTCCAAAAAGGAAATCAAAGAATTCCGTGACCAGGAAAAAGAAGAAAGGTCCAAACAAAGTACTCCTGTGAAAGGAATTCAGAAGACACATTTTTGGACTCAAAGTGATGGGTGAACTCATATTGCAAGCACTTTAAAGATCAAGAAGGAAGAAATTTCGTTCGTTTGGCTAACACCTAGGAAACAGCAGGATAATATTCAGATTCACAACCTGAGAAGGAGGATGTTTGTAGCGTGTGTGTATGACTGTGACTGGTGGATTGCAGAGATTATAGACACCAGTTATGAATTAAACGAAATTGTAGTGAACTTTATGCTACCACATGGACCAGCCGATGTACATATGTTTCCAGCTGAAGGAGAGCAACAATGCCATCAGCGCTCACTTCCTGTTCACACTGTTCTGAAGACTGTAGGTGCTTCAGTTCCTAATGGTTGAACAGGAAGGCATCACTCGATATCAAAGGAAGATACTGAAGCAGTGGAACACATTTTTAGTTCATTGACTGGCTAATTTCATTACAAAATAGAGTGCACAGAAATTGTATAAATTGAAACCTTTAAGTCTTTGGAACTTTCACATATACTTTGGAACCACTTAAGATGCTTGAAAAATGAGTCTCTTACTCATCTTTAGAAACTAAAATAATGTTAAATAAGGCTAGGTTTTGTTTTTTATGAGCCTCTTATGTGATAAAATGGTAATAAAACAGGTTTTATGTATGGCAAAAAACCTTTTTTAAAACCTGTTCAACCTAAAAATGGAAGCTCTCCTTTTCAGGGAATGTAGAACTACATGGCATTAATCAGCAGAAAAAATTAAAATTTTATGGACTGGCACTTTTGAAAAAAAAAAAAAAAAAAAAAAAAAAATCCAGAAATTATAAAAAAAGTTTAGAATGCTATAGTAAAAGAACTTTGACAAATTCTTTATGATTCTTTGTAATCATAAAGCACTTATCTGTCAAATAAAAAATAAAAAAAAAAACAACAAAATATCTGGAACTGTTCCAGAGATAAAGCATTTTAAATTTCCAGAATGAGATTTTCACTCTGCAGCGGAGTGTGCGCTGATATGAAACTTCCTGGCAGATTAAAACTGTGTGCCAGACCAAGACTCGAACTCGGGACCTTTGCCTTTCGCGGGCAAGTGCTCTAACCTGAGCTACCGAAGCACGACTCACGGCCGGTACTCACAGCTCTACTTCTGCCAGTACCTCGTCTCCTACCTTCCAAACTTTACAGAAGCACTTGCCCGCGAAAGGCAAAGGTCCCGAGTTCGAGTCTCGGTCGGGCACACAGTTTTAATCTGCCAGGAAGTTTCATTTTAAATTTTTTTCCAAAATTTGCATCTTCAAAATGGTATGCACAGTGTCACCTTCGGAGGAATGTATCACACAGTAGAAATTTTTTTTGGAGAAAACAAAAAAAATGTGTGTTCCTTACTTAATCCTTCATTTTAACATATCCTACATTCAATAACATCCGAGAGTACGAAGGTAACCTTTTTCCTAGCCTGCCGGAATTAATATGGACTACGCCTTCAGTGATGTTATACTGCACTTCCAATGTAATTCACCCAGAAAATTTATATTCTAAGTTATAGTGCTTCAATGAAGGGCAACAAGTGGTGGTTCAATTTTTTTTCCGCCCCCCCCCCCCCCCCCCACACACACACACACACAGAGAGAGAGAGAGGGGGGGGGGGCAGCGCTCATTCTCTTTGGTAAAAAATGTAACACACACACACACACAACATAACACAGATAAGATGGGGGAGAGCAAGGCTTAGACAGTATCGCTAAGTAGAATTGTACAAAATACTGACATAAGTGTGGACTTCTTTTAAAATAAAATACCCATCTGTAAAAAGGTATGATCGTTTTCCACCAGAGAACCTTTATATCTTTCCTTTGAAATAAGTGGTGAACCACTGTTTGTATTAAACTCCTCCGCCTCCCCTTTAGTTAATAAGTTTCTTTACCCAATCAAAATATCTAGGTTAGCGTGATGTCTATTGTGTTCATCTATTCTGTTCACAGACTCCTGCATAACATCGTTTCATCTTTCCCTCTCCTTCCCTCTTTCCTGACGAAGCAACTGTTGGTTGCGAAAGCTTGAATTTTGTGTGTATGTATGTGTGTCTATTGAGCTGCCAGTGCTTTCGTTTGGTAAGTCACATCATCTTTGTTTTTAGATATATTTTTCCCACATGGAATGTTTCCCTCTATTATACATATATACATAAAAATTCGTCCCTACAAATTTTTACAACTATACTAAATTACTGCAGACAAGTGTAAGTTGTTACATATTGCAACAAGCAGATTCCTGTTACTACTATCTCATTTTTTAAATGAAAAAAAGTTAGAAATATGTTTGACAATTATGTCATGAGTCTTGAGGCACAAATGCAACATTACACAAAACTGGAGATGAAGAGAACATCTTACAGTTGATTACCTGCTAAGGTGGTAGTATATAAGAAAGTACAGCAATTTATTTTACAGAGTTGTTGGAAACTTTAATCATGCAAGCATAATATAATTACATGAATGGTTTACAACTGATATTTATGGTGCAGCCATATCTACTACGTAGCACAAAAAAGATGTTATTCAAAATATTTCCTTAAAATGAAAGACACTGTATGACAAGTCTAGCTTCTTGGCTTTGTGGTAACTAATGGGTTAACAAAAGATTAAGTGGAAGAAAGACAAATTCATGCGTAAGTACTGGACTGAGTAATTACAAGGGCACCAGCAGGATGTGACACATCAAGTGCAATTTTTAAAATGATGGGAGAGCAACAACACTTACGCAATCCTGTTAATCGTGAGATTCACTGCCGAAAGTGTCACTAGGTGGCTACACATGGAAATGAGAAACAACAGTTATGTTTTTAACCAGTAAATGCAAATTTTAAAATGTATGTAAACATTTTACTCTTCTGTATCATTTGTTGTACTGGTCACAGTAATAAAAAACTTTGTATGGAGAAAATATTCTAAGCCTAACAAAATTGTCACAATTCACAAAATGCATCTGGTAAAACAACTTCTTAAAGTTATAATACACATCTATTTTATATAATGCACAAATATGTAATAAATGGTCAACAAGTATAAAATTAAAGCAATTTTATTTAAAGAAAAAAATTCAGTGCTCTTAGCAACTACGTCAAGAGATTGCATTCAAAATCTATCAAACACACGTTACGGGTTGGGCAATTTCAATACTCACAGACTGCCTACGGCACCATTTTGAACATACATATATGTAACCGTGCACAATTACTGTCACAATCAACCCTACAGAATAAAGCTGGTACCACATCTCATTAAAAAATCTGATGATTCACACTAACACATTAATTGTTAACAAATATATGATCACACCGATTTACCTGCCCCCCCCCCCCCCTTACATTGAACAATATGAAACAAAGTTTAATTCCTGCTGTTTAAAGTTATCAACTGTTCTTTGTGTTTCTGCTACGTGGGTAAGGTCTTGAAATATGTCATACAGCGACATGTGAGAGGTGAAAAGTAATTTTCCCAAGTATAAACTACAAACTTTAATGCTAAATAACTAACTAACCTGTAGAGGCGCAGTTACATGCTGTTGATACTGTAAAAGCCCACTGTCTATTCAGTTAGTGAAAGCGTCTATAGTGGTAAAATATTTTGGGGCAACACATTTCTCATTTACGTTATTAACACCAAAATCAGCATAGTCACAATTAAAATAATTTATAATGTGAGTGAGCTGATTTTTGCTCTTATTTGGTTTATATTTCTATTTTCCCTTCAGCATTGTCATCAAATATGCTAACATGCCTCAAAAAGATTTTTCAACTTCAATACAGGATCTGCTTTAAAAAAAAATAGAAAAAGGCATAGAAATATTAGGCACTTCAATAGCCCAAACAATTGCAAACCAAGTAACATGATTAGGATGCAAAAGAAGAAAAGGCAAAAAGATATTAGCAGTGGCAGCAAGGCTTTCAAATGTAGATGCGCAAATATCAGTTAGACAATCAGGATCAAGTTCATTATGGTTGGATAAAGAACTGAAAGACCTGAGAAAACTGTGGTGGGACAATGTAGCAAGGTCCAATGCAGCTGCTGCTTATCCAAATAACCTCAACAACAAACATTTTCAGTAATCTTAAATATGATTTGAAATCTACATGTGACAAAGTACGGAATCTGAAACCTAAGTTGAAGGAATTTCTCCATTGTTCATCAAGATCAGTCACCTCAGTGACAGTGGAAGAGTAGTTTGCAACAGACATTTTCTTACTCTGTGCTGGAAACTGTCTTGTATGATATCTGACACAAAAGACAAAAGACTTTTGCTGCAAATCTGTGCATGTATCAAATTTGTTCAACCAGTGGTGGTTGTCTTCAAAGTAGAAACAACATGAGTCACCATATATGCATTTGGTCCTACCACTGCCCAAAAGATTTAAGAAAGTTGTTTTCCATGAGGTTATGTAACAGCTCAACTGTTTTTGCAATTCAGACAGAGAGTAAGAACACCTCTTATAAACTGCAGTACACTAAGTTGACTAATTTCAATTACACGTGCCACAGCATAAGGAAAAAGATTAAGGTCAGAAAACAGTCATACATGAATACATCACAAATGCCATATGGAATGCGGAGAGAGAAAGACAGTATAATACACAGAAATGCCAATCAATTTGAGACAGTCAAAAAGGAAGTATCAATTAAAAAAACTGTGCAGAGAGGAAAATTAAAATTAAGGCCTTTAAAAAAGTAGTTGTTTTAATGAAACAACTGCATGGTGTTTCATTAAATAACGTACATTCCACCACGAAAGAAATAGATTTTTTACTTTTATCAAAAAGGTTATCTAACAAAATTACCTCACACTCAAAAATCTACCAATACCCACTATGAAAACACTTAAATCTATAGATGTGTGTTACTGCATTTATATGCATGGAATGTTGATAAGTCTAAGAAACTGCCCGAACGAAGACCAATGGTGTATGTATCAAGATACTTAGCCTCAGAAAGCAAGACCAATCATAACAACAATAGCAACAACAACAACAACAATAACAATAATAATTACCTGATCAAATTTTCGTTGGGAGAATGATTTCGGCACCGGTTCTGAAGTCCAGGTTTGCTACCATCTGTGCATAGAGTAAATTTTTTATTGGTTTAGAGCAGAAAAGCATTTTGCAAAACTGCATTCCAGTATGTAGAGAAAATTTAAGATTATCTATTCCTAGGATCATCATAACAAAAAAATTATCATTAAAGAAGCGCAAATACTTCTAAGGAGATCTGGTAAGTTGCTTTTAATTGCATAACATAACAATCACACACACACTGACCCAGGCTAACTATTGACAAAAACGAAATGTTTTGGAACACCATATCTCAAAGGAAATTATCTATGAATAACCCTTTCCCACTGATGACGAAATTAAGTATATCACTGAGCCATTCAATCTGCCTGACATTAAAAAAAAATTAATCATTGCAATGTGCATTCTTAAATCTGTAGAAATATATTTCCCACAATTGTTTTGTACATAACACTCAAATTTCTTCCTTTGATTCCAACACACATATTTCAATGGGTATAAGCCTACAACATTCTTTGTTACACATTATCCACAGTGTTCATAATCTATAATATTGATACTTGGATATGAGTACTAAGATTCCCAAAACTGTAGATAATGAACAAATGAGTAACGAAAATTAATAATGAGTACAAACAATACTTTAGATGTTCTGAATATATTATTACACTTTTATTTTTCCATGATTCACAATGCACATCAGACAGAAGTGAAAGATCTAATTCTGTCAAAAATGAAAAGCATAGTGCATGAAGCCAGGTGAATAGATACTAAGAGGACAAAAACAGATAGAGACAACTTAATGGAAGGTGGGTAGATGACTCTAAAACACATCCAGGATCAATACAAATATTAAGTGCTTAAAGCTATGGGTGGTGGTGGTGGTGGTGGTGGTGGTGGTGGCGGTGGCGAATGATTACCTACTGTTCCTCATTTAAGACTTATCTTTCACTTTTGTTCCATTTTTGCATTAAAATCCCATTATCAGCTTGCAGCATTCTTACTCAGAGAACAACATCTATTATTAGATTTATCAGATCAATCCTCATCTTAGCACACTCTACAGAGTGAGTGGTTGTGTTTACTAATTCTTTAATTACTAATACAAAAATCTATTTCTGTATCACTTGTTTCAAAATCAGTACTGACAATATCAAAACTATTCATTTCCTGTGGTGTTAATAAGTGGCTGCCTATTTTGTCAGAAATAACAGCATGCCACTGGAAATGGCCACTATGATTGTTAAAGATGGCAGCATCTTTTTAAACTGGACTATCAGAATACTGAGACTGCCTGGGCTTAAGTCCTGGTCCAGCACAATTTTTTAACCAGTCACAAAGGTTTATTTTTCCAGGAGTTGTGAATTGTCAATTCTGAGATATTCGTATGTAAATGAACATTTAATTTTATAACAGAAAGAAAATCTTATAATGGCAGTGATTAATAGGTTAGAACAACACTAGGAAAGGGGGGGAAATAATATCACAATTGTCTGTTTCTGTACAGAGTACATACATCTGCACTCAGGGAGACATAATAACATAGTTTGTCTTCCTTCTGAAATCACCACAAGAAAATAACTAATGTCTTCACTCCATTATCTGTGACTTAATTACTGACAAAATAGTGATATTTTTTATCTAATGTAGCTACCTGCAGTCTTAATAACACTGAAAGAAATTTTAAAGTTTTTACATGAGCAGAATTAATATATATAATCTATATATGGGCTCACCACGTGCTTGTCGATGCTTCCGACCAGCTTCATGAAATGCAAAGTAGGCCCGAAAAAAAGCACGCACAATAGCCCAACGAAAAACTGCCACTGGATCGGCACCAACTAGTTCTCGAACAAATGCCATACTGCTGTTTTTTAGTACACTGACAATATCTTGCCTCATAAGATCCAAGTTCTTCTCCCTCATCTCTGCTGCCTAAAAATATTAATTTACATTTGTAGTAATACGATCATTATTTTATTTATATACAAATTCCAGGGATACATTCATACAGGAATGATATTGCGATGCAGAACAACCATAGTATAACTATTGCAATCAAACACAAAACGTAACATAAACTAAGCATATTTCAAGTATTTTAAGGAATGCCAGGAATAATGCTATTAATTTAGCAAAAACACAACTTAAAATTAGAAAAGTAATCAAAGGACGAATAGATATACAAAATATTGAAAAAAACTATAGCAAACAAACAAAGGAGGATGCATATGAACAGTGTGGCTGTCCCTCTTACAGCATTCATATAAACATGTAGTCTTACATTGTACCTATTTCGATGCACTTTTATTTATAAAAATTTTAAAGTTATTCTCATTAGCAAATTATCTCTATGCAATTAACCTCACAGGTTGTGGTGACAAAAATATTATTATACTGCTGGTGTGAATCCTTGTCCTGGGACTTGTTTTAAATCCATTATTCAGTTTTCAGTTGTCTGGATAATCTAAAGAGAGTGATACAAACTCTGGTTGCCACTTCTGAAATTGTTATTTTATTACATCAAAGAATATCAGATACTGGATCACTAACTCAGTACCTGCGCTTTCATACACATTTAAACCACAACATCAGGCTGCAATAATAAAACAAAGGTAAAAGATTAATCTCGTCCTCATTTCATAGTCTGATCAAGACTCATTATTCGATGTACACATTTTGTGTTTAAGAGCTTTTATGTGTGGTACAACCCTGTACATAATACCCGGATACACGCCACTGCACCAGGCCGCTGGCGTTCTACACTGAAATACTCTGGTCACTCGCGAATCAGTGACCAGAGGCCACATTCGACTTATGCACAGGGCATGGTGTGCACGATTCTGTCTACCAGAGGTCTCCTCTATATATGATTATGGTTTCATAAGTCTGTTAAAAAAGTAAGAAAAAATGTTTGATTCATAAACAACTCACCCTACTTCTCGGCAGTCTCCTTTGACGGATATACACTCGGTCCTGCAATTCTCCAGCTATTTCATCCCATTGGAAAAATAGATTCTGTCAAACTCTGCAAAACATTCATCGATTGCAACTACCATGTCTTCATTTCCTAAAAATTTCTTCTCAGCAAGCCAAAGTTTCAGTTAGGGAACAAGGAAAAGTTACTTGGGGCTAAATCTGGTGATTAGGATGGACGACGAACCAGTTCAAATTCCAATTCAAGCATATTTGCCATTGTTATCACTGAGAGAGGTGGCCATCACCTTGCCAGCTGACAAATTGACTCTGACTTCTTTGGTGTATTTCCACCAGCTTTTGTCCATTGTTTTGAGTGTCCTTTTGGTTATGGTATGTAATGATGGATCCAGGTGTCATCAACAGTCACAAATAGGCACAAAAAGTCTTGCAGATTGCAATTAAACACTGACAGACATTGTGTTGAAATGTGCCAGATGCACTTTTGGTCAACTGTGAGCAGTCACGGCATCAACCTACACAAGGCTTCTTCACAGCCAATTCTCCGTGCAGGATATTATGCACCTGCTGAGTTGAGATGAATATAATCTCAGCAATTTCTCAAATTTTCATTTGTTGGTCTTGCATTACCACATCATGGCTTTTGTCAATGGTTACTTTTATGGTGACCTCAGTTAGACAATCAGAGCGGGCTTAGTCTTCAGAGGTTGTTCGACCATGTTTAAAATTCATTAATCCAAAAGTAAATGGTCTTCAATGATGAAGCACTGTCAGTGTGAACTTCATCCAATTCTGTTTAGATTTGTACAGCAATCAAACCCTTGAAATGCAAATATTTAACAACAGTATGAAACACTCTTTCTCTATTTTCAATCGCACTTGACACACTGTACCTGTACATGGTTGAAATTCTTTATACCAGGGCTTCCCAACCTTTTCAGCTGGCAGACCCCTTCTTTAGTCGAAAATCCATGGCGGACCCCTAGTCAGTCAAGAGCACGGTAACCTTAAATTTCAGAGCGAAACCCATGGGAACTGAAAGCTTCTTAATGCAAGTGCCATCTTCCCAATGACCCCTCTCCCCCTTCCCCCCCCGAAGTATCAATAGTCTTTGGATTAGAGATAAATGAAAACAACTTGAAATTAACGATCCAATTTGAATTCCCACTGTATCCAGACACTTGCTAGTGGATTTACTCCCTTTGTTCAACACACTATAGCCTGATTAAAATTACTTGGTAATTGACATTTCACACGTTGGAGCTGACTTCCTCCAAGAGCAGTCAACGTCACGTCCAAACTGTTCACTGTTGACAATGACAAGCTGCCACTTGTGGTCTGTTCACTTCCACTATTTGGCTATTGTTGTGTAAGGAGCATGCATATTTCGTAACAGGTGTGTGTGTGTGTGTGTGTGTGTGTGTGTGTGTGTGTTTCGGTTTTGCGAGAAATCCAAAGAAAAATGTTCAAATGTGTGTAAAGTCTATGGGACCTAACTGCTGAGGTCATCAGTCCTTAGTCTTACACACTACACACACACACACACACACACACACACACACACACACACACACACACACACGAAGGAGGACTCGAACCTCCGGTGGGAGCGGCCGCGCAGTCCACGACGACATGGCGCCATAGACTGAGCGGCCATTCCACACGGCTGTGAAGAAAAGAGGCAGACCCATGATTCAGGATACAAACACATCACGAAAGATGGTGGTGGTTAGTGTTTAACGTCCCGTCGACAACGAGGTCATTAGAGACGGAGCGCAAGCTCGGGTTAGGGAAGGATGGGGAAGGAAATCGGCCGTGCCGTTTCAAAGGAACCATCCCAGCATTTGCCTGAAATGATTTAGGGAAATTACGGAAAACCTAAATCAGGATGGCTGGAAACGGGATTGAACCGTCGTCATCACGAAAGAAAAGGGGCCAAGGAATTGCCTTTAGAGGACTATTGTGACATCTGTTGTGCAATGTGTGGGAATACATTCACCCAGTTTACATGCATTTCCAAAACCGGATTTCGTAAGCCGATGTCCCAGTTTCGCTTTTGGTTGGTCAGGTAAACACTTCAAAATCGATTCTGGAAATCTGCTCTTATAAAGCTGTTTTCCAGTTCCACAATCGATTTTCGTGCTCATGTAAACAGCTTGGAAAGTCTAGTTATTTTTACATCTTTGTGTATCTACTGGGCAGCTGTCAGTCCATAGCCGGCAGCTAGCAGGCGGCATTGCAACAGTGTACTGTCACTTGGTAGCTGGCAACTGGCTGAAGGCGTGGCAACAGTTTAGCCACAGCTGACAACTTCAACTACTACTTGGACACTATATCATGGCAGTCAGCAAATTAGGAAAACAAACAAACAGACACACTTATTTCTATATAAGAAGACAAAGCATCTCACAGAACATAAGACTTTTTTTCCTCAAAGGAAACAATTCTGGCAGAGGAGGTTTACCTTTTACAAGGTGGCATGTGAAAAGTCCTCATTTGTTTACACTTGCAGCCAGTTGCCACAATATAGTGTCAGATTAATAGCAAGTAATTGTAATTGAAGTATAGACAGGCCATATTTTTAACAGAGAGGACGGAATATACGACAAAGTAAAGAAATTAGCTTTAGAGATCATTTTAATTTTCGTAACAAAAATATCAATGCCAACAGAATTCAATTAATAATTATTTTGTAAATAATGCAAGACAGAAACAAAATTCCTACAGAGTTATTGTTCAGGCACTTTCACTGAGCTACTACTAAGAAAAATGCTTTCTTCTTTACTATAGATGAGTCTGTAGGAATAATAATGGAATCCTAATGTGATGGTTGAGGCTGCTTCTGTTGACACAATTTTGAAAAGTTGGGTTCAATTCTTGACAACTGGAGACGGATGTCTGGTTCCACTTCTAGACAGCTTCGGTACTTAGTTTTGTGAGCAGCATAGACCGAGAATCAAGATTCACACACGTATGTTGTGGCAAACGGAAGAGGTACACGTTTTGCCTTTTCAACCAGGGGGTTAGTATTTCTTGTTATGCAAACGGATCCAAAAGTGTGAGTAACCTTCAATGTCAAAACTTGATTTCAAAGTAGGGTCTGTGGCAATTTCTATCAACAACTCATATTCATTTGATGATAGAATGTTTGGCTTTTTGGATACAGTGAATGGGTTGACCACCCATTCATATTTCTGCAGTTTCTCATCTTCAGCTGTTGGGAAATAATGCTCCAACAATGACATCAATCTTCGGAGATGTTCCAGGATTTGATGAAACAAAATTCTTCCCAAGCGCCAATGTTTTGTTTTCCAAAAACTCCTTGAGAAGAGGAAAACACTCGACCTCCCCCTCCCCGACACACTCTGACCAAAAATTAATTTTCCTCTTGAATGCTCGAACTTTGTCGATAGCAGTGACCTTTGTTTCACTTTGCCCTTGGAGTGAAATATTCATTTTGTTCATTTTGGAGAAAATATCTGACAAACAGGCAAGTATACATTGCCAATTTTAGTCATTAATAAGGTCTGCTAATTTGGTGTTATGCTCCAAAAGGAAAGATAAGACTTCCAATCTTATTTCGTACAACCAAGAGAGTGCTTTCCCACGTGAGAGCCACCTCATTTCTGCGTGGAGAAGCAGGGAACGATGAAGGATTCCCATATCTTCACACAGTATTGTGAAAAGTCTTGACTTCAACTGCATTGATTTTGTGTAGTTAATGATTTGAATCAATTCGTCTAAAACTTTCTTGAACGAAACAGGCATTTGTTTCGTATTTCATAGCTAAAGCGTATCTGTGGAGAGCACAATGACTACTGCTGTATTTCTTGGCGTTTTCTTTTATTTTCGTTATTGCTCCGACTGTAGGACCCGTCATAGCTTTTGCACCATCTGCGCACACATCTATGCAATTAGACCATGAAACTTCGTTAGTCCTTAAAAAATCATCCAATAGACAGAATATTTCTGCACCTGTTGCGCTGGCAGGTAGTGGTCTGCACAATAAGAGGTCCTCCTCAAAACATCCAGAGTATTCGTAACGGACAAAAGCCAATAAAATCGCTAATCCTGCAACATCAGTGGATTCATCTATCTGCAGTGAAAATGAATTGTGTACGATGCAAGAAACAAGAATGTCTTTCACATCATTTGACATATCAACAATGCATCTCTTGACAGTATTGTTTGATAATGGCACCGAGGATACAAGCTTTACTGCCTTTTCGTCTAGCATACAAGAAACAATATCATTGCTTTTCTGCAATGGTATGAGCTTTGGTGTTTTTGCCACTCAATAACTAACCAAGAAAGAAGCTTTTAATGCATTTTCATTAATTGTTTTTGCATGATTTTTCATGCAATGCTGAGAAGCAGCAAGTTCAGCACTCTTCCTTTTGAAAAAATAGATGACTTTAGCCTGGAAATAAGGGTGAGTACCTTCAAAATGCCGGCACAATTTAACTGGAACCATTGAACTGTTCAGAAGGACTCGCACACAAATTACACACTGAGCTTTACCCTCCTTTGTCTCCATAAGGCCCATTTCTAAATAGCTTTCGTTGTACTTGCTTCTTGGTTATTCCACTTCCACAGGATATTGCAACCAATGGAGTACTTGCAGCATTTTCACATGATAAATCTGGCTGTGGAGCTTCTTGTGACTGTTCTTCCTTTGGTCGTCCTCCCTCCTCATTCATTTCAACTGGAAACTTCCCTTGTTGTGAAGGCGATGGAGAAACTGCACCCTTCTTCAATGATCCTGACTTCAGCCACCGATCCATGTTAGAAGTAATAAACTGGACAAAAATCGACTTATGAAATAGGTAGTGCACTGACAAAGCAAGTTTAACATTTAATGATGCTTGGGGTTGCATACGTGCCAGCGAGTCTGCAACTGGTCAAACAAAGCTCACTCCGCGCATGTGGAAAAGGTTTCAAAGCATCTATCGCCGTGAACCGGCGCACAAACGACCCACGTATTGTTGTGAAACAGTCGATCAGAGAAACCGCATTCTCCGGCACTAAACTGTGTATGCGTTCTCATTTAGGACCCGCAAAGGCTGCTTGGGAATACGACCTGAAGTAAAAGTACACACATGGGAAAAAAAATAGCGATGGATTTGATTTTCACATTTTTATTCAATAATTTTACTCATTATTTTACATGATTTTGGTGAAAGGTGGCCGCAGACCCCCTAGAATGAGCCAGCAGACCCCTAAGGGGTCCGCAGACCACATGTTGAGAAGCCCTGCTTTATACAATCCTTGGAATAATAAAGCTTACCAACCATAAAAGTGCAAAGATAATGTTCCATTCTTTCATAAAAATTTACCAGGCTTAACGAACCACCCTTGTAAGGACAGCATGGCAAATGCCCGTCCACAGATTCTCTTAGACTGTTTTTTTGTACTGTTTGTGTGTTTGTTGTTTACTTGACTGGATAAATAACCTCTTGTTCTTTGTGGCCCACTACTGCTTGTGTCTAGGATTATGAGTGAGAGAGAGGGGGGGGAGGAAGAGGGAAGGAGGGAGAGAAAGAGGCAGGGAGTGAGGGAGAGGGCAGGGGAGTGGGAGGGGGGAGAGGGGAAGTTAGGGAGGGGGAGAGGGAGGGGGAGAGGGAGGGGAGAGGGGAAGGGAGGGAGGGGTGAGAGGAGGTGAAGGGGAGAGGGTGGAGTGAGGGGGAGAAGGGGGAGAAGGGGAGAAGGGGAGAGGGGGAGGGAGAGAGGGGGAGGGGTGTAGGGGGAGAGGGGGGAGGA